>NW_026067997.1:5923030-5975413 GCF_014885135.2 Alexandromys fortis
TTTTTTTTTTTTTTGTCAAAAATCAGGTGTATATCTGGGTCTTTGATTTGGTTCCAATGGTCCTCCTATCTGTTTTTATGCCAATACAAGGTTCTTTTCAGTACTGTAGCTCTGTAGTAGAGTTTTAAGTCAGAGATTATGATGCCTCCAGAATTTCCTTTATTGTACAGGCTTTTTTTTTTTTGGCTATCCTGGGATTTTTATTTTTGCTTTTCCATGTGAAGTTGAGTATTGTTCTTTAGCTGGGCATTGCATTGAATGTGTAGATCGCTTTTGGTAAGATTGCCATTTTTACCATGTTAATTCCTCCCCAAGAGCATGGGATAACTTTCCATTTTCTGATGTCTTCTTCAATTTCTTTCTTCAAAGGTCTAAAGTTCTTGTCATTCAGGTCTTTCATTTGTTCGGTTAGAGTTACTCTTAAGATATTTTATGCTATTTGTGGCTGTTGTGAAGGGTGATGCTTATCTGATTTCTTTTACAGCCCATTTATCATCTGTGTAAAGGAAGGCTACTGATTTTTTCGAGTTAATCTTGTATCCTGCTACTCATAAACATTACTGAAGGTGTTTATGAGTTGTAGAAGTTCCTTGGTAGAATTTTTGAGACCATTTATGTAAACTATCATGTCATCAGCAAACAGTGGGAGTTTGACTTCTTCTTTTCTGGTTTGTATCCCTTGACAGTGATTGTTATCACCTGTTATTTTAGTTTTTGTTGTTGGCGATGTTATTGTGTTATTGTGTGTTTTCCCTTCTTTGAGATTTCTTGCTGTGAGGTCATCTATTGCATGTGTTTTTGTGGATGTAGTCAACTTCCTTGGGGTGGAGTTTTCCTTCTAGTACTTTGTGTAGGGCTAGGTTTGTGGCTAGGTATTGGCTAAATCTGGTTCTAGGACAGGACAGTTTATAAGCTGAGGGAGAGGGTCTCACCGTCTCTTGCTCCTGCGCTCTCTTGGGTGGTCAGAGTGGAGTAGGTGGCTTGCTCTTCACCCCTGGACAGAACAACTGGACGAAGACATCTGGATCTATGGTGGCATCTAAACCGTTCTGTATCAGTGAGTGTTTACCCCTATTTTATACCTAAATAAACTCTTGAGAACCCTTAACAGATTCTAGTAGCTTCGTGTAACACATGTACATATACACTTACTCATACACATACCCCAACACATACATATATATATACACACACATACAGCCCCATATATAAACATCTATATAGTCACATAATACACACATGTAGCCCTGTATACACTCTCTCTATCTTACACACACATATTCCCATACATCCCCATATATAAACATACATATAACATACATTCATACTTATACATACACATATGTAGCCTTACTCGTTCTCTCTCTCTCTCTCTCTCTCACACACACACACACACATATGTACACACTCTCTCTCCCTCCCTCCCCCCTCTCTCTCACACACACACATACACACACATGCACACATCCCCCATGCATACACATACATAAACTCATACTTATATATACATTCCCCCACGCACACACACTTAAACATAAAATAAGGGCTAGAGAGATAGCTCAGTGCATAAAGGCACCTGCTGCTGCCAAGTCTGATTACAGTGTTTGACCCCTGAGACCCACATGGTGGAAGAGGAGTGTGGACTCCTTCAAGTTGGCCATGTACAGACTTCCATATTAACACACACATAGATTCTGATTTTCCTATGTTCCTTTGATTAATATTGGCAGGGTGCAGAGCCTTACCTTGCTACATTTTAATAAAAATCAGCGTATTGTCATCCTTGATAGGGGCCGGTCACATTTGCATATCTCACTGGCTAAAGTCATGCGTATCTTCACTCATGGGGACAAACTGGCACGTATTTCTAGACTCTTGGGCACAGCCTGGATGAATGCAGCGATAAATATCCCTTGCTGGTTTGGAAATGCAGTGATTTATTTTAACAATCTTCCTGATGGCACAGGCTTCCTGAATGACTTTGCTCTCTTTATTTATATATATCCTTCCTGGGGCACCAGCAGCTTGTCCCCAAATCCCATCAGACAGCCTCCAGCCAAGGGAACAAGGATCTCATTTCTATCAATGAGAAGATCCTGAAAGTGCTGACAGTGAAGGATTAGCTGGAGGAAATGGGAGGGAAGCAGACAGAAAATGGAAGAGAGCCCCTGGCCTTGCTGTTTTCAACGGGGTGCAAGCAGGTCCCTCTACACATACAGTCTTTTCTTTTGACCTTTTTGTAGGGCTCTGTTCTTGGTGGGTGGTGATTTTAAAAGGGTCAAGAAGATGCTGAAAGCTGAGCCTCGTGCCCAGAGGCCAGGGAACAGAGTGGGAATGAGGTGAAAACAGAGAAGCTGCCTAAGCCAAAACTTCAAGCTAGGTTTAACTTAGGCCAGGACTGGACGAGTGTGTTCTCTGGGTCCTTGGCTGCCTTGGGATCTCCTCTCTGTCAATGCTGTAGCTCTTGATACGTCCCGCTTCAACAGGGCTTGGGATGGGTTCAAGCAGACCTTTCTCAGATGCATTTGCATTTCGATAGAGACACTTTGAAACAAATGCAGTTCTTACTGTTCTTTCGGTAATCATACTATTACAAAGTAGGATATGTAACCAGGAACCCGTGCCATAGCTTAAAGGTTTAGAGTGTAAAACCACAACTGTAAAGGTCTTTCTTGTGCTTGGGTGACCCACCCTGCTGCCAAAGGTAACTACTGCCATGGTTTCTGTAACCAAAGGGGCTTTCGCCTGTGCTGAAATTTCTTGTACAGATAGACTTTTCCAGACCTTTTGCTTTAGCTGTTTAACAGTGCACTGGTTAGTTTGTGTTAACTCGATACAAACTGGAGTCATCTGGGCAGAGGGAAGCTCAGTTGAGGAAATGCCTGCATGTGGGCAGGCTTTTAGGGACATTTTCTCTCATCTGTGTGTGTGTGTGTGTGTGTGTGTGTGTGTGTGTGTGTGTGTATGTGTGTGTGTGTGTGTGTGTGTGTGGAGAGAGAGANAGAGAGAGAGAGAGAGAGAGAGAGAGAGAGAGAGAGAGAGAGAGAGAGAGAGAGAGAGAGAATCTCTGTTATGTAGCTCTGTCTGTCCGGGAACTCACTATGTAGACCAGGCTGGCCTCGAACTCCCAGAGAGATCTGCCTGCCTCTGCCTCCCCAGTGCTGGGATTAAAGGAGCGTGCCGCTATGCCTGGCTGTTTTCTTGATTACTGACTGATGTAGCCCACTGAGGGTGGCACTGCCTGGGTCAGTTGTTTAAGAAAGAAGACTGAAAAAGTCATGGAGAACAAGCCAGTAAGCATCATTTCTCCATGGCCTCTGCTTCAGTTCCTGCTTTCAGGTTCCTGCCTTGGCTTCCTGCCTTCCTCAGTGATGGAATATACCTTTCCTTTCCCAGTTGCTTTTGTTCATGGTGTTTATCGTAGCATTGGAGATACAAACTAGGGCAGAACTTTTTGTCTTAGAATCATCAATGCTATTGGTCACTATGTTATTTGTAGAATTCAGTTTTTGTGGAAAAATACCCTCTGTTTATTTTTTTATTCTATTGTTAATGAGTATTTCCGTAGATTTGGACTATTTAAAAATCTTTTTTAACAACTACATTTATGTAGTATGTGTGTGTTTGTGTGCGTGCACATATGCTTACATGTATGTGCTTACTTATGTAGATGCCATAGCATATATGTGGATGCCAGAGGACACCTTTTAAATTGTAGCTCTTTGTAGGGTAAGTAGATGTGCTTGGCTATTTTAATTTACATTTCCATAGTGACTAGTGGTAATGAGGGCTCTTTTTTTTCTTTTTGGTTTTTCGAGACAGGATTTCTCTGTAGCTTTGGAGCCTATCCCGAACTCCCTCTGTAGACCAGGTTGGCCTTGAACTCACAGAGGTCCGCCTGCCTCTGCCTCTCAAGTGCTGGGATTAAAAGCTTGTGCCACCACCACCCGGCTAGATTTTTTTTTGTAGACTTATTGGCAAGTGTTCTCATTTATGCATTATCTGTCTAATAGATTTTAAAGGTTGGTTTACATTTATATACAAATGATGTATAGCCATGTATAGCTCATAAATAATATAATATACACATGTGTGTGAGAATATGCAATCTTTCTCTATCTATCTGTACTATTTAGATAAATATAAAAATATTTAATGTCTCATTTGTATGATATGGTTCATGTTTATTGATGAGAATAGGCTCATTCCTACCTTTTCCTGTAACCATATTTGCGTTATGATTTGCAAATCTGCCTGTGCCCACTTGGGGGCAGTGTTCGTATCCCTTGAATCTGTGTTGGTTGTGTAGTGGACATAATCCTGTGTCAGCTATAAGACCCAGCCTCCTTGGGACCACTTGTTCTCTGCTTTGGTGCCAGTTAGTGACTCCTTAAGGTTCAGCTTCCCATCTACAAATATATATCATCTTTAAGTAGACCCTCAACAAATTCACATTTGTAAGTCATGTCATAATTTAGTTTCCTTAGTTTTTATCGTAAGGCATTTGAGTAATTGTGGTCGCTATATCGTATATTATTTGTTCAAAGGCCAGTGTCAACATGCAGCTGACATTTCTTTCCAGTCACGCAGCCACTCGCCTTCCACTGCCTGGCTGTTTTCATTTCTCTGCAGTCCTAGGAGCATGGGCACTTTATCCAAGAATGACACTGACATCCCCCATGGGCTGTGTCAGGCCCCATGTCTCGAGGATTAGCATTTATACGATGATCCTGTCTATGGAGAGATGATGCTCCAATGGCGCATTTTAAGTCATCCTCTGATTTAATCATAAGAAGCAGTTCATTTTCCCTCCTTGGAGGTACATTTGCAAGCAGATTTCTCCCATTTTTGCCATCTCATGCTTTTCAAGGGAAGCCGAGCTTCCTGGAGGCACCCCGTGTGTGTGTGTGTGTGTGTGTGTGTTTCCCCCAGTGACAAGGTGATCCATCATTCTGGCAAAGAAGAACGAGTCTCATAGACAGCAGGACTGGGAAGCAGACAGCCGCTGAGAGCTGTCATTCTGGGCTGGCGACCTGGGCCTCTACACCTGTCACCGCAGTCAGCCCAGCACTTGGGTCATGACCCAGTGCATGTCTCTGCAGCTGGCAAGCCAGAGAACTGGCCTGGCATCGGGCACACCTTAGCTTTTCCCTCAGTTGATGGGAGTAGCTGGCTCTCCATTTACCAAAGCAAAATGTGAGTCCTTTGGGCTTGCCTAACCCGTCTCAAACACACAGACACATAGAGGAAGTTGCATCTACCCAAAGGCAGTGCGATCCTTTTGGAATATTCATGAGCATTTTCTTTATTTTTTTTTCTAAAAAGGTCCCACTCTATAGTTGAGGCTAGCCTGAAGCTCACTAGGTAGCCTAGAATGGTCTTAAACTTACAGCAATCCTCCTGCCTCAGCCTTTTGTGTCCTGGGATTATAGGTACGAGCTACCATTCCCAGCTTTCGGAGGCATCTGAAGCTTGTCACTTCACTGTGTTTTCTGTTTCTTCTTTAAGGAGACACCTCATTTGACCATAAAATTGGCAGGTGGTAGAGGCTGATGCTAAGTCATTCCACCCAGCTAGCTGTTTGACCCTGTATGGGTTAGGTAGCACCTCTTAGCCTCAGTCTTCCTGCCTATAAAACAGAAAACAGTGTCCGTTGGTAGCTGTGGAAATATACAGGATGATCCTGTGAAATGTTTAGAAACACTAGGGACTGGGGTGTAGCTTGCCTAGCATGAATAAGGCCATGTCCCATCCTCATAAACATACACACACAGTTATTTCTAAAAACTCACAACAAGAGCAATTTATGGAAGGACTGTATCTGCTTATTCAGTAATTTCTCTCTCTCTCTCTCTCTCTCTCTCTCTCTCTCTCTCTCTCTCTCTCTCTCTCTCTCTCTCTCGTTTTTCGAGACAGAGCTACTCTGTAGCTTTGGAGTCTGTCTTGGAACTTGCTTTGTAGACCAGGCTGGTCTCGAACTCACAGAGATCTGCCTGCCTCTGCCTCTCGAGTGCTGGGATTAAAGGTGTGCATCACCACCACCTGGTCAGTAATTACTCTTACTTAATTTTTCTCAGTTTCTATGCTGGCTTTAAAATACTTATAATTTGTTCATATCCGAGTGGGTGTATGCACACATCTGTGTGTGCGCGAGTGTGAGTGCACATGTCTGCACGTGCACAGAGGACCAGATGAAGCATTCAGTGTACAGCTCTGTTACTTGTCACCCACTTCTCCTCTGAGGCAGGGTCTCTCCTTGGAGCTGGGACTTGCATTTTTCTGGGCTAGGCTGAAAGTCAGCAAACCCCAGCAACCATCATCTCTCCACCTGGGGTTCAGGTGTGTGTAGGGTGATTGGTTTGCTATAACGGAGATGGGATCTGAACTCTGACCCTCAAGTACTCTTAAGTGCTGAGCCATCTCTCTGGTGTCTTTATGTGGGCTTTTGTCTAGACATTCAGCAATTAACCCAATTCTGGACCAGTTAGTTTTGTTGTGTCTCTGAAGGAGCCTCAATTCTTCCACTGATGGTGCAGAAGCACGTCCTCGGTTTTGATTTAGTCAGGAGACTCTTTGTAAGGACTGAAAGACCCAGTCCCAGAAGAAGTTTGGACCTCCCAGGCTTATCTTCCATCCTTGGGAAGGGGAAAGGAGGCAAGGATGGAGTTAATACATGCTTATTTCTATGTGAGGATGCCTTGGCCTGCCACGGACCGTCCCTCTTGGAGACCGCTATCCACGGGAGAACAGGGTGAAGGATAGGATAGCCAGGATAAGACGCAAGGGAATGACAGACAGACACACTGTGTAGTGAGAATCTGCTGCGATTTTACTAAAATCATGCTTTCATTATATAGTATTCAAACAAAGAACAAGTCAGAAAGTCATGTATCATTAGTTGGAACAGTATGAAAACTTCTTTTAGCAATGTTTAAAAAGTATGTTATCAGGAACAGGTGTTAGACACAAAGCGTCCTTAGAAGAGGAAATCTTGTCCTTGGAACTGTAAATCTTAGAAGAGGAAATCCTGTCCTTGGGACTGTAAGCCTCAGGCAAGTGGTTACATCTTATGAACAGAAAGTTTCTGTCTTATTATTGCTATCATGGCCCTTCCTCCTCTTAACCCTTTATTTCGTCTAGTGACCAAAAATACCTAATCAGTTTTCTGCACCTGTTGAACTATATTTTTAGTACCTTCTTATGCGGCAGACATCATGGGGGTTGGGGTCTAGCAAGCCTATCCATAAAGTTGAAAGTATAATATAACAGTCTTTGTCCATCAACATTAACCCATCTATTCCCTTGCTCATCATAGGCTCCTGTATAAGGAAGTGAATCAAGGAGTGCGCTGGGGAATTTTCTCTAACTCTCCTTTTCTCTCTAAATCTGATTCACTATGACGATTCCCTCGTAACATATCAACTTTAGCCATTTCTGTTTCATAATTAATAAAGTTTCCCAGGCTTTATTTCCTCAAGGACTGCTTTAATGAACGGTGGGGCCGAGCCAAGGACGTACTTTGATTTCTTGGTAAGCGGTCAGCTAAAAACAGGAAAGATTAGAAATACAGAGAAAGATCATGCAGGGTGCCAGGAGGGCTCGCTCTCAAGGCTATCTCCAGATACGAGATTTGCCTACGGCATCAGGTCCTATCTCGACCACTGATTGCCAGGGGACCGCCTGGGGCTTCGCTCCAGGAAGCTCTAACCCCAATCCTTCAGCAGGCAAAAGCCAGCGCAGAGGCATTTTGTCACTACACGGCAGTCACTGCTGTGGACGTGGCATTGGCCGAAGTCCCAGAAGTTTGGGGTTCAGAAAGCTTCTATGTTGGTGAGATGCATCGATGTACCAGGAGAGTTGTACCCTGATCTGCAGGGGTGGAAACTCTTGGGTTAGGTGCCATCCCATACTCACCCTAATGCTTTTCCTCTGCTTCTCTGAATGCGTAATCACTTTACAGTGTCCATGAGCTATTATAACATACGTGAGGAGGCACTCAGCGGAACCCTAAATTTGTAACTAATTGGACCAAAGCATGGGCAGCTGGGAACCTACTACTTGTGACTGGTGTTTGAAGTGGAAGCCTTTGGTGTGACTGAGTCCTTAATCTGTGGGATCTGAAATGAAAGGGAGTTGTGATATTATGGGGCAGTTGGTGTCATAATTGCACTGTGGGGACTGGCTGCTGTAGTATTAGTTATTTTCTCATTTCAGTGATGAAACATCTGGCAGGAGCAGCTTGAAGGAGGGGGGCTTATTTTGGTTTAGAGTTTGAGGAGCGCAGTCCATCACGGCTGGGGTGTCAGGAGTACAGTGCATCACAGCTGGGGTGTCAGAAGTACAGTCCACCATGGCTGGGGTGGCTCTGGGTGGCAGTTGGAGCTGGTGGGACAGCTTTCTGTGTCTCAGGAGGAGAGGGACCACTTAGGGTGGAGTCATGCTGTACCTTCAAGGCCCACCCCCAGAGCCATCTGCTCCCTCCTGTCAGGCCCCACTTACCAAAGGTGCCACAACATCTCCAAACACCTGACAGTACAACCTGTTGGGGATCAAGTGTTCAAGCACAGGGCCTATGACACACGTGCAAGTGCAAGTGCGTGTGTATGTGTATGCGTGTGTGTGTGTGAACTCATATTAAAATAATAGTATGGGAAATCTACATTTTTCATAATTAAAAATGAATGAAAAGGGATGGAGAGATGGCTTAGCAATTAAGAGTACTGGCTGCTTGATCAGAGGACCCAGGTTCAAGTCCCAGCACCCACATGGCTGCTGACAAGGACTCCAACCCCCTTTCTAGTCTCTGCACGCAATGTATGCATGTGATGCACAGACACACATGTAGGCAAAACATCCATGCAAGTAAAATAAATGAACAAATACTTTAAAAAATGAGATACGAGGATATAAATAAGTTTTTCTAAATAAAAGGAAAAAATAAGTAACTACAAGGTGCACGGAGGTGGTTTATTCTGGATTCAGATGTACTTTCTTTCTTTCTTTTTCTTTTTTTAAGACTTCTTTATTATGTATACAGTGTTCCTCCTGTGTGTATGCCTGCACACCAGAAGAGGGCGCCAGATCTCATTATAGATGGTTATGAGCCACCATATGGTTGCTGGGGATTAATTCAGAACCTCTGGAAGAACAGCTAGTGTTCTTAACCTCTGAACCATCTCTCCAACCCTAGATGTATTTCTTAACTCCAATTTAAAGCATGCAAAAAATAAAAAATAAAAATAAAAAAGCCAAAGGGGGAAGAAAAGAAAATAGAGGATCTTGGATGTCCCCTGAAGGCCATTTGTTGAAGGTCTGGTTAGCAGACCGGCACTAGTGGGAGGTGCCAGGAAAGTCGGGTTATCTAGAGAATGCCTACCAAGGGGATATTGGAACCCAGCCCTTTCCTCTCTTTCTTTGCTTCTTGGAGGCCATGAAGTCTCTACTGCAGGCCACTGCCATGATGTTCTATCAAAAGGCAGCAGGCAACTGAAGATAAGTGGAAACCACTGAACTCTGAGCCACAATGAACCCTCCCTCTTTCTGACAAAAGAAAAGAAAAACAAGATTTTCTTTTTCCAGATTGTTGATTTCACATCACCCTTCTACAGACATTTCTGACAACCCCAAAGCTTTAGGGGAGCCAGTTTTGTGATCACCTCATAGCCATTTGTCAGGGGACACTAGGTTACCAGGCAGAGCTCTTCCCTACTGTGAGCCCAAGGTAAACAGACAGGCTCCTGTGTGTACCAAGGAGCAGGCTCCAGTGCACAGCCAGGCTCAGGGAGCAGGCTCCAGTGTGCAGGGAGACTCAGGCATGCAGTGAGTAGAGTGCAGGGAGGCTCAGGGACTCAGGCTCGAGTGTGCAGGGAGCCTGAAACACGAAGGCTCCAGTGTGCAGCAAGGCTCAAACATGTAGGCTCCAGTGTGCAGGTAGATTCATGCACACAGGCTCCAGTTTTCTGGGAGGCTCAGGCATGCAGACACCAGTGTGCAGGGATGCTGTGGCACACAGGCTTTAGTGTACAGGGTGACTCAGGCACACAAACTCTAGTTTTCTGGGAGGCTCAGGCACGTAGGCTCCAGTGTGCAGCAAGGCTCTGCACCTTTCCTGCTAAGCTTAGTCGCTTGTTCTAGAACAGATCATCATTAAAAACACTTACCTCACAGCCTGCTTCTGTTTAAACTTGTTCTAACCCCTTTCTTTTTCCTACATTCCACTTGATTGGAGGTGGAAGATTTTCCCGTTGAATGGAACCCACCAAAGGGCCACAGCTTCAATCTCCTTCACACTGTAAAGGAAGCTTAATCAGGACTGGTTGATGAGGCACCATGGCTGTCGGGTCCCCAGACCTCACTGATTCATACAGGGTATGTATACATTTTATTGCAATGTCTGGAGAATCAAGCTCTGTAACCCTCCTAGATCAACACTGCAGAATTAGTCCATGCAGGTGACTGGACCTTGCTAGGAAACTGTTACCTCAACAGCAGCACACTGTGGTTTCAGCAGCACCCAAGACAGAAAAAAATGCCCCCTGGGCTCCCCTAACAGAAGGCCACCTTGCCAGACTTCTGTGTATCTATGTGGCCGGGCTACTCTGTGGAAGCTGGTCCTCAGGTAGAGCCTGAATTCTGAGGGGTCGGGAGATACACGGTCCAATGTTCGCCATCTATGTGCAGCAAAGTTTGCGTATGGCTTAAAAGGAAATGCGTGAGGCGTTAGACAGTCTTCAGTGTCCACCCCAGGCCCATGGGAGGCTCGAGAAAACAAGAATAAAATGCTGTCAACTAAACATCACCTAATTTTACAGCCACGCTGTTCTCAAGCCTCTTGAATTTAAATGCTTCTAGAACTTGCCTGTGTATTACAGGTGTTTGTGCATACATGTGTGTGTAGATGCATATGCACGTGTTTATGTGTGTGTGGAGGCCAGAGACTGATGTTTTATGTCTGCCTCGGTTGCTCTCCAGTTAAGTTTTTGAGACTGGGTCTCACTAAATTTCGCTGGGTTGGCTGCCTGGTGAGTCCCAGGGATCTGCCTGTCTCTGCCCACCTCCCCTTCCTCCAGTGCTGGAACTGTAGATGTGTGCCACTGTGCCCAGCCTCTACTGCTGTACTGGATAGTTAAGGGGTCCTCATGCTTGGCCAGCAAGCACTTTCCTGCCTCACTTCTAAACATATCTGGATTGCGTCTTGCGTTCAGAACTTCCCAGGCTTCGTGTGAAAGGAGGCGTCCTTTCATTCGCCTGTCCCCAAAATATGCTCAACCTGACAGATCCCTGCTAGGAGTAGATCCCAAGGAGACGGCAAAATGGAAAAGAGCCCTTGACTCCAAGGACTGAGCCACCCAGTGTGGGGAGTCACAGGGACCATCTCACTACAATACCTATCGCTATCAGATAGCTTCACGCCTATTCTACCTGTAACAGTCCCATTTCCCTTTGTAACAAACCCAGATGACCGCTTCCCCCATTTTTCGGACAGCTGAGCAATCTGAGTTTCAAAACAGTTGAACAAGTGACCTAGTCTCACAGACACCAGGAGGCTGGGCTGAAATTGGAACCCAGAACTGATCAAGATTAAAGTGGGAACCCTTGGTTTCATATCGCTCTTTCCTGGGATGCTGGTATTAGCCATGAATGATAACTCCTAGAATGTGGTCGTAGGAGTGAGGGAGCAAGGCAGGTGGAGGGTAAGATCTTAGCAGCCAAGAAAGATTATTTTAGCAGACAGGACTTTATAGAGGAACAAGACCTATAGAACAAAAGAGGATCTGTTGAATTGGCTTGCACAGTTGGAGGCTGTATCCTCCAATGGCAATGGAGTAAATGATTGTGTGATGGAGGAGGGTCATCTGTCTATGTGTTACTTTCATTGGTTAATAAAGAAACTGCCTTGGCCCTTTGATAGGTCAGAAAATTAGGTAGGCGGAGTAAACAGAACAGAATGCTGGGAGGAAGAAGGGAAGTGAGGCAGACGCTATAGCTCTCCTCTCCAAGATGGACGCAGGTTAGAATCTTCCCGGTAAGCCACCACTTTGTGGTGCTATACACATTAAGAAAAATGGGTTAATCAAGATATGAGAGTTATCCAATAAGAGGCTGAAACTAATGGGCCAGGCAGTGTTTAAAAGAATATAATTTGTGTGTTGTTATTTTGGGTAAAGCTAGCAGGTGGCCGGGAGCTGGGTGGCGGGAAGCAGCCCACAGCTCCTTCTACAATTGTGGATTGAGTAGCTGCTTTGCCTTGCTGAATGCATTAAACGTGAGCTTCTCATCTATAAAATGGGTGCTGGTAATAGTGTGTGCTTTATTCCGTTGGGGAAGAAATGAGAAATGCGAAGTCTATCAGTCATATTGAACATAACCCTTGGCACTGAGCCGGCACGGAACCCTCTCTATAGCCTATTGTGTATGCACACGACACCCAGCAATTTTCCATCTTACTGAGGGAAGGATTTGACTTGTTCCCATGGTGTGGGACTCAATTGACTCAGGAGGATGCTAGGCAGAAAGTGTGTGTGTGCCGTGCGGGATGGGGGCGGTGGCATTTGACTGGGCACTCAGCAGGACTCTAGGTGTCGAATAAGCACTGACATTTCAATATGGCTTTGTTGTATTCTCTCTGGGTCTGAAGGGGATACAACACACTTCTATTTGTATTTTATCGCTTCTTATTGGGTATTTCTCTGGTGGAAACGTGCATGATTGGTCTGGGTGGTCATTCCCTGCTAATGCCAAAGGTTGCCGTTGGTCTCCTGTGGCACCTCCTGTGATGGCCACCCATCTGCTGCCTTGACTTGACCTTTCACCTCTTCTAGCCTGAACCTGTCTGCTGTTCTTATTTAATTTCTACTGTGACTGCTCTTGAATGTGAGCATCCAGGCATGCCCACCCTGGGCAGGAATATCTGTTAGTTCTTTTATTTAGTTCTTTATGACTTATTGGCTTATATATCTATCTGAGCTCTTAGAGACATGGGTGCCCCTCTGTCGCATGCTTTAGCGGGATTGTGAATGTATTGATGGAAGCTGTGTGATAAGAAGGATGGAGTTTGTGCCAGAATAATTTTAGTTCCTACTGGGAAACCCCCGAGGATGCATAAATGCACTTGAGTCTGTAATGTATTATTGAAGAAGAGACGATTCTCATTCAGATCACAGTGATTTGTAGTGGCCACAGGGTCACCCAAAGCCTCTCCATGTGATTGCCTCCAGATCATCCCAGCTAGCTAAGAACTAAATGGCTGACACCCAATGCTGAGTTTCTTGATTTCTTGCTTCATTGCCGTGGATCTCGCTGTTAAACATGAGCACAATTTGGGGTAAATAAAGTGCTGGGGATTTGGAGAACAGAAGCCCCATGGCGTAGGTTTTGTGTGTGTGTGTGTGTGTGTATGTGTGTGTGTGATATGAGTCCTAAATAAAACACAGCTGTAACCCACAGAATCTCTGACTACAAAAATCCCTTGAGTATGTTACCTGTGGTATTATTTGATCGGTCTCCTCCAAATTTGTCTTATCAGATGTGTGGAAAAAAAGCAGACAGGTGACCAAAGGCAGGTGTTTAAAAATAGATGATTTGAAAATACAGGTATCTTTTTACGGATCCTCTAGTGGCAGTGAGTTTCTGAAGCCAGGTAGCTTTGCCCCTTGCCTGCTGATGACAAGTGGCAAATGCAGCCAAGTGTCCCCTCAGCATTTCCTTTGCCGCTGTTGCTGTGGGGCAGTACCGTGGGGTGCTCTGCTGCTTAACCCTCTCGGGTTGTGAAGGATTTCATGGCAAAATGCACTGATGACTGGATGCGGATTTTTCCTGTTTGTTTTTGTTATATTTTTTGAGGGTTTCTCTGTGTAGCTTTGGGAGCCTGTCCTTGCACTCGCTCTGTAGACCAGGCTGGCCTTGAACTCACAGAGATCCGCCTGCCTCTGCCTCCCAAGTGGTGGGGTTAAAGGCGTGCACCACCACTGCTTAGCTGTACGTGGACTTTAAGGACCCTGTACACTGGAATACCCCATGACTGTTACACAGCATTTGACTCAATTTACCCGATTCTTGGGTTAGGAAAGTTTCCAAACTTGTCTTAAGCTATCAGTTTGAATGGAAAAGAAACGTGTTTTTACTACTCAGAACAATTCGTGAGGCTAAAGAGGACACACACGCTAGATTTTGTGTAGGTAGAGATGCTGCAGTTGTCACGGGCCCTAAAATATAGCACCCAGAGCCTGCGATTTCTCCAGACTGAAAATCAGCAGTGGGACTGGCTTGTTCCCTCTTCCCTGCCCCCTCTCTGGTGGAGCCCCAACGGAGCTTCTCTGATTTGGCCACAGAGTAATAGACCATCCCTGCTTGTTTGAACATCATTCCTGGAGCTTTGAAGCAGCTCTCTCTGATGGCCCTTAATTGGATGGCCAGGTCAGTTTTGCTGAACTTTGCTAAAGGTATTGTCCATGTGGAGATTAGGGCTACTGATACTCCAGGGAGACGGCGACTTCCCGCCCCCCCCCCCCGAATCTAGCTCACCCCAAGAAGTCACTAGCCCCACATCTGAAACACAGTTGCTGCTCAAGCGGATTTGACCCACAGTCCACTGTGCAAGCCGGATGCCATGCCCATACACATTCTCATCACATACCTGGAGAGCTTCAGGGCCCTGGCTTTCGCGGCTGCACTTGGGTCTTTTTGCAGGCATTTTCCGGGACAGCCTTTGCCCCGCAGTTCTCCTGGCTTCTCTTTAGATCTAGAACTTAGCTTAGCTGTCACCCCTCTTGGCTCCCTGCTGAACCCCAGCCTGACTTAAGTGCTGTTCCGGTTCCCCAACCCCAGTTTCTGCTAGCAGAACATTTCCTGCTCCATAGTGGACCTTGGGTTCTTAACTGCCTCTTCACTAGAGCATGGACATTTTCTTTGTTCTTTAAAAATGGCTCTTATTGCTCTCCCTCTCCAGTCTTCCCACAATGCAACTCGACTATCCTGTTCCCTTCTGTTCTCATCCCCCATTCTGTCCGCTCTTCCCTCCACAACCCCAGTTTACCCAAGAGGTCTTACCTGTTTTCCCTTCCCGGGTCCAATCTGTGCATGTTCTTCTCAGTGTCCTCCTGTTACCTACTTTCTCTCGGGCTGTGGACTGTAGCCCGGTTATCCTTTGCTTTACATCTAATATCCACTTATGAGTAAGTACATACCATGTATGTTTTTCTGAGTCTGGATTACCTCACTCAAGATGATTTTTTTTGTTCTGTCCATTTGCCTGCAAATTTCATGATGTTGTTGTTGGTTTTTTTTTTTTTTTTTTAACTGCTGAGTAAAACTCCATTGTGTAAATGTACCTCATTTCTTTGGTTGAGGGGCATTTAGGTTGTTTCTAGGTTCTGGCTATTATGAATAATGTTGCTATGAACATAGTTGAGCAAGTATTACTGTGGTATGATTGAACATTCTTTGGGTATGTGCCCAAGAGTGGTATTGCTGAATCTTGAGGTAGATTGAAGGAGACATCTTGATAGAGGGAGCTATTATAGGGCTATGGAGAAACCTGGTGCTAGGGAAATTCCCAGGAATCCACAAGGATGACCCCAGCTAAGACTCCTAGCAATAGTGGAGAGGATGCCTGAACCAGCTTTCTCTTGTAATCAGATTAGTGACTACCTAATTGTTACCATAGGATCTTCATCCAGTAATGCATGGAAGCAGATATAGAGATTCACATCCAAGCTCTGGCCCAAGCTCCTGAAGTACAGTCAAAGAGAGGGAGGAGGGGTAATATGAACAAGGGGCAGGGGGTCAAGATTATGATGGGGAAACCCACAGAGACAGCTGACCCACGCTGATGGGAGCTCATGGATTCTGGACTGACAACTGGGGAGCCTATATGGGACCAAACTAGGCCCTCTGAATGTGGGTGACGGTTGTGTGGCTTGGTCTGTCTGTGGGACCCCTGACAGTGTGACCAGGATTTATCCCTGATGCATGAACTGGTTTTTCGGAGACCATTCCCTATGGTGGGATATCTTGCTTGGCTTTGATGCAGGGGAGGGTGACTTGGTCCTGCCTTAACTTGACATGCCAGGCTCAGTTGACTCCACATGGGAGGCCTTACCTTCTCTGAGGAGTGAGTGGATGGGGAATGGGGGAGAGACGTAGGGGAGAGAGGGAGGAGGGGAGAGAGGATGAACTGTGGTTGGTATATAAAATGAATAAAAAAATGGCTTTAATTTTGCTTTGCTTCTTTAAGTCATCTTTTTTTTTGGTGTAAGGTGGGGATTTGGTTTTATTATTCTAACTGCAGAAGAATCCTTAATCTACCTTAATTTTTCTTAGGTACCCTGACAAAATGATAACACATACTAGCATTTACTGGGAGACCACAGGAACTGATGCTATGGAGGCCAAAATAAAAAGGGGGTATCCTTCCTGACCTCAAGAAGACACAGCATGCACACAGTGAGTTTATTTCGGCATGATCATAAGGAACAATAGTAAGGGAGGGGCTGGGGCATAAACCAGGGAGTGGAAACACCAAGGCGTAAGGAGGTTTCGGAGTTGGCCACTCCATTCAATTTTCGGTAACAGCGGAGGCATTGGGAACAGTTTGCACAGGTGAAGGGGGTGAGCAGTCTCTCACTTGTAGCTGTGAGGGTGGCACACGTGCCTGTCCAGCACATCTGTCTGCAAGCAGAGGAGGGCAGCAGCGGGAAAGGGGGAAGCAAAGTGGTGTGAGCGCGGGAGAACAGTCAGACCCCAGCTGCTTCTCCATGTAGTGGAATGGGCTGCGGTAGTCACTGAAGCAGAGGCTGGATGGAGAGGCAGGCTGTGAGGATGGGAAGACAGGCCAGGTCTAGATGCCAGAGGTGGTTTGTCTTAAGAGGAACAGCCAACTCCGGAAGTGCCTGGAGATGGGGAGCAGTGGTTAGAGAGATCTCAGCTCTGATAGACGCCTTCCTGAGGTCAGTAGGAGTGGGGCTGGGAGTGAGCACTACAGGAAGTGGGGACAGCGGGAACGAACATGGTAACGTGCTCCACTGGAGATGTTGAAGCAGGTTTGCTTGGTTAGAAAAAGAGTCTGTGGGCACGGGGCGGAGGCAAGAGTGGATGGATGGAGAAGCAGAACAGTCCTGTCAAGGAAGCCGGGGGGTGTGCTAGCTCTCTGGACCTTCGAGATGAAATATCCCAAACAGGGCAGCTTAACCCTGTTAAGCTGTCACATGGCTGTCTCTCTAAATGCGGGTCCAAATGTCCCCCTTTCATAAAGACACCACACTGATGTCATTTTAACTTGACTGCCTCTGGGAAGTGGTCCTCCTCTTGGCACATGCTGATGTACTACAATAAGACTTCAACATAGGAATTTTTTTTTTTTTTGTGAAATAAACTCATCTCCCAAGTGGGAGGAGCATCAGAACCCATGGCAACCTCTGAGGGTGTTGTGGTACACCATTTCCCCTTGCCGGACACCATTCCAGGAGGCAGCCGTGTTGACTGGTGCTGCTTACAGCTGGCCTGGTTTCTCTTCCCAGGCTCCTTCCTTGGTTCAACCTGTCTCTCTTGTCTGTCACTGCCCTCTTTATCACTGGGGCTTTTATACAAGTGTGCAGAGAGAAGAAATTGAGAAGGAATCACTTACTGAAGGGTTTTAAGGCAGGAAGGGCATGACAGTATTGCCCGGTTGTTCAAGGGCAAGGAGAAGAGAAGAATTTAAACCCGGAGGGAAGGGCCCAGGTAAATTACTCAGTCCCTGAACCAGGTGAGCAATAACGAGGACACAGAGGAACCCTTGGGAACTTTATAGAACCCCAGTGTTCACGTTCCAGTTTGTATCAATTAGACCACCATCTTGAGAGGTATATTTTTTCTAAAATTCCTGAGTGATTTAACTTGGGGTTCATTTTGAACCACTGACTTAAAGCAAGACAATATGGAGATCAATGGCAAGTAGAGTGATTTCTTTATAACTTAATACAATTTAATCAGTAATACAATTCCATGTGATTTGACTAATTTCTTTTGGTTATAACAATGACAGAAAAAACATTAAGGGATGATTCTTGAGTCTCACTTAATGAGGTGTTACTATAGCTACCAGCTATGAATTATAAACTTCTAAAGAATCAGAACATTCTCAGGTACACTCAAAACCAAACTTACATAACTTCACATATAATTTATAGAACTTAATCTTTCTTTGATCCGGAAGGCTTTTGGGATCTGCCACAGTGAAGCCAGTTGCTAAGCCCCACGCTAGCCACTGCGTGTGGAAGAGTCCACCCCGGGAGACTTATGCCATGGGGGTTCTGTGTAGAAGGCGCCTCCACACACCTTGATTTTGTAGGAAGAGTAGTCACACTGCAGGAAACTGCTAGTGTTACCAGTCTGAGCTTGACCTTCTGTGGTGCCAACATCAAGTGATGCTGTTTCAGCCACATTCATGTCGCCTCGGGAGTCTCTAATCACCCACCCATGTGATAATTCCCGTATCCCTTGCTTGAATTCAAGACCCAATGCTTCTGCTCACCCCTAACTTGTCACTACTCAGTCATTTTATTCTTTGTGGGTTTAGACTATGTATAATTTTTTTTGAGTTCCTTGCTGTAGTTCTAGCTACCCTGGAACTCACCCTACAGATCAGGCTGGCCTTGAACTCAGAGATTCACTTGCCTCTTCTTCCCTAGTGTGAGACTATGTTATTTTTAGTTCATATAACAGCACAGTATGCTTATCTATCTGACATATGAAAACCTTAGGCTCAGTAATGATTTCTAGTTTGCTTAAGTTTTCACAGCTAATAAGTTAAAACAATATTTTTCACAGTAGAATTTAGATATGGAATTTGAACCCATGGCCAAGACTCATACCATTCTCACCAATCTACACCCTTCCCTAAGAGTGTTTTAGCGCTCTCTCTCTCTCTCTCTCTCTCTCTCTCTCTCTCTCTCTCTCTCTCTCTCTCTCAGCCAGGGTCATGCTATGTAGCTCAGGCTGCCTTTGAACTTGTTATCCTCCGGCCTCAGTCTCTGGAGTATTTGGATTTCAGATACATTTTCCTATGCCTGGCTCTGTTATTTGTGATGCTGCCTTCCTCTAGTGGGGCACAGGTAAATGACTGGCTTTCGCACTGCAGTTGGGCCTCACATATTGGTTGGCTTTTCTTTATGTTGATGAGCATGTTTAATGAATGGCATCAATGAGTGCCACTGCTTACAAACGATGTGAGAAACTTTCTTGCCGAATTAAAAAGTTTTCAAGGGCTAGAAGAGAACTGCTCGTTGGGGGAATCACTGTGAATATAACAATCACCAGCAAAAACATGTCAATCATTCCCACACAAACACACATCTTTTAAAAATTCTTTTTATTGAGCTATATATTTTTCTCCTCTCCCTTCCCTTTCTCGCCCCTCCCCTTCTACCCTCTCCCATGACCCACATGCTTCCAATTTACTCAGGAGATCTTGTCTTTTTCTATTTCCCATGTGGGTTAGATCCATATATGTCTCTCTTAGGGCCCTCTTTGTTGTTCTCTGGAATTGTGAATTGTAGACTGGTCTTTCTTTATGTCTAAAAGCCACTTATAAATGAGTAATATAATATTTGTCATTCTAGGTCTGAAATACCTTGCTCAATATAATGTTTTCTAGATCCATCCATTTGCTCACAGATTTCAAGATGTCATTGTTTTTTTCCGCTGAAACATACTTCTGTAACAACTAGGAGCTAAGAGCCATGTGTAGGAGGGAACATATTTGTCTTTCTGAGTCTAGGTTACACCTTTAATACAATCATTTCCAGTTCTAGCTACTTTCCTGCATACTTTTCTTTTACTTGTGTTATAGGCGAGTACACTCCTGTTGTGTATATGTTTCCAGTCATCAGTTGGTGGACATCTAGGCCAGCTCCATTTCTTCTTTATTGTGAACAGAGCGGCACTGACCATGGATGAGCAAGGGTCTCTGTGGTAGGATAGAGAGTCCTTTGGGAGCAGGATCAGCAGCGGGATAGCTAGTCCATATGCTGGTTCTGTTTTTTAGCTTTCTGAGAAATCTCCACTCTGATTTCCACAGTGGCTGCCCTAGTCTGTACTTTCTCTTTCTCCACACCCTCACCATCATTTCCGGACTGGAAGACAGCCATTCTGACTCTGGTGAGAGAATGGTGATGCAGTTTCAATCCACATTTCCCCAGTAGCTAAGGGTCTTGAACAGCTTTGCAAAGATCTGCTGGCCATTTGGGTTTCTCCTCAGTTGAGTTCCTTAGCCATTTTTTTTGATTGGGTTGTTTGTTTTCTTGTGGTTGCTCAATGCTGCCTTTCAGTTTTAGTCCATCACGGCTTTGTCCATGTAACATAACAGAAGCTTAAGACTGCATCCTTTACAGAGAACAGGAAATCAGAGTTGATGGTTCAGGAACCTTGTGGACCCAAGAATCTGATGAGAGCATTTTGTGAGTCTTCATTGCTAGATAACAATGTGGTGGAGCATTCATTTGGTGGGAGAGCCAGCATGTCACGTGGCTTCCTCTTCTTGGGGGATGTGGAGCGATGACACCATGGCTTTATCTAAACCCTGATAACCTTCTGACTACTAACTATCTTCAAATACCAGCAAATACGAATTTGGATAAAGTTCCCAACACGTGAGGTTTCAAGAGATGCATTCAAAGCACAGACATCAGTTTCACCAACAGCATGGTCAGCCATGAGGGCTGGGACCTGCCCAATACCGCTTGCTTTTTCTGCCTTATGCTTCACATGCCAGTTACTTGACTTTGTGCACTAGATCTAACTGCTAGTGGATAAACTACAGTTGCCAATGTGCAGTTGGTAACATCTCTACTTGACCCCGTCCCATAAAAGTGGCACAAAGACATCAGTCTGGTTCCAGGTGGTGAATGGCACTTTATTGTTTGCCTGACTCAGACGCTGTTGACGGGGACTGCCTAATTCACTCGGCATGACCTTGGCATGTGCCAGCCATGTCTCCGACTCACTTTCTTTGAAAAACAGCATCTCTGGCTCTCAGAGTCCTGGCAGCCTGAATCAAGCATCATTACTGCACAGCCTTGCTTCACCTCCCCCGAATCACCCCATCCTTTCCTTACGCAGGTGTTCTGTCTACCTGTTGAATTTTGAATGAAAACCCAATGGATAGAAGCTCTGCACTGAATCCTATATTTTGTCCCTTGCTGAGCTTCCATGAATATAAAATGCCAGCACAAAGTGGGGGAGTCAGCAGGCAGAGATCAACACTATCCATATTTAATGGAAAGGGAGTCGGAGTTCATAGGCGAGAAAAGAGAGTTCACAGAAGGCCGAGTTTGATATCTTGCCCATGCTTACTGAATGAGCTTCTAGCCAAAAAAAAAGAAATAAAAATCTTATAACAAATGTTCATGATTGCTGCTTTACAGTAGCGCCCCTCCCCCCATTTTAATGCTCAAGGAGAAAAACAAATCTAACAAGAGTGGTGTTAAATGGAAATTGGTAATCAGGAAAGTTCCTTCATCCACAGCGGATGGAGTAAAGGCTCAAGGATGGAGATCACCTCTTTCACCAGGCACCTGAGCCCCTGTGACGTGGCCGACCATGCCCTCCCTCTGAAATCTCTCCAGTCTCTACCTTCTAAGAGGAAGCCGAAGGTTCCAAGACATGGAGGTTGAAGTGCTGTGGTCCCTCCATCTGTCCCTTGCTTTTAGCCTGTGGTGTTCACAGTGGTCCCAGGAAAGTCTCCGAATGACAGCAAGTCCCAAGGTAATTGCTTCCCTGGACCTGGTAATTTGTTGATTTTGAGACAGGGTCTTGCTGAGTAGCTGAGACTGCCCTTGATCTTGTGATTCCTTGGCCTTGACAGCTTAAGTGCTGGGATTACCATCTTGTGAGGCCATGTCTGGGACCTGATGGGTTTTGCTGTCGCCCTGAGAATCTCCTGCAGAGGAACGCCATCGGTGGCTGTATTTTTGGGGGCACGTATTTGCAGCTCTCAGTGGTTATTGCTCCCAGAAACTCTGCTTCCATGGATTTCTCCCTTGCCTCTCAACTTCTCAGACAGGTTCCAGAGTTCTCTTTAGCTGGACAAAGTCACCACCCATTTGGTATCAAATGCACTAATACACGTATTCCTAACGATTTAAAAATAGGATTTTTTTTTTGCGTGTGTCTCTAATAGAACAAGCTTATTAACTGGCTGAGGGTATAGTTCAGTGGAAGATCGCTTGTTCAGTGGAAGATGACAAGCATGACGCCCTGGGTGTGTGCATCTGCACACTCATGAGCAAGTCCCACACAATACACCGTGCACACAAACACCCCGTGCATGCCTTCACACAATTAAGCACACTTATCTTTTCTTGAAATTACTTCTAGATTTCGAGTAGTAGTGAAAAAAAAAAACTTCCCCTCTTTAATCTCAAGTCACTTACTCACAAATGGGCGCATTTTCTTCCATCCAAGCTACTTCCCATTTATGGATGATAAACCCTATCAGTTTTTAAGTCTGCTCTATTTTTCTTTTTGGTTTTTTAGAGACAGGGTTTTCTGTGTAACAGCTCTGGCTGTCCTGTAACTCGCTTTGTAGACCAGGCTGGCCTTGAACTTACAGAGATCCCCCCACCGCCTCTGTTTCTTGAGTGCCGGGATAAAAGGCGTGCACCACCACAACCTGCTATTTTACTACTTAGTTTTTCCGTATATCTTTTGTAGTTTTACAGATGTAAAAGAATGCTGGCCTCCTAGGGACTATATTTTGGTAACTTTAGAAAGAACTATAGATGTCCCTTGATAACCTTCTGGGCAGTGGGATTCAGTGAGAACACCTCTCAACCAACTTGTTCTCTCTCATGTTCTAGCGGTTCCTATTAAGGGGCTCTGATTTTAGTCCTAAACCAGCCTTTTACAGAGACTTTAAAATATAGTATTTCCTTGACTGTTTTAGTCTGTGGCACTATAAGAAAATACCATAAACTGGTGGCTTAGGTACAATAGATATTAGTTGTTCTCATGTATAGAGACTGGGCAGTCTCAGATCAAGGCTATGTCCTCTTATGGTAGAAGAGCCAGTCAGTCCTCTTGTTCCCTTTTATTAGGACACAAATCCCATTCACAAGGATATGTCCCCAGGAGCTGACCTATCTGCTCAGGCCCCACTTACCAGGACACTGGTGATTAAATTTCAAGCTGTATGTCTTGGATGGATGTAAATGTTCAGAACATAGGAAAAACCAGATCTGTCTTCAAACACTCACATGTACATACTCATGCCCCTACATGCATGCACACACTTGCATCCACACACATATTCACACCTGTGTACATGCTCACACGTGCCCATACACTCTCTCACACACATGTACATATATACACAGTGTCTCCCTCTTACTCTCTCTCTCTCTCACACACACACACAAGTCTCTCTCTCTCTCTCTCTCTCTCTCTCTCTCTCTCTCTCTCTCTCTCTCTCTCTCTCTCTCTCTCTCTNCTCTCTCTCTCTCTCTCTCTCTCTCTCTCTCTCTCTCTCTCTCTCTCTCTCTCTCTCTCTCTCGTTCTCATTTTCCTTTTGAGAAATAGTATATCTTCCAGCTGGGTATGTTGTTCCCAGTAAGATTGCTGATGAGTTAGGGCAGCTGCTTGAAGATAACTCAAAGTCTTTATCATTTGCCAAAAGCAGAGGTCACAATCTCTTAATTTTTTTCTAACATTCTTTACATTTGAATGCACTCTCGTGCCTTTTATTTCCAGAGCTTTCCTAAGGTACGAGGTGGAACATCGCCACCCCACTCTAATTTCCCGGGAAACAAGGCACAGGGCTGGCAGTTGTCTGAGGGAGGGGCAGGGATCAGAGCTCCCATTTCCCAAGTCTAAATGCCCCTTCTTCCCAAGGTGCTGGAATGCCTACCAGCCCTTCTGTTGCTATTAAAACCTATTTCTTACCAGTCCTTAGAGGAGCCGGTGTTGCACAGCCCTTATTATAATAGACCTTCATCTGCATGAAACCTGTGATTTTTGTCCCCTTCCAGCTTCCCCTTTGGCAGGCTAAAGAGCCTTGGTTCCGCTCCTTGTAGAGCTTATCTTTCAATTCTTTTGTCAGTTTCAACAAAGAGGTTGTGACTCCTGGGTGCCTGCTCAACAGAGCACTTCCTCATTATTTTGTAACCTTTATCCCCCCCCCCCCTTCCAGGGAGAGTTAAATAAAGCCTGTGGATTTTTGATAGGAATGTCTGGCAGAGTCGTGTGCACCTAGAGGTTTCCAGTGGGGCCTGCTGATGAAAAGCCTCGCTCCAACTGTGGCGTGCTCATTCATGGCACACGAAAGCCCGCGGCCCCTCTGCTGGCCCCCAGGCCCACCAACGGGAGCGGCGCCCACGTGAAGGTTCAGATTCCAGAACAAGTCTGATTTGGGCAGGAAAGAGATATGCGGTAATGAGAACGGGCGCGAGGAACGGCTTGCTGGCTAATTACTTAAGGTGAACCAACTCTTTTCGGAAAAAGACCGTGTTCATGTGTGAAAATTACCCCTGACCTAGAATTTCATTACCGCACCTGAGCCAGCCTGGAAAATTGAAGAAATTAAATGCCATAAAATATAAGTGATAAAAAGGAAAATAAACCTCAAGAGTTAGCAGCCGCAGCGTTCCGGATGCTAAAACATGAAGCTTGCCCAGCACGCTCGGAGGCCTTTTAAAAATGACACCAGATGCCACATCTCTTCTGTCATCCTGGAGCGCTCCCCTGACCAGGATCTCTTTGTGTTCCTAAAGGAGGGCCCGGTCTGGAGGACTCGAAACTTCTGCCCTTTTCCTGTCATACAAATTGCTTGCTCTTCTTTCTCTTTCTGGGAGTGCCTTATGGTTGATGCCAGTGTTCTTTAGAATTGACCATTGGTTAGTGTTGACCATGCATCAGAGACATGGGGTTCACACCAGCCTCTCAGGGGAGCATCCTGCATGCATTCAAGTGGGCAACAAGGTCCCTCTGAAGCTGAACCGTGAGTCCTTCCTGGGTTTCCGATGCCCCTCTTTAAGGTGAGAACAGCCAGGCCTTGAGGAAGTGGTAGGTGGGAGTGAGGAGGTGCTTTTGCTGAGCCTGATTTTTATTGAGCTCTCCAGTTTTCTCTGCTCCCCTCCCCGCTTTTCCCCTCCCCTTCAACCCTCTCCCAAGGTCCCCGCGCTCCCAGTTTACTCAGGAGATCTTGTCTTTTTCTACTTCCCATGTAGATTAGATCCATGTATGTCTCTCTTAGAGTCCTCATGGTTGTCTAAATTCTCTGGGATTATGATTTGTAGACTGGTTTTCTTTGCTTTATGTTTAAAAACCACTTATGAGTGATAATTGTCTTTCTGGGTCTGGGTCACCTCATTCAAAATGATGTTTTCTAGCTCCATCCATTGGGGCAAATGCTTTTAATCATAGAGCCATCTCTCTAGCCCTAGCGATATTTGTAAAAATTTTATAACCCAATTTATTTATTATTTACTTATTTAGTGTGTGTGTGTGTGTGTGTGTGTGTGTGTGAATGCCATGTCACAGTCTGGAGGTTGGAGGACAGTTTGTGGGATCACTGCTTTTCTTGTGTCACATGGGTCCTGGATGGTGAACTCAGGCTGTCAGCCTTGATGGCACGTGTCTTTACGTTCTTTACGTGCTGAGCCAGCTCATCAACTGTGGGTGATGATTTTTCGTATATGAGACCCCTTATCAGGCCTGTGGGAAGGATCCTCTGCCAGGATGAATTCCCTGGGTGGAAAGAGGGAGCCGGAGAGCACACATCAACCGACCTTAGCACGCACCTTTCCTTGGCCCATGACTCGGAGCCTGTGTTCAGTCACCCTTCAGACTTCTCGATATGTGGGTGGCCACTATGCCATATGAGTAAGTCCAACCAGCACCCAATGGCGGGCACTCTATTAGTTGAATTCATGAGAAATTATGTTTTTTGTTTAAAGATTTAGTTATTAATTATGTATACAGTATTCTGTCTGCATGTCTGCTGCAGGCCAGAAGAGGACACCAGATCTCATTACATATGGCTGTGAGCCACCATCTGGTTGCTGGGAATTGAACTCGGGACTTCTGGAAGAGCAGTCAGTGCTCTTAACCTCTGAGCCATCTCTCCAGCCCCGAGAAATTATCTTTTTAAAAAACATCTTTGCGGGGGCTGGAGAGATGGCTCAGAGGTTAAGAGCATTGCCTGCTCTTCCAAAGGTCCTGAGTTCAATTCCCAGCAACCACATGGTGGCTCACAACCATCTGTAACGGGGTCTGGTGTCCTCTTCTGGCCAACAGGCATACACAGAGACAGAATATTGTATACATAATAAAATAAATATTAAAAAAAATCTTTGACATCAAAATCAGATGGAAAAAGATCTTCTGGCAGCAATGGTGTGTGTGTGTGTGTGTGTGTGTGTGTGTGTGTGTAGGGAGTGAAATGAAGACAGCTGTACAGCTTGGAGGGGCAGTGGTTGGAGAAAGGACTATAACTAGATCAGGTGACTTCTGCTTTGTTTCTTACTGAAATGTATACGAAGGCCCGGTACAATAGACACTCCCAACATCTCTCCAACTGGACAATCTGTCTTAGCCCATCGAGGCTGCTGTAAGAAAACACTGAGACTGGGTAGCTTATAAGCAGCAGAAGTGTACACCTTACAGGTTGGGAGACCGGGGTCAAAATGCTGGCCGCTCTGGGTCTGTCCAGGGCCTCCTGGTTCTTAAGCAGCGGATTCTCACAGTGGAAGGTGTGAGCAGGGCGGGGTGGGGGTGAGAATCTCTTCTCAGAGCACTGGTTCCGTTAATGAGGGCTTTGTCCTAGTGAACTCCAAAAGGCCCTAATTTCATAGGACCATCATCTCGGGAGGTTGTGATTTCAACATCATCTAAATTGGAGCAGGGCATAAACATTTAGTACATGGTACAATCCAATTAAAGGATCTGAGAGTGACTGGATATAGTTAAAAGCAGATGGAATTGGGGCAAGAGACAGAAAATAAGAACACTTTGCTTTGGTTTCCGAGCAGGTTGCCTGAAAAGAGGCATGCAGGAGATAGCACACGGTTCCCCACCACCTGTCCTCTCACCAAGAGAATCAGCATTTTATATAATTTGAAAAAGATCAGGTAGAATTCTTGAAAATGATCTCTTGTGCTGGAGGTTGCAAAAGTCCATTAATATTTCCCAGATGCCTCCTTCCAGCCTTTCTCCATCTAGGCTAGAGATTCTCAACCTTCCTGTCGGTGGTGGTGGCGCACGCCTTTAATCCCAGCACTTGGGAGGCAGAGGCAGGCGGATCTCTGTGAGTTCGAGACCAGCCTGGTCTACAAGAGCTAGTTCCAGGACAGGCTCCAAAACCACAGAGAAACCCTGTCTTGAAAAACTCAACCTTCCTATACTGCGACCCTTTAGACCTGTTTTTGTAACCCCAACCATAAATTTATTTTTGTTGTTATTTCACAACTGTAATTTTTCTACTCTTATGAGTCATAATGTAAGTATCTGGTTTTTCCAATGGTCTTAGGCGACCCCTGTGAAAGGGTCGTTTGACTCTAAAGGGGTTGAGACGCACAGGTTGAGAACACTGATCTAGGAAAAGACTGAGAATATTAAAAAATCATCAGTCTGTTTTCTGTTTCTCTGTGTGTGAGTGATGTATTTAGTCGTTGTTCTTGACTTTGTTCATTGAGGAGGAGTCTTGCAATTGAGCCCACAGGACATGGATTTGGCTAGTTTTGCTAGTCTGCTTGCTCCAGTCCCGTCCCTCCTTCAGAGGCTGGGATTACAGGTGGGCCACCACTTCCACGTGCCATTTACAAAGGTTGTAGGGATTCAGACTCTAGTCCTCATGAAGGGGCAAGTAAGCAAGTAAGATATAATCCCCATGACTAACGGTCCAAATTAGGAGAAGAGACTTGCAGACCATAGCAGCACTGCATGCTGGGAGTCTTTAATACTCCATCGTTCAAGTAAAGGAAAGAAAGGAGAAAATGTATGAAGTAAATAGAAAATAAATTAGAAGATACTTAGGCAAAAGCCCGTGTGAAACTGGAAGCAGCCTGAGAGACTGGCATATTACTTTGTGACAGCGTTTAGACAGATGACTCATGGAAAGAGGAGAAAACAGTACTAAGGGGCATGTATTCTTCGAATAAAAAAGAGAGTGCCCATCGCCACAGCTGTGTATGCACAGTAGACATCTCCACAGCTGTGTATGCACAGTAGACATCTCCACAGCTGTGTATGCACAGTAGACATCTCCACAGCTGTGTATGCACAGTAGACATCTCCACAGCTGTGTATGCACAGTAGACATCTCCACAGCTGTGTATGCACAGTAGACATCTCCACAGCTGTGTATGCACAGTAGACATCTCCACAGCTGTGTATGCACAGTAGACATCTCCACAGCTGTGTATGCACAGTAGACATCTCCACAGCTGTGTATGCACAGTAGACATCTCCACAGCTGTGTATGCACAGTAGACATCTCCACAGCTGTGTATGCACAGTAGACATCTCCACAGCTGTGTATGCACAGTAGACATCTCCACAGCTGTGTATGCACAGTAGACATCTCCACAGCTGTGTATGCACAGTAGACATCTCCACAGCTGTGTATGCACAGTAGACATCTCCACAGCTGTGTATGCACAGTAGACATCTCCACAGCTGTGTATGCACAGTAGACATCTCCACAGCTGTGTATGCACAGTAGACATCTCCACAGCTGTGTATGCACAGTAGACATCTCCACAGCTGTGTATGCACAGTAGACATCTCCACAGCTGTGTATGCACAGTAGACATCTCCACAGCTGTGTATGCACAGTAGACATCTCCACAGTTGTGTATGCACAGTAGACATCTCCACAGCTGTGTATGCACAGTAGACATCTCCACAGCTGTGTATGCACAGTAAACATCTCCACAGCTGTGTATGTACAGTAGACATCTCCACAGGTGTGTATGCACAGTAGACATCTCCACAGGTGTGTATGCACAGTAGACATCTCCACAGCTGTGTATGTATGGTAGACATCTCCACAGATGTGTATCTATAGTAGGCATCTCCACAGGTGTGTATGTACAGTAGACATCTCCACAGCTGTGCATATCCAGTAGACATCTCCACAGCTGTGCATATCCAGTAGACATCTCCACAGCTGTGTATGTACAGTAGACATCTCTCAGCTCTGCATGTACAGTAGACATTGCCACAGGTGTGTGTTTACAGTAGACATCTCCACAGGTACATACATACAGTAGACATTGCTACAGGGTGTATATATATATATTAGCCATTGCTACAGGTGTGTATGTATAATAGAAATATAGTATATATAGTATAGTACTAAATGTGTTTTCAGGCATCTACTAGAATGTCTTGTAACATCACTATGAAAAGAGAGGATTCAATGCTATATAAGTCAAAGCTAACCCACAAACATGGGAAAAAAAACTGCCAACAGTAAGACATAAAACCAAATTACCATTTAGAAAATGTAGACTAAAATATGAGAAACCAATTCACAATGGGTTAAGAAAATAACAAAACAACAGCTACCACAAAAATACCCATGAAAACCAATAATCTAGCATTATGCTATTTTAAAAAAAAAGCTAAAACAAAGGGAGGCAAATAATTAAATGTAAATAGGCAAATAATGATAATGAAAAAGAAAGTGGTACCAAGGGGCAGTATAAACATGACTAAGCAGAACTTAAGGAGGAAATTAAATGGGGTTATGGAAAATTTTATATTGCTAAAATAAAATTGTCAGAATCCATTAACTGTCATGAATCTTTATAAACTAAATATTACTTTAAACTGCACAAAGAAAATGCCATTAGAGAACCTAAACAACATCAGCAATAAGTGGTGCTTTGAAATACATATAGATATGTATTTTAGTAGCAAAGCAAAGAAGAAAACAAAACAAGACACCCACCCACTCAACCAACCGATCCAACAAAACCCAGAAACAAGATGCTGGGCTGGGAGAGGATTGTTCAGTGGTTAAGAACTTCCTGTGCAGGTGGTAGGATTGGAGTTCAGCTCCCCTGATCCCATGTAAATGCTGGGTGGGCAGGGCAGGCCACTTGGACTTGCAGTGATGGGGTCCTGGGCAAGAGTAGCCATAGCCGTGAGCTCTGGGTTCACTGGGAGACTCTGCCTCAAAGAATAAAGTGGGGAGTTGTTGAGGAACTCTTCTGTCAGCCTCAGCCTCCAGATGCACGTGCACAGAGATCCACACACAAACCCATCTCTCTAACCCAAGACCTCCCATCGTCACCAACATGATCTTTGTGATCTGGAACAAGACCACTTTCAAATTCACAGCCTCTACCTAGCTACAGTCTGCCGCAGTCCTGCCACTAGCTGCAAGTCTTATTCATTTGCATGACCTCCTTGGCCTGGTCCGCTCAAGTTCACAACCTCCTGGGAAGGCAGGGTTTCAGAACATAGGTTCTTAGTATTTTCTTTAGTGTTGGAAGCATTGCATAGGACTTTGCCTTCAGAGTCAGCAGGGCCCGGGCTGGGGCTCTCAACAATAGTGTGAAAGCTGAGAGAAAGTCTCTCTGGGAAAGGCTGCCATGGGGCCCTGCCAAACTGTTGTGAAGGATTACTGTTTTATCTTGATTGAGAGAAGAGTTATACTCCCTTAAAGCAAAATGCAGAGGTAGAAAGAACCAGCAGTGATTGTCTGGAGTCTTGGATTTAGTATGGTTTCCTGGTGGAGTTCTGAGGTTTCTATATATCTCCTAGGCATGTTTAGTTCCTAGGTGTATTTGTGATCATTCATATCTGCTGGTCTCATTCTAAAAGGAATTTGAGACAGTTACTAAGACTGTGGTTTGCCAGGGGATGCAGAATGGTCCTTCTAAAGAGCTAGCAGGTTCTCCAAGTCCATGTTCTTGTACTTATCACTTGCACTGGAAATTTTAAAGAATGTCAGAGGGAAACTGTTCTCCCAAGATAGGCCACACCCCCATTTATTTTAAATACAGTCTTTGTATCTACTTATAAGAAGCATTTGAATTTATTTCGAATATACACTTTATGTTTCATTTCATACGCATTGGAATGAATAAATGAAGGTAAGGCTTCATTTGTAATAAAAATTTGTTGTCAGTGAAAAAAATAATATGACTAGAAAAATAGCAAGATGGGTTTCTATGGGGCTCAGCTGGTGACTTAGTGAGATAAATTACCTGGTAAGTTGCCTTTCTCTTCGGAACATTGATCAGCCACCACCATGGCCAGCCTAGTCTCAGTAGCTCTGTTTAAGGCTTAGGAGCTATGAAAAAAATAACCTATTTGAGATCTGTTGGTGTTGCAAAATAAACTGGGCAGGAAAATCACCCTTATTTCTTTAGCCAAAAAGTGCCTGCACGACCAGTAACCAACCAGCAGAACCAACACTGTACCCTATTTAGATTCTCATTTTATTCTTTATTAGCTGGGTGGGTAGTCTCCTAAAATGGTGCATATGTTTAACTTATGTGTACGCATTTTGTCCACCTTAAACTAGACCACAAGCCAATTCCACGTGTGGAGTCTTATGCATATATATCTCAGGCTGGCCTTGAATTTACTGTATAGTTAAGGATGACCTGAACTCTTATCCTCACACATCCTCTTCCTTTGGGATTACAGGCTTATCTCTCTCTCTCTCTCTCTCTCTCTCTCTCTCTCTCTCTCTCTTTCTGTGTGTGTAGGTGGGTGCACGCATGCGTGCACGCACCCATGCCCATGCCTGTACACTTCCATACCCAGTTTCCGCATACCTTCACCCTGGCTGTCCTACATCTGAGCAGAGCAGGGCATATATCCCCCTGCAGGAGGCTGGCCTTTCTTTCTCTCTCTGCTAAGGGGTTTGTTTACTGTTTCACAGGAGCCTTTTCTTCTAAGACAGGAAGAGAAGTCCTTAAGGGGAAATCCTGTCACTCTGTGTGTGTGTGTGTGTGTGTGTGTGTGTGTGTGTGTGTGTATGTGTGTGTGTGTGTGTGTGTGTGTGTGTGTGTGTGTGTGTGTAAGAAAGCATGGAAGGTCAGGGAAGCAGTATCTCTGGACTAGAATTCTGTCCCTTTGAACTGCATGGCCCCTCCTATGTGAACCTTTATAAAAAATGTGTGTGAATTGGTAGAAACTCACAGATGAATTTGATATATAGAAATACTGAAAAAGAGTGATGAGTTAGGTAAGATATAAATGCACATGTGTAGAGAATAGCATGTTTTATCACCTAGTACGTGAAAATCTATTATAAAACGTTAAAATTCACGAAAACTTAGGCTCACACATTTAGACACTACACAAGGCATCGCTTGTGAACAGTGTCCACAGTAGTAAACTGTGATGGCACAAACTGTCAGAATATTGCACGGGTTTCCTTTCTCTTCCCCCCTTCTCTCTCTCCCCCTTTTCCTTTTTGGAAATTGAACTCGGAACCATCTCCAGGTTAGATAAGAGCTCTCGCTACCATCCCAGCTGACCTCTAAGACTCACAACTGGCTCTGGTTGGTGCTGAGGAGTGCTCACACACTCATGTGTCCGTGCAAAATTCTGAGTGCTGCTGATGGTTTCTGTGTAAACTGTTTGGCTTTCCAGTAAGTTATGTGGTTGAGAGGACAACGTTACTGGAGGTGCGGCTCTAGAGTGTAGACTCATGCCCGTCCTAGGGTGCTTTCTCTACTTCCAGCCTCCATTCCTGCAGCTTTTCTGCCATGACAGATTTTCTCCCTCTACAGCTGTAAGCTCCAGTAAACCCTACCTTCTATTAGTTGCCTTGGTCATGGTGTCTCATCATAGTAATAGAAAAACCAACTAATACAAATATGAATTAATATATAAAAAACAAACAAAGATAAATCTGTAAGATAAAGAAATGTTATCGGAAGAGAAATAGGGCATTAGCAGTTAAGTTTAGGAAGGCGAAAGTTATGTATGGACTTTTTAGTGTTTGGGAGTTAAAGTCCGTAAATCCTACACTACGCATGGGTCAATAATATTGCAAACCTGTCTACGTGATTTTCTTAGTGTGTTATACTCTTGGTCCATTCTTTGGTAAACAGTAAGCTGAATACAGGTATTATTATAGAACACTGCATTGTACATGCTATTTTTCATCTTTAGTTTGAGCCACAGTGATATATTTAACGTCTCAAGAAAATTTCAGTCTGTGGCCAGAAACAATGGCCCCCTCTGTCTAGGAATGGCTGCTGATTAATGCATAACCTGTACACAGTGTTCAAAAGGCTTTGGAAATCTTCAACAGACATGTTATAGGGACAATGCATTGGAGACAGGAGACAGATGGGGCCACACTCTCCTATTTCTCAGACATCCTGTTTTCTTCTTTATCCTTTGAGAGAGGGGAAAGAAAGGCATAAAAAGTGATCCTTTTATACCTGCTAGAGGATTGACTTTGACGAGGTATAGAAGGCTCACAAAAGTTGATAGTGTTGGTGTATAGAAATGGCAGATTGTTCAAAGGAGAAACTTGTCTAAAGGGTTTTAAACATCCCCTTAGGGGGTAATGAATACTAGATATTTAAGATATTCTTATGCATATATTCAAATTCACAACTTATTTTCTTTGGTTATCTCCTTTCTTAATGTTCACGTCAGAGCCCTTGAAAAATTGGTTCCCCAGTGTTAGCCAAATGTCAAGGAAACAGCCCAGTAGGGGTTATACAAAAACTATTTAACAACTGGCAATGCAATGCCCACCAGTCAAAGGAGCCCCTAGGAGCCAGTACAGGTGCATAGCTGTATCAGGACCTTCTGGCTGAGTGGCAACCTGAGGATAATAGGGGCTAGCTGACCTTGGAAACTTGAGGATGTCTTCATTAGCTATTCCTCTCCAGGAGAAGATATGACATACACCCTGTCAATTTGTCTGCCTCTCCCTGGATTTGTCTCTGTCACTTTCTCTAACAAGAAAGACACAAGCTTATGAGAACCAGATCAAAGCTCAGCCATATCAAGACAATGACTATAAAAGGCACTGTCTTTGTTACTGTCCTATTGCTGTGAAGAGATATCATGACCAAGGCAAGTCTTAGAAAAGAAAGCATTCAACTGGAGGCTGCCTTACAGTTGTAGAGGGTGGGAAGCAGACAGGCATGGTATGGAGCTATTGTAACTGAGACTTTTGCATCCTGATCCACAGGCAACAGCTAGAGAAGGAGAGAGACACTGGGCCTGGAATGGACTTTTGAAATGTCGAAGCTGACCCCCCACTGACACACCTCCTCCAACAAGGCCACATCTCCTAATCCTTTCCAAACAGTTCATCAACTGGGGACTAAGCATGCAAATATATGAGCCTATAGGGGCCATCTTCATAGAAATCACCACAGGCACAAAAACATTACTGAAGTACAAACAAAATACAACCAACCCAGGCCTTCTTACAGAGCAATGAAGTGCAAAGCTATTTCTGTGTTTTGCAATAAACAGCACCCTTAAGGGAGAGAGTTATTTCTATGAATCGAGTACTTTGCAAAAGTGCCCATTTCCATTGGCATTTTTGCAAAGTACTACATTCCTGGGCCCCGTGGGGATGCAGTACTGGTGTTGACACCTGCCTGAAGTGTGCAGCATTAGGTATGCCCAGCCTTCTCATGGGTCACCCATGCTCCAGGATAGCTACTATCCTAATTACCTTTAATGGTCCCTTGACACAGCCCAGAGTCATCTGAGATGGGAATCTCAATTGAGGAATTGCCCAGGTAAGACTGGCCTGTGGGCATGTCTATGGGGAATTAGCTAATTGTCAATTATGTGGGTGATACTGTTCCTTGGGTAGGTAGTCTTGAGTTGTAAAGACCTCCAGTGAAGCATGAACCTGGAAGCAAGACAGAAAGCAGTGTTCTTCAATGGCTTCTTATTCCAGCTTCTGCTTGAGTCCTTGCTCTGATTTCCCTCAATGATGGACTCTGACCTGGCAGTGTAAGCCAAAGAAAGGCTTGTATTTGGTCAGGTTTGATGTGGGATGTTGGTCTGTATATGTGTTGCTTTTATTGGTTGATGAATAAAGCTTCTTTGGCCTATAGCAGGACAGAATATAGCCAGGCTAGAAGAGGTATAAAGAGAGAGCAGACAGGGTCAAGAAGACACTGTGTAGCTGCTTAAGGAGATAGACACTTGGAAGCTTTCCAGTAAGCCACAGCCTCTTGGTAATACACAGATTAGTAGAAATGGGTTAATTTAAGAAGTAAGAGTTAATAAGAAGCCTGAGCTAATAGGCAGAGGAGTGTTGTAATTAATATAGTTTCTGTGTGATTATTTGAGTCTGGGTGGCTGGGAAATGAATGAGCAGTCTCTGTTTACAAAATGGCATGCCAATGCAGGACAACTACATCCACATAAAAACTGAGAGAGTTTGGAAAGGAATTCTAGACACAAAAGAACAGAGTTAAGCATAGCTTAACTTGGTAGTCACATTTTTTTTTTTCCAGATAGGCCCTGTTCACTAGCAATGAGCAGAGGTGCAGCTCCTCTAAGAGAAGGCTTCCCAACTCACCATTAGCAGTAAAAACTGTGTGGCTTCTTTTAAAAAAATGGTGGCTTCCCAGGTTGTGCTGGTAGAAAGAACTCTGTGTCTTCTGGGAGGTCCTACACTTAAATGGGGTTTGTGAGCAGCATGCTACAACTTGATTAATGACGATGTAGACTGGCTGTGTCCCTGGAGTTGGGGTAGTGAGCATGGTTCAGAGAAGCAGTGAATGTAACTCCACCATATTGGAAGGTCAAGAGAGGTGAAGTCAGCATCCAGGCCAGGGCTGTCACAACCACACTGCTTACCATTTTACAATGCTCCTTGTCAGAAAAGGATTTCAGATACACAAAAGGACAGATTCAGACATAAAAGACCTCTAAACAAGATACAGTGTGTTTAAAAAATGTATGTAGGCTTGGGAGAGATATGAAAAAGAGTATAGACAGTTATAAAAAGAAGTAAAGTCTTTAAGGAGACAGTAAAAGTAATAAAAAGAATATGGGCAGTTATAGATTAAAGGAATAAAAAATAAGCCACATAAAGATGGAAAATGCACAGAGGATCTGGGTTATGTAAACTATTGTGTTTTCTTTGAATTTTTTGACTGCAGAAAGACAGTTGATTCTGGGGGCTGCTAAGTTAAACCAACATATATATTTTAAAGGTATCTTGACTTATTTGGGTCTAAGGATATATTGCTTTGGAAAACATCTACAGAAGATGAAATCCTGTGGATTCCTTCCAGGCTAATGTAGCTTGATGGAACAAGACCCTCTGAAAGGTCTCCTTGAACCCTAAAAATAATTCGCCCAACAAACAGCAGGAAGAAGTTTGGAGAAAACTATGCCCAAATTCCCCAAATGATTGTTTATAAATGTTTGTTTTCATTTAAAGGGGGATATGCTATAGAGATGAATACTTTGCATTAGCATGGATCTTGGTCTATTGATACAAATTTAAGGTTGATTTTGTTACGCTGCATATATGTATTTTTGTTCTTGTTTAAGGTATTATGTTCATACAGCTCATTTAAAAATATAATGCATAATATATATCAAAAATTACAGAGTAATAGATAGTTATCTATAATAGTCAAACTTGTAGTCATGTTAGTTAGGTTTTCTAGATTTACAGAGCTATATTTCAGTTAGATAGATAATCTTCAACACTTGAAGGACTTACAGAATATGGTATTTAAAATGTTTTAAAAACTTAGACTTTTCTCAATAGTGAGATGTTTCTACTTCCGGCAGGATCAGTCTACTTTAAGAAGATGATGGGCATCGAAGAGGCTCCTTATGGAGTTTGTTAGCCATTTGGGCAAGAAACTGCTCTTGCCTGGAATGGATGGTATGCTGTGTGAAATGGACAGATTAGAGTGTTCTTCTTTATAGAAACTGTACGCTTTAATATTATGCTGGTGAGTGAAAAGAAAGAGTAGTTAGATCTTTTAAAAACAGGATTTTAATCATTGTGGGGTTTTCAAAGGCTACAGAATGGCTTTAAAATAATTATTTGAGTAAAAACTCTCTCACTGATATGGCTTTCACAGATTTGAAGGGTCAGGGTAGAAGCACTTGGCCAGGAAGCATGTGTGACCATTAACATTTTTCTGTGAACTTAAAAAATCTGACACAGTGAATTTATGTTGGTGATACTCACAGAAGCAAATCTAAGACTTATTCAAAGTTTTAACTCAAGTTTTACTCAGATTCCATATTTAACATCTTCCCCAATATCTCACATTTTATTTTTTACTGTGCCCTCAGGTTAATGCTTCCAATTTATTAGTTTAGCTACAGCATGACACAAGCAATAACTGTAGCTCTTTCGTTTCTTCCTGTGACCCAGAAGGGCAGAGTCCCCATGCAGGAGGACACTTCAATATGTAATTTATCGCTCTGCAAACACTGCCTGGCTGAGTGAATGGGTAGACGAAGAAATGAATTTCCTGGAGATTAGATTGCATATGCTTTTAGAGAAAATTAATAGGAGCAAACTCATCAAGGGCAAAAAGCTTACATCTCCATTGTTCTGATTTGCTTGTTTTTTTTATTGCATTTTTAAGCTTGATAATTTTAATTGAAAAGGTGGTTTATGAGTATAATATCTGTGTGTGTGTGTGTGTGTGTGTGTGTGTGTGTGTGTGTGTGTAAGTCAGAGGATTGCCTTGGATGTCATTCCTCAGGAGCCATTTACCTTGTTTTTCGAGACAGAGAAACTTTCACTGGCCTGGAACTCTCCAAGCAGGACACACTGGCTGGCCAGTGAACCCCAGGATCCCTCTGTCTCCATGTTCTAAGCACTGGGATTACTGGTATGCCTGACTCTTTACATGAATGCTAGGGGTTGAACTCAGGTCCTGGTGGTATGTGGCAATTGTTTTACTACTATCTATCACCATTTTACCACGACAGCTATTTCCTCAGTCCCTCACTCCATTTTTAAAAGTTACAAAGAAGTACAAAGAATTGTATAAAGGCAATTTACAATCTCTTTGTAGGGAGAAAAAGGTATCATTGGCTTATATTTTTTGAGAGTCATGTTTAGACACATGCACACACACACACATACACACACGGTTCCCTGTTGCCATGGGTTCCATATATGCAGATTCTCCCCACCTTAATTTGAAAATACTTAGAACACATCTGTAACTGAGAGGCAGAGTATTTGTTTAGCATGAGTGAGGCCCTGGATTTGATCTGAAACATAAAAAACATCCAGGAAAAAATTGCATCCATACAGAACCTGTCCAAACTACTTTTGTCGTTATTCCATAAGCAATACCGTCTCCAACTATTTACACAGTTAGCATATGTAATGCAGAGACGGTTTGTATGTGGAGTGTGTTGGCAGGCTGTGTGCAGATACGGTGACATTTTAAATGAAGGGCTTGGATATCCTTCAGAGGCCCTGGAACCAGTCCCCAAGGACATTGAGGAGTTAGTATGTAAAAAGATGTATACATATACATTCACATATAAGTGTGCTTGCTTTTTGCAAAAGAAAAATTTAGATTCTGTGATGTTTGTAAGATGTAAGCCATGACAGTGTAGAACAATGTATAAGATGTCATATTCATGTAGATCCTTTCAATCCTTCTTATGTTTTTAAAGTGTTTTTATATACACATATACATGCATATTTTTGAAAAAATTTCAAGTAATTTCAAGACTTTAAGACTGTTGCTAAACCTTTTAGTCTCAGGTGTTGGACATGTCAGGCCAGTCTTGACCTCCTTTTCTGTGGGCCCTTCAATTTGTTGTATCCAGGTCCTAAAGGGGCAGCTTCTATCCATCATCAACCTTGTCGGGTCGTTGTGAAGGCCAAAGAGTCAGAAGGTACAAGGGTCTCTTACAGCACCTGGTGCTCCAGCGGAGACTCTGTAAGCTTCAGTTCCTTTCTTCAAATTCTTGGTGACAAAATTATTCGTGCCTGTAGGTCAGTGGTTCTCAACCTGTGGGTCATGACCCCTTTGTGTGTGTGGGGGGGTTGACCTACCCTTCCACAGGGGTCACATATCAGTAATCCTGCCTATCAGATATTTACATTGTGATCCAAAATAGTAGCAAAATAACAGTTATGGTTATGGGGCAGCAACCAAAACAATTTTATGATTGGAGTCACCACAGTATGAGGGGCTGTATTAAAGGGTCACAGCATTAGGAAGGTGGAGAACCATTGTTCCAGGTTAAGCTTCCTGCTTTTTTTTTAACATAAAAAATCATTTATACAAATAGATAAACTAAGATTACTAATATTTTTGCTAGCTGCTCAGAATGTCTCGCCAAAAAACCCTCACCATTGGCCTAAATGTCTGCTGCCCCCCACGGCTGACTGTCAAGGCGGGGGTGCGGGGGTGGGGGGGTGGGGGGGTGGGGGGTGGGGGGGATGGGGGGGTGTCAGCCACTGGCCACACCTGGCCTTTATTCTGCAGGTGCTCAGGCCTTCATTCCAAGCACACGGTTTTCTAATACAAAGAGCAGAAAGCAATAATTGCTAACAAGCGCAGGCTGCCGCGTGAGTCCTGCCTTCCCTTTCCTCATTAAGTCAGAGTCTAGGAGTCCTGCAGGCAGAGAGGCCGGTAGAGGAAGGCACGACGGTGCCCGCCATCTCCGGAGAGGACAAAAAGCGGTGTAACTGTCCTGGTGAAGTCTTCATCGCCCATGACAAATATTTATTAAGCCCCGCTCCGTGGTTTGGTTTCTAGGTATAATGAACGATGCGGCAGATGGTTTGAGGTTAAAAGACCTCCAACTCCATTTAACGCCTGGATGGACATCTGGATTAGGTGACGGTGAATACTGCAGAAGTTAGCGCCCGGAAAAGCCTTTCTGTGGTGTGTTTGAATACGGACGTGACCTCCAAGCCTCCCTCCTCCCCTCCCCCGACCAGTTATCTCGTTTGGTTTATATTCCCACAGTTCCGGGAATTCTATAGGTGTTAATTTGTAAGTGCTTGCTTAGTGAATGAGTGGAGAATATTAGAATCCCATCATCTGTCTAGAAGCAGGCGAGACAGTTATCGCTGGGGCTTGCGTAGAGCAATGTCTACATTGGGGGCTGGAAGGAACCTGGAGGGGTAAAGGCAGCTGCGGACGAGTGTGGGCGACGGCTCAGGTGTGACGCAGGGCAGAATTATCAGGGCGTTTCCAGTCTCGGGAGCTATGGTGTTGTCTCAGAGCGTCAAGCCTGGTTGAGGGCGAGGGCTGCATAGCCTCACTGCAGGCGTAAGAGGTCAGGTACAAGTCTGCCGGCCCCTGGGGGGCAGGGAGAGTGGAAGGGGACGAGAGGGACAAAGCTGTCCTTTCTAGGTGTTCTCGGCTGTAGCAGGAAGGGCTGGGCAGAACAGCCGGAGCTCTGTGGCCTTTTCCTTCCTTTTCCGTAGTGAATTAGCCTCCTGCCTAGTCCACATTCATTCTCTGAACACATATGTGGAGGGTGATGAACTCTATGTGGAACACTGGGCTGGGGCAGATCAGGCCTTGCCCCCTTCCGCGTGGCTTCCCCCGGTAGTTGAAGAGATAGATAAATACTGATCATAGTCTAGGATCTCAGGCAGAGGGTAGAAACGCCTGCTCCTGCAGAGGCCTGGAAGCAAGGGGGCAGGCAGGGCAGGGTCTCTCAGGAACCACTCTGTTTTATCATAGGAGAAGCAGGGTAGAAAACAGGAGGTGATCTGACCGCAGGGCCTGGCCACAGGCTGGGAGAAGCGAAGTGGAGGCGTGCTTCCATTTTTCCTTCTTTCCAGCAGTACTGGGGATTGAACCTAAGGCCTCACACGTGCTAAGAGCTCTTCCCTAAGCTACAGCCTTGGCTCTCAGACTCCTTTCTTACTTCTCTTCATTTCCCTAACATTTGTTAAGTGTGTGTGTGTGTGTGTGTGTGTGTGTGTGTGTGTGTGTTACGTTCAGAGGAACTTGTAGGAGTTGGTTATCTCTTGCTACCTTGTGGGGCCTGGGGATCAAACATGGATTTCCACGCTCAGCAGCAGGCATCTTTACTCACTGAGCCAACTCGCCAGTCCTTTTCTTTTTTTCTTTTTTCTTTCTTTTTTTTTTTTTTTGATTTTCGAGACAGGGTTTCTCCGTAGCATTTTGGTTCCTGTCCTGGAACTAGCTCTTGTAGACCAGGCTGGCCTCTAACTCACAGAGATCCGCCTGCCTCTGCCTCCCGAGTGCTGGGTTTAAAGGTGTAGCCCCCCTTGCCCGTTTTTTTTTTTTTTTTTTTTTTTTTTTTGTCTTTGACACTTGTTGCAGGAAATTTGATTGTACTGTGATATTCGGGACTGTTAAAGTTTTTCTTAAATTAGGGGGCAGAGCTAGCGACTAGTTGACAGGAATTAGCCATAGAGAAGCCAGCAATTTGGTTAGAGAAGACACCCAGGAAGAAAAGGGCTAGGACTTGAGTTTGGCCCTTCCATTTGGTTTCGGGAGGAGTGAAGAGACACATAAATACATCTCTTGGTCTTGCTGGGTCTCCCGACAAAGGCAAGATCAGTTTCTCATTTTCTCTGATTTAGCAGGTTTTCACCCCCCACATCTGACTTCCAAGTTTTTGTTAGTAAATAGAACAATAAAGACTCAGTTTAAACCTACATATTGCAGCTGCAACAGAGCCCGGGGCCACGGGAATGGAAGGCCCTCACGACCACAGCCTGAGTGACCAGCTGTGGGACCGCAGATGTTAATTAAAATATCAGTAGATTCATGTGCAGCTGCTAAGCCAACAGAAAAACATCAGACACCTCTCAGTTGTACAGATTTTTTTCTTATTTAGTTTTTATTCATAATAATTTGAATGCAACCCAGCTAGACTTGGAAGGGAACCCAAAGAACTTCAGGGAGAGCAGAGGTTTGGGAGAATTGTGAGCAGAGGGGGTAGGGGCGCTCTTCTGAGTGGCAGGAGAAATGGTCTTGGGAGTAAGATGCTTGGAAGCAGGAAGCATTAGTTGTCCTCAGTTGGCAATGGTGATCTTGCTGTTCTTGCCTTTCCTGGGCGCAGAATACTCTGTGCCTTCCACGATGCTCACGCCTTCTTTCACCTTCCCAAAGGTCACATGTTTCCCGTGAAGCCATTACTTGGTCCTTGCCCTGCAGAGGCAGAGACGGGAATTGCTTGTGTTTGGTCTAGCAGTTGCCACGGATACGACGCCAAGACCCGGATGCTGGATGCTTCACGGTGAAGTGCTCCTCCTCAAAGTTCTCTCTGTAGATGGTCTGTGCCGGCAGTGTCATTATGGCGTGTGAAGTCCGCACCCTGGCCCACGAACCCTCAGATAATCCTTTCTCTCCAGCGTTCAGAGCATGAAAGCCTTTGTTGCCTTTGGAACTTTGTCTGCAAAGGAGATGCGGCCCAAGGGCCATTGATAGTGATGTCAAAGAATTCGGTGGGGGTGACCGTGGCTGCCAGCAAGCAGTGCCTACAAAGTCAGGGGTTGCACAGATTTTTTTCTGGAATGTACTTGTGAATGAGGACTTAGAAGCAACAGATCAATGTGTGTCCGTCGGCACAACGAGCATGCTCAGACACTCATCTCGGGAGGACAGCCTGTAGCATGCTTCATCTGCCGGAGGACACTCTGTGGTGTCGCACACCTCAGAATCACAGGAGGGGTTTGAGGACCTGTGGATCGCTGAGCTCACCTCTGCAGCTCCTCCTGAGTGTTATCTGTGCCAGACCCAGCAGTTAATGTTTCTGGAAAGTTCCAGGGGTGGCTGCTAAGTGGTGCTTACCTTGAAAGCCTTTGCAGTGAACCCTCCTTCCCAGTCTGGTGTCCCGAGACCGCTGCATCCTGTCATCTGGGAGCTGGATAGAAAGATGGTCTCGGTTCTCTCCCAGATGTTTGTAAGTTCTCCAAACGGCTCACATGAACACGACAATCGAGAATACTGCTCCAGATGTCTGTAGACTTTAGCCACACCCAAAAGTTCCCGATCCAGTCCTGGACCTGTAGAGCTGTGGCAGGAGAATAACCTCTTTCTGTTCATCATTGGGTTTAGGGAGGAAGCGGTCAATGGCCGTGATGAAGATGGACTTGAGTTAGACCCTCTGAGTGCCACACAGCAGGGACACACACTTTCTCCCCTATGCATATTCCCCAGCATGGGGTGAGCCTTCCTCTCAAAAGTACAGCAGATCTTCCTGCTTCTGACCATACAGAAAGGCCACAGGCACACGGATGCATAAACGTAGATTAAAAAGATACAGCAAACCAATGAAGATGTGTTTAGTATTGTTACTCGAGAAGGAAATGTTGGAACAATACAACCACAACATATTATGCTACACCTCGCTCCTCAGAATGATTGACAGACAACAAAATACTAACCATACCAAACACTGGGAAGAGTGTGAGGTGCCTGGCACTAATACATTGCTGGTGGAAATGTAAAATGTACAATCACTTGGGAAAATAGTTTAGCAGTTTCTTATGTTAACTATCCACTTAACCATGTTATTGAGCCCTTCCACTCCCATGTTTAACCGAAGAAATGGAACATACACTTACAACCAAATCTGAACAGAACTTTTCTATCAGTTTCTTTGGTGATACCTTCAGACTGAGAACACAGTCCAGCAAGAGGCGCACATCAAGATGTCAAGAGAGCCAAACATGGGAAGACTGTATATCTGTGAAAGAAACTGCAAGACACCATGTGTGGTGCTTGAATGTAATTGGCCCTCATACGCTCATAGGAAGTGGTACTTCTAGGAGGTGTGGCTTTGTTGGAGTAGGTGTGACCTTATTGAAGGAAGTACGTCTTGGGGGCAGGCTTTGAAATTTCCCATGCTCAAGATACCACCCAGTGTTACAGTCTACTTCCTGTTGCCTTCTGATCAAGATGGAGCCAACTATGTCTGCCTGCACACTCCATGCTCCCCACCATGATGATAATGGATTGGACCTCTAAAACTGTAAGTTAGCTACCCCAATTAAGTTTTCCTTATAAGAGCTGCTGTGGTCATGGTGTCTCTTCACAACAATAGAAACCCTAACTAAGACACCATGTCTGTGGACACTGGGCAATGGAAAGCAATCCACAGTGGAAACAGCAGAGGAATAGTGCCTTGCCTATGGAAGGGATGAAAGGGAGATGGTGTTGGTTATCTTGGTTATGTTGATGGCTTCATAGTGGCGTGTGAATTCCAACCTGGTCCCATTGTATAGTTTGTGAATAGTTTGGTATACTTCTGCTAGACCCCAGTAAAGCTGGACTGCGCATTCCGGCATTCTGTTTCAGAGCCCCTTGGGATCTGAACTGAAGGGCAGTGAGAAGGTCACCCAGGATGACACTCAGTGGGGCCCCAAGACTGAGGCCTCAGCAGCATGAACATGGCTGCAAGGGAAGCTTTGTGAGTCTGAGATCAAGCAGGTTAGACCTTTGGATCAATTCAAGTAATTTTCAGTCCTTTACTGCCCCACTGCTGATTTTATGGATGGAGAAGGAGGGGGCAGAGAGACAAGTGCAAGAATGGTGAACAGACCGTATTAAATGTGAGCTGTTGGGGGCCAGCCTTGACAAAAATACCACTTTCCAGGGTAGGGGTGTTGGGATTTAGAAATATTAGTAAATAACATGAAGATGCAAAAATAATGTCAAAAACCCCATAGAATAGTACCAGGAGGGAATTTCCAGTGAATACTAAAATCGCCTGCATTTAATTTCCAATGGCTTAAAATACCCCTGACCCCAAAAGGTAGGAGTAAGACAAAATACTACATTAACATGATACAAGGAAATGAACAGACCAGTTGAAGGTTGCGGGCTGCATTCATAGTTAAACATTCTGTTGCTAGAACAAAACCAGTTGTGCTCATACCCTAGATCAAAATATTATGTAGGCAAACCACTCCTTGGATGGAATCCAATGCTATCTCCTTAAAGGAACTGGAACTTAGTCGGATTATTAGACTTTTGTTTGAGGTAGAAACATAGCTACTTCTCTATTCCTGGAGTACAAGGTCTGGCTATTAGTCACACTTGTTGACAATAACCTTGAAAGAGCGGAACTCTCTGTTTGAAATCTAGGTGGGACTTTTGTTATTTTTGTTATTGACACAATAACCTTGAAGGAATGGAGGTAAGTTAGAACTCTCTGTCCTTTGGTCAATGTGGAAATAGGCACATATTTTTGGGCCTTCACAATGGGCAAATGTCAGACATGCATGACAGGGCTGGGTATGATTGATGGATAGAGACTTGCCTCCAGCAGGGATGGGAACAGGGAGAGGCTGAGAACACACCCCTGTGATAGCTCTTGGGGTGTTCACTGATCAGTTAACTTTTGTTTCTTTCCCTTTCCCTCCCTCCCTCCCTCCCTCCCTCCCTCCCTCTCTCTCTCCCTTCTTTCTCCTCCCTCCCTCCCACCTTCTCTTCCTGCCCTCTTTCCCTTCTTTCCTTCTACTTCTATGAACCCCTGTATGATTATATAGGGCCCATCTTACAGGCCTTTAAGAACATTTATCAATAGACTGTTCTTAATGTAATGGTAAAGATAAAATGACACTGTTCCCCGAGGGATACAGCAGCAGAAATGCTGCAGGTCGCTGAGTGGTGGCAGCGGGCACAAGGCCACAGCATGCCATGAAAGCAGCAAGGTCTCAGGCAGAGGGTCCCTGAGTGTCCTGCACGCCACAAGGGGCAATGATTCCCAGGCAGGGCGCCACATGGTGGGTGAGAGACTGAGACAGATAGGCACATCATTCAGAATGAGGTTGGATATTTATTTAGTGGGTTATGGAAGGGAAGGAGTGAGGAAGGGAGAAGGGGGATGAGCAGAGAGAGGAAGAGAGAGAGAAAGAGAACTAGAGAGAGAGAGAGAGAGAGAGAGAGAGAGAGAGAGAGAGAAAGAGTAGAGGAGGAGGGGGGAGGGGAGAAGTGGGAGAAGGGAGCAAGGCAGAAGCTGTCTCTTCAGGAGCTAGATGGAAAGGAAAGGCTCAGACTGAAAGCAGATCTGCCTGCCTTGGTGGTGGATGGGGGTGGGGGCGGGGAGGGAGTGGGTGTGGCTTGTCTCTTAAAGGGACAGATCAGACCATTACATTTAGGTCATTCATAGGTATATAAAAGTATGCAGAAAGTACAGGGAGCCCCCATGTACCCCTCTCAGCCCCCACTTTGTGTTTAAAGTTCCACTGGCTTCTGCTCAGAGGGTTTTGTCACAGCAATAGATCATAACTTGAACAGGGACTTTCTCAGAGGCTCAGCTCTACTTTGAAGGCCCTGTAGAACCACTGTCAACAGTAAAGAGGTGGAGAGGAAGGATAGAATGGACTGACATCCACATGGCTGCCATGGATTCTGGGAATGTACAGTCACCCAGGGACCCAGCTGCTACCCACTCAGCTTCTCTGATGTTGATGCTGATTTCTCACAGCCAATTACTGTTCCTGAGGTAGACAAGGAGGGAGCTGGGAGCTGGTACCAGCACATGTTCCAGCAAAGGTTCTTAAAGGGAATGGGAGCAGAGCAGTGTCAGTAGACAACAAAGGATTCCAGCTTTTTCAGGCAGCACCTGAAATTATGAAGGAATTATGAAGCACCAGGTCTACTTCCAGGCAGCTCCTTGACAGTGCCCAATGACAGGAGCTCAAGGCCTTTTAGTTTCAGAGACTGGTGGTTTATCTCCTTGGTGGGGGTGGTGACTTCAGACTTGGCGTTTGATGCTTGTGGAGTAGGCAGCCATGATCATGGTAGAGGAAGTCTCTGCAGTGGGCTTGTCTGACAGAGCCAGCACAGGGAGAACCAGGCAGCTAGCATGGTGAAGTACTGGTTGACCTGCAGAATGGCAGCATCTACTGTGGATACCATACAAGCTCTGCAGACTTCTCTCCAGTGCCTTCAGTTCCTCTGTAGTCAGTCAAGCAGAAGTTGTAGGACACTGGCCTGGGTGGACAGCCATGGGAGAGTTAGGGGCGTACACATCTAAAGAAGAGGTAAGAGGAAGGCAGGGGTGCGGTCAGCCTCTGGGCCATTTTAAATGTTTCTCTTCTTATTTTCATGTCTCTGTCTTCCTAGTTAACCCATTTTTGTCCTTTTATTTGCAACCCAAGTCTTGGTCCTTAGTCACTGGAAGCTCTCTCCCTCTTCTCTGACAGTCTCTGCTCCGGTACCTTTTATCATCCCTAAGGAAACCTGTAGACTTTCCTTTGGGTTACCAGCTCATAAGAAAATGACATGGAGACTTAAATTAATAATGAAAGCTCAGCCTTAGTTTTGGCTTGCTTCTAACTAGCGCTTATAACTTAAACGAACTCATTTCTATTAATTTACTCTCTGTCTTGTGGCTTTATTACCTCACCTCCATACTACTGCCCACCCTGCTTGCTCAGTCTCCTGACGACTCCACCTTCTTCTTCCCAGCATCCTCTATGTCTGGAGGTCCTGCCCTAGCTATTGGATTTTCAGTTTTTTTATTAAACCAATCAGAGTGACACATCTTCACAGTATACAAAAAGATTATTCCCAACAGAGAGCAGGGGCATTTTATGGTTAAGCACTGTGGTGATTTGAATGAGAATGGCCCCCACAGGCACCTGTGTTTGAACCCCAGTTAGTGGAGTGGTTTTGGGAAGGATTAGGAGGCTTTGCTGGAGGAGGTGTGTCTCTGGGAGTGGACTTTGAGGTTTCAAAAACCTATACCAGGCCCGGTCTTGTTCTCTCTCTGCCTCTAACTTGCAGATAAGATGTAAGATCTAAATTACCATGTTAGTACCATGTCTGCCTACCTGTTGCTGGTGCTCTTTACCATGATGATCATAGACTCACCCTCTGAAATTGTAAGCAAGCCTCCAATTTATTGTTTTCTTTCATAAGTTGCTTTGGACATGGTGTCTCTTTCCAGCAATAGAAAAGAGACTACAGCACCTTGTGTGTTGTAATTGTCAGGGTTCTTCAGAGAAATCGGATGCATTTTATGTGGGAGTGGAGCTAGAAATAGGGAAAGGGAGAGGGTTTGTTTAAGGAACTTGCTGCTCCCTTGATCCTGTAGGTTGTCAAGGCTGTATTTGGGGCATGGGCTAATGGAAGGAGATGGGAAAGAGCTGGTGTTGATGTTTAAATCCAGAGGCATCTTCTGCTGAGTCTCTTCTTGCCCAACTGATGGGTGAGGCTCACCTACATCAGGAAGGACAATCTGCTAGGCTTGGTCTACTCATCGGAATGTTAAGTCCTCCAAACCCACATCTATACACCCAGAATGATGTTGATCAGTTAAGCATCTGGGCAACACTGTGACTGAGCTACCGTCATAAGTGTGTAGATGATGATTTGAAATTTAATTAGAGGCATTTTGAACAAGAGTGCTGTTCTGATGTTTTCTTGATTCAAGCAGCTCCAAGGTCATGAGAGATTCTAACTTGGGTACAGGAAGCTGACAGCGGCTAGAGGGAGGCTATTTCATCCTCTGGTTTCAGGCCCAGTGTGAGGAGGAGGTGTTGGTGAGCAGGTAGGTAACTATTGTTACCTGGGTGATAATAAAATTGAGCTGTTCCTGCTTGAAGAACTTCATTATAGAGATTAGTTTTGAATTAAATGATAAATTTAAAGCACTTTAAAGAACAATGGCATTTCTAAATGAACTAGGAAGACAAATTATTAACCATAATGACTTTGATTGTCTGTCCTGCTTCTGTCCACCCTTATATCCTTTTCACACATGGGAAAGGATGGGCAATGGCAATGAACTGAAAATTATCCTCATAGGGTTTCTGTTTTTCACAGAAACAGATCTTCATGGCCACTATTTTGTTAGTTTGACCCCTGAGAACCAGTGAGTATAGTGTTCTGGGAGTCTCTGTCCCAGTCAATGGGACCAGTCTTAGTCAATGGCCCAAACTGTGTCTCCTGTCATGGCTCCACTCCAATCCTCATTTCTGCTTTCTTCATGCTTGGGTCTGCTTGGTGTGTGCTGAAGACACCTGCAATGAAGCTGAAAAAAAATCAGTTAAGCCAGGGGGATGTGGCATGAACAGGACAGTGACCATGGCCAGGCAGATGTCAACCCAGGAACAGAACACAGGTGGTTATTTTGATAAATCCAGCAACTGGGATCAACAGACAGCTACCAACACCACCGAATTTCACACTTGCCAAATCACAAGGGTTCTTTGAGGGAACTGGTGTGGTTGGAAGGAGTATGAGCCTGGGAATCAGAAAGATGAACCTGAGGTCTCAGTCTGCCATTTTACAGGCGATGTTATTTGGCTCCTTGGCCCCTCTAAACTGGTACCATTTCCACAGAGGGGGAATAATTGCAGTACCTTGTTGGAGGTTGGTGTCATTAAAGCTTGGAGCAGTGTTGTTATTGAACCTGACCATTTAATGTTACCAGTGGAAAAGCTGAGACTAAAGGCTAGGTAAATTTCTTCAGGGTAAGAACTGAAAATGGTGAAGGTTTGTTTTTGCTTTCCGTGTCTGTTATTGACCCAATGACAATGACAAGCACATTTACTGTGAACCAGTAACTCTGCTGAATACTTTCTACTGCATTCTTATATTTTTGGTTGTGAGTCTAGCCTTTAATGTCTGAACCATCTCTCCAGCCCTCTAAGATATTCTTTCCAACAAGACCTTCCAAAGTTGGTGCTTGTATGAGGTTCCTTTTTGCAGCATGGCATTTCCACAAGTCTCAGGGCTTAAGATCTACCTGTTTGCTATTTTTGCTCCAGTGGTTTAGAAGCTTGGGTATGGCATGACTAAGTCCTATCCTCTTGGTTCCTCGAGGTTAAATTGAAGGTTAAAGAACTGTGTTCCTTTATGGATGTTTTGGGAAAAGTCCACTTCCATTCTATTGGGAAGATCTGGCCCTGGATGCTAAGAGAGAGTAGATGTTCTGGTTAGTATTTATTTATTTATTTATTTATTTATTTATTTATTTATTTGTTGTTGTTGTTGTTGTTGTTGTTAATTTGATGCAAGCTAGAGTCATCTGGGGAGAAGGAACCACAACTGAAGAAATACCTTCATCAGATTGATCTTAGTCAAGGATGTGGGGTATTTTTTGATCAATGATTGATGTGGGCCAAGTCCATTGTGGCTGGAACCACTCCTGGGCAGGTGGTCCTAAGACGTACAAAAAAGAAAGTTGAGTGAGCCATGAGGAATGAGCCAGCAAACAGTAGTCTTCCATGTCTCTGTTTCAGTTACCACCTTGGGTTCCTGCCCTGATTTCTCATCCAGATGGACTGTGAGCTGTATGCTGAAATAAACCCTTTCCTTACCAAGTTGCTTTTGGTATTATTGTCTATCACAGCAATAAAAAGCAAGCTAAGACACTAGGTTAGTAGGGGTTTATTTTCTATAAGTGCTTATAGGTGAGTAACCAGGGTAGATATGTTGTCAGAGGCTGTTCATTTTTCTCCTGGACTCTCAGACCTGAAATAACCCCACAGAAACTATATTAATTGCAATACTGTTTGGTCAATAGCCTAAGCATACTTCTGGCTAACTCTTATATCTTTTTTTTTTTTCTTTTTTCTTTTTTTTGGTTTTTCGAGACAGGGTTTCTCTGTGGTTTTGGAGCCTGTCCTGGAACTAGCTCTTGTAGACCAGGCTGGTCTCGAACTCACAGAGATCCGCTTGCCTCTGCCTCCCAAGTGCTGGGATTAAAGGCGCGTGCCACCACTGCCCGGCTAACTCTTATATCTTAAATTAAACCATTTCTATTATTTTATATTTTACCACAAGGCTCGTGGTTTACCGGCAAGGTTCTGGCGCATCTGTCGCCTGCAGGGGCTACATGGTGTCCCATTGACTATGCTGTCTTTCTCCCAGCATTCATCTTGGTTTTTCTTCCTAGCTCTATTCTGCTAAGCCACTGGCTGAAACAGCTTTATTTATTAACAAGTAAAAGCTACACATATACAGAAGGACTTCCCACACCATTTCTCCTTTTCTGCTCAAATAAAATGGAAGTTTTTAACTTTAACATAGTAAAATTACATATAACAAAATAGTTATCAAGCAAGAATTACAGTTACAATATTTATGTCTACTTATATTTTTATCATAACTAAGGAAAACTTTAATAACAACTATCTATTCTTCAACTCCATCAAAGACCCAAGAAGAATATATTACCTAAGTAAACAGGAAGTACATTGTAAGCAACTTCCAAAACCCTAGAATTGACAGAGACATCTCCCTTCCTGGACAGTAACCCAAAGTTCTTCTGTATCGTCGGAGCATCCATCTTCAGCCTACAGACCCATAGTATCTGGCAAACTTTTCCATGAAGCAGGAAATTTAAAGATCTGTTCTACCTCATAATGACAAAAATCCATCAGTTGCTTTTTTCTGCTGTAGAATGTCTGACAGACTCTTTCATGAAGCAGGAACCTCGACAGACTGTCTTACCTGTAGGCAAGTTCAGCAGTCATTTTTTTTTTCTGTGGGTCCTGCATGTCCATTTCATACAGCATATCGTCAAACAGTCCAGACAAGATCAGTTTTTTGGCCAAATGGCTAACCAACTTCGTTAGGAGCCTCTTTGATGTCCATTATCCTCTTGAAGTAATTGGTGCTGCCAGGAGCAGATGTATCTCATTGTCATGAAAAGTCCTAAGTTTTTAAACATTTTAAATGTCATATCCTGTAGTCTTTGAAAGGTTTGAAGAATAACTATCCATCTGAAATATATTTCTTTATATCTAGAAAACCTAACTAACATGACTGCAAGCTTGACTATTATAGATGATTATCTATTAACCTGTATTTCTTAATTATACATTACATTTTTAAATGAGCTACAAAAACACAATACCTTAATAAAGAGCAGAAATTTATATAACAAAACTGATCTTAAATTTCTATCACTAAACCAAGATCTATACCAATGCAAAGTATTCATCTCTATTGCATATCCTCCTTTAAATGTAAACAAAGATTTATAAACAATATTTGGGAATTTGGATGTAGTTTTCTCCAAACTGCTTCCTGCTTTTTGTTGAATAAAATAATTTTAGGGGTTTACGGAGACTTTTCAGGGGGTCTTGTTCCATTGAACCTGATTAGTCTGGAAGAAATCTACAGGTTCTCACCCTCTGTGGAAACAAAGGCAGAAAGAACCTCTTTTCTAAAGCAACATATTCTTAGACCCAAATTTTGAAATCAAGATATATTTTAAATATATATGTTGGTTTAGCTTAGCAATCCATACAATAAAATGTCTCTCTGTACTTAGCTCCTTCACAGTCAAAAAAAATCCAAAGAAAACACAATAATATACATAATCCAGACTCTCTATGTATTTTCTATCTTTATGTGGCTTATTTTTCTTTATTACATTTTCTACAAGTTTAATATTTATTTTATTATCTTTACTCTTTTAATCTATGACTATCTATCATTTTTATATAACTGTCTATACTCTTTTTTTTCTCTCTATTTATTTAGG
>NW_026067997.1:5979926-6023104 GCF_014885135.2 Alexandromys fortis
ACATCTAGAAAATCTAACTAACATGACTGCAAGCTTGACTATTATAGATGATTATCTATTAACCTGTATTTCTTAATTATACATTACATTTTTAAATGAGCTACAAAAACACAATACCTTAATAAAGAGCAGAAATTTATATAACAAAACTGATCTTAAATTTCTATCACTAAACCAAGATCTATACCAATGCAAAGTATTCATCTCTATTGCATATCCTCCTTTAAATGTAAACAAAGATTTATAAACAATATTTGGGAATTTGGATGTAGTTTTCTCCAAACTGCTTCCTGCTTTTTGTTGAATAAAATAATTTTAGGGGTTTACGGAGACTTTTCAGGGGGTCTTGTTCCATTGAACCTGATTAGTCTGGAAGAAATCTACAGGTTCTCACCCTCTGTGGAAACAAAGGCAGAAAGAACCTCTTTTCTAAAGCAACATATTCTTAGACCCAAATTTTGAAATCAAGATATATTTTAAATATATATGTTGGTTTAGCTTAGCAATCCATACAATAAAATGTCTCTCTGTACTTAGCTCCTTCACAGTCAAAAAAAATCCAAAGAAAACACAATAATATACATAATCCAGACTCTCTATGTATTTTCTATCTTTATGTGGCTTATTTTTCTTTATTACATTTTCTACAAGTTTAATATTTATTTTATTATCTTTACTCTTTTAATCTATGACTATCTATCATTTTTATATAACTGTCTATACTCTTTTTTTTCTCTCTATTTATTTAGGGGTAGACTCACAGATTACAGTCCTCTGCATGAACATGAATCAGGAACTGAATCAAGCAGCTTGGAGGGAGAGCAAGTGTACACTTTACATTGGTATTTATAGTATAAGAGGCCACACCCAAGTGGGCTGGTGTCTTTTTTTTATTGAGCTATACATTTTTCTTTGCTTCCCTCCCTGCTTCTCCCCTCCCCTTCAACCCTCTCCCATGGTCCCCATGCTCCCAATTTACTCAGGAGATCTTGTCTTTTTCTACTTCTCATGTACATTAGATTCATATATGTCTTTCTTAGGGTCCTCATTGTTGTCTTGGTTCTCTGGGATTGTGAATGGTTTTCTTTTCTTTATGTCTAAAAGTCACTTATGAGTGAGTACATAAGTGAGTACACTCATGAGTGATATTTGTCTTTCTGGGTCTGGGTTACCTCACTCAATATGATGTTTTCTAGCTCCATCCATTTGTCTGCAAATTTCAAGCTGTCGTTATTTTTTCCTACTGTATAGTACTCCATTATATAAATGTACTATATTTTCCTTATCCATTCTTTGGTGGAGGGGCATTTAGGTTGTTTCCAGGTTCTGGCAATGACAAACAATGCTTCTATGAACATAGTTGAGCATATGTTCTTGTGGTATAATTGTGCATCTTTTGGGTATATACCCAAAAGTGGTATTGCTGGGTCTTAAGGAAGGTTGTTTCCTAATTTTCTGAGAAATCGTAGACTGGTATCTTAAAGGCTACTGGCTGAAGGAGTGGCCCGTGGGAAAGCGCTGTGTAGAGTGGAATGTTTGCAGCTTCCCATAACTTGGCTTTAGTCCCCTGCATAGAGTAGATTGCTAAGCAGTATGTTTTGGGCTTTTCCTTGGCTTCCTAAGCATTCTCACAGGAGAATCCTGGAAAAAGTGTCACTTGCTTAGAACTAGCTCTTGCCCACAGGTATGGCATTAATGTGATTGTGGCAGGAGGGGAACTCACCCCCACTTAGAAACACATGCATGGCTGTGGCTACCCTGCGTGCGCTTGAACATCTTTCCAAATCACACTTGCTAAATTCTAGATGCCCCCTCTTCCTCCCTGAAAGGTGGTCTCGAGAAAACAAGGAGAAAAGACAGAACTCTTTTAGCTTAGTAAGACTTCTTGACTTTGCTCAGAAGATGCTCACTAGTAGATAGATGGAAGCTTTTTAAAACTTGCTTGCTAGGGAGACTCAAAAGACTCAGACCTGTCCTTCTTGCTTCATCGAGGGATACACGTAGGAGGTATCATAGGATAGAAAGTGGGAGTTGAGGTAATACACAGAGAAAATAGAAGGTTAAAAGAAAATAAAAGGAAGATGTGTAAGTTTGCAGGCAATATAAGGAGAGAAGTGGGAAAGTCTTTGAAATGTTCTTTGAAGCCCATGTATATGTATGACCACCAGAGAGTAAGTGTTGGACTGTGTCTTCCAATGTGGGTCTCTCTCTGTCTCCTTTCATCGCTTGATGAAGGTTAATATTCCGGAGGATGCCTATATGTTTTTCTTTGGGTTCTCCTTATTTAGCTTCTCTAGGATCACTAATTATAGGCTTAATGTCCTTTGTTTATGGCTAGAAACCAAATATGAGTGAGTACATCCCATGTTCCTCTTTTTGGGTCTGGCTTACCTCACTCAATATAGTGTTTTCTATTTCCATCCATTTGTATGCAAAATTCAAGAAGTCCTTGTTTTTTACTGCTGAGTAGTACTCTAATATGTATATATTCCATACTTTCTTCATCCATTCTTCAATTGAAGGGCATCTAGGTTGTTTCCAGGTTCTGGCTATTACAAACAATGCTGCTATGAACATAGTAGAGCATATACATGAAAGGATCTTAAAAATTTGATACCTTTTAAGTTCTCACAGTCATGGCTTGTCCACTGCTGTGGGTTGTATGTGGTTTGTTCCTTTGGTGTAAGCTTGGCCCTTGATGATATTGAGAGTATTGGAATCTCAATAGGCAGAACCTAGAGAGAAATACTGAGATTATTGCCTTTGGATTGGGTTAATGCAGTTCTCATGGAACCCTGGTTAGTTTCTCTGTATAAAAACTGTTACGTAAGAACAGTATGACCCCTGGATCTCTCTCTTCCTACAGTCTTACTACATGGTCTATTTTCATGTGTACATGGAATGACACCATCTATCATGATATCCAGAGCTGATTTGAAGCCAGCACCATGTTTTTAGACCTCTGCAACTACAATTTTGCTCTCTTATCTTTCAAATTTGATTTGGTAACTCCATCGAGCCTTTATTTGATGCTTAAGAACAAATAAATGAAATGAATCTCTTTAAGGTACCCAGTCTTGGGCATTTTATTATAGCAAGAGAAAGTGAATTGACTGTTTCTATGTCACTAAGTCTTAGTGACATGGGAAAGAGATGTCAGAACCACCTTGACTGTTGTGTCTGCCAGCGTTCCATGGATTGGGATCAGGTGAAGGGCTGTTGTGTTTATAGCTAGTGGCCAGTTGTAGTTGTTGGCAGCTTCATCAGGTATGTTATGGTGGCTTTCAGAGGGCTAGCCCATGGGAGGGCCTCTGGCTTTTGGTAGGAGCATCTCCTTAAGCAGCATAGTTGAACACATAGCTTCTGTCCACAGGTGACCCCAGGTCTCTGATCCTCAAGTTTAGCCTCCTTTGGCCTTGTTACACCTTTACTTTGTGTTCTTCCAGCTTTCCTGTCACGTCTATAACTACCTCCTTGTGTCATTCTTTTCTACTCTAGAAGTCTCCAAGAAGGTTGGAGTGGTGGCTCTTGTCTGCAATCCAGTACTTGGGAGGATCGGGAATTCAGGACTAGCCTAGGTTATACACTAAGACCCTGCCTGCACCATCCCCTCCTCCAAAGTCCCCAAGAATTTTGTTTCCCTGAGGGAAAACTGACCTAACCCTTGTGTTTCTGGCCATCCCCACGGCCACTCTCATGGGGCCTAAGTTTGTTGCTGTTGTTGGCTTAACTTTCAACTTTGATTTGATTTCTTTTTTTGACAGTCCATCAGGAAGGTGATGGTCATATCAATAAACTCCAGTGATTAAGGCCAGGGAAGAAAGTGTTGGGCAGTGAAGAGTGGTAGAAATTTGACCTTGAACTTAGTTCTGACAGGCTGTCTTATTCATTGGAGTGTGAGCTTTTAGACAAGCTTGTCAAAGTGTGACCACACTGCCTGTGGATGCATCATGAACTTGAGCTGACCCTGGCAGTGCTTCCAATTTTCCTTGATCTGTTCTGTATTTCAAAAACGAAGGGAGTGGTAACCAGGAGGATGGTTTACTTCCAGAGACTCAAGCAGGACATGAGTGATGGCTACTTTTCAAATGTATGTCTGAACACATTGTTTTTTATCTTGAGTATATGTTTCAGGTGATGCTTTTGATTATTAGTAAGAGTAACAGCATAAGCTAAGGGATCTGGTCAGTGCTTTATTGGATTCACAAGGCTGGAAGCCCAGAGAGAGTGGACATCGGTGCTAGCTGAATTCAGGGGTTTCTGCCTTATCACCATGGACTGTTTTCAGCTCTACTGTGTTTGGTTTCTCCTTAGGCTGGAAATTGATCAATGGCTTTCATCTAACAGAGCCCAGAAAAGGAAGTGGGAGTTACTCCTGGGTCTTCGAGAAACCCTTGGAGAATTGTCTGAGTTAGAGTTTCTATTGCTGTGAAGAGATACCATGATCATGGCAACTCCTATAGAGGAAAACATTTAATTGGGGGTGGCTTATATTTTCATAGGGTTAGTCCATTATCATCTTGGCAGGACATATTAGCGTGCAGAGAAGGAGCTACGTCTTGATCCTCAGGCAATAGGAAATGAATTGTGTCCCACACTGGGTGTAGCTTGAGCATAGGAAACCTCAAAGTCTGCCCCCACAGTGACACACCTCCTCCAACAAAGCCACACCTCCTCCAGTAAGGTCACACCTTACTGCCAGTTCAGTTTGTACAAGAGGTGAAATTCTTGTGGACTGTCTAGATCAACGGTTCACAATCTGTGTCATGACCCCTCTAGGGTCAAGTGACCCTTTCATAGGGGACACCTAAGATCACTGGAAAACGGAGATACTTACATTATGATTCATAACCGCAGCAAAATTACAGTTATGAAGTAGCAACGAAAATAATTTTATGTTTGGGGGTCACCATACCATGAGGGACTGTATTAAAGGGTCGCAGCATCAGGAAGGTTGAGAACGATTGGTCTAGATGTCATGTTGGACAGTGGCAACCTAACCTGGTGAGGAGGGCAGATGGGATGTTTGAAATAGTTGTCAAGGAAAGGTCATTCTGAGGAGGAAGCATTCACACAAGTGTGCATGAGAGCCGGCATCAATTCATGTACGCTTCCTACACCTGACTGGTTCTCCAGGGTGCCTCTCCTATCAGCTCTAGCACTATGTATCTGGGCATAGGGGAACATGCCCACTGACCCGTAAGGGAATAATCTCTCTCTTCCCCGGGTGGTTTATGGGGCAGGGGGCTGCCTGTCTGAAAGTGTTATTGGCCTCGAGGTCAAGTGTATTAGTGACGACGGGATGACAGGATTCTTCAGCCTCCAGCTCCTCTTCCCTTCCTCAAATCAATCAGACCTTTCAGCAGGGTGGTAGCCAGGACCTAAGAGCTCAACCTGGTGCAGATATTGTTCCTGAACACTAGGGGGTGCTCATGAGTACTCAAATCAGCCTGGATTAGCTAGAGGCACCAAATGCTGCTCTGTGAGGAAGGATGTTTCTTTGTGGTAAGGCGATACAGGAGTCAAAGACTTATCCAAGCTCAAATTATATTTCTAACTCGGGCTCAAAGCCATTTCATCTGACAAGTGCCAAATACCAAGACAAGGGAAGGCTCTGCATAGAATTTTGTTCTGTTTTTCTGTGCTAATCTTGGTCTTGAGCTATTTGTTGAAGGAAGGATTTTTCAATGATGTGTGATGTGTTGGTCTTAACTGCTGATCTGATGGGTCTTAGAATCCATGTAGGAGACCTCGTGTTTCTATGACTTCAGAAAGAGTTGATGGGGAAGACCCAGTCTCAATGAGTGGGCGGGGCCTTCCCATGAACTCTCTTCCGGAGTCTGCCTGTCACTGCGGCCGCCACCTTCTGCAGGCATCAAATGCTAGACGTTTTGTTCTCCCAATGTGGACTGAACAAACGAAGCTCTCCAGGGACCTTATAGGCGTTTGGAACCCATTTTGAATCGAGGCATCAACCTAGCAGCTTGGGGCATCTCAGCCTCTCCGGCATGCCGGCAGCCATTGTTGGGCAGCCTAGAGAAGGACAAAAAGGTTTCTCTTTAGATTCCTTGAAAGCCAACCTAAGAACTCCCCTTTTATAATATATTTACATTCTGTTGATTCTGTTTCTTTAGAGAACCATGTCTAATGAAGGATGAGACCGGAAAATGGCCCGATTGCTCTTTCCCTGAACCCTAGGCAGATTCCAGCGAACTTTCTTCTTTGTCTGCTTGATCTCGGACACTGCTGGCTCATGCAGGGACCCTCACTAGTTTCTTGATTGGAGAGGATGCCTTAGAAATGAAAACCATTGTCTGTGGAACCTTGTGAGCTTTCTGAGACACCCAGGAAAGGTGTTACCTGGCTACAGCCATCCCTCACGGCTGGCGGTGCGTGCAACAGTAAGATGCAGTTTGCACCGATCAGCTTGGGATGACACAATACTAAAGAGAAACTCGCGAGTTCGCTGGGAAAAGGGAAAATGCTGCTAGTTTGAGATAAGACGCATCCATCTTAAAAGCTGTATTTCAAAGGGGGGTTGTTGTTTGTTCTTCGCACTATGTGATTCTTTAGAGCTTTCTTTTCCTCTCTTCATCTAGGCAATGTGTCTTAGATTGTTGGCCCTTAAATGACACATTCTTGCAGCTTATCTTAAGAAAGGAACTTAGGGTAAGCTCCAATTTCAATAATTTCAATAAAAAGAAAAATGCAGCAAGCCCAGTGATGCTTGGTTCCTTTCTTATTTCCAGCATCACGTTTTACCACTGAATGGGATTTTTTCAAGGTTCTAACCCCCCGGGGAATTGGCCAGTGAAGGTGAGAATCTCAAAAGGCCGCACTCCCGCCTGGTAGACAAAGTTTGGTTAATTCCACTATCCTAGAAAATACTCAGCGGCCTTTCATAGGTGACACCACTAGATGTCGCTGCACATCAAGCTTCTTGAAAGAGCGGGTGGGAGGCCTGAAGAGCCTCTGTGCCTCTCGTTCTATTAATGTTTAAAAGGTGCATTTGCACTGGCTGGGTTTTCCCGCATCGAATCTTTTATGTTTAATGTGACACTCATTCCTAGGGGCACAGCGTCATCCTGCTTGACTCTAAGTCAGCCATCCTTCGGCTGGGGTAAATTCTCTGGCCCCTCTTCCATCTCATTTCCTATGAACATAGTCTGGTAAAGATCTCCCTCTCCCTTCCTTCCCTTTCCTACTCTCCCCCTCCTTCCTTCTTTCTTAAGGTAAGGAGGGGTCAGAGAGCAATGTTTGTATCTCCCACAGTAGCTCTTGTTTTTTTGAGACAGGGTCTATTACTGAGTCTGGGATTTGCTGGTTGGCTAGAAAGGCTGAGCAGCAAACCTTTAGGCTTTCTCTGCACTATGATTATAGGCACAGGCTACCATGCATGGCTTTTTACGTGGATTCTGGGGATCCGAACTCAGGCCCCTGTGCTTGCTCAGCAAGCACTTTATCAACAGATCGTCTCCCTAGCCCCAGGCTCTGCTTACCACATGAGCGAAATTCTTGTTCTCTGGCTGGTTTTGCCTGACCAAGTACAACATGACTAACTGAAATCCCCACAGCTAGGCTTATGAGCTAGGTTCCTCAGAATCTGTGACTTCTTCCTAGAAATCATCCCAACCATCTGGGCCTGCCGCAGGACCTCCGGTGAAGCATTCGAGGTGAGCAGAAAGCTGTACTGCTCGAATGGTCTCTATGGAAAAGATCTTTGCTAGAACAAAACCTCTTTCTTTGAAGCCCTTTAATCCCTTTATCTTTTTCCAGGCTTCCTTGTCATAGATTCTATGACAGCTCTCAGGGGACCAAGGCCAGCAGAATTTTCTACGCCTTGGGAATATCTATCGCCATCAGTAACTTAGACAGTAGGAAGGAGAGCTTGTGTCCCTAGAGGGACCCTTCAAGTGCGTGTTTGATGTTGACGGCTCTCTTTGCCATGAAGGATGGGTTCAGGGGTGCTTGGATCATATGCTGCAAAGATAAAACTTGGGAGTTTACAATTTACAGAGGCCCCCATCTATCACATCACCCCATTCTCACAGCAGTTGGTTCAGGGAGACAGGATGGATATTTTTATTTCCACTTTACAGAAGGGAAAATAGAAGGTCAGGGAGGTTAAATGGCTGGCTCAAGGTCTCCCAGCTATAAAAACTTGCACCTCCAGCCTCCTGGGCTCTGAGCTCTCTTGCTTCTCATGGTTTCCAGCTGCTACCTGCTGGGGGAATTGCTAAGGGCTATAAGGAATGGGCCCTTTAGCCAGGCTGGCAAGAGATTTGGTGCTAGCGATTTCGAGACAAGAATGAGGTGTCCTTGCTTGGTCCTTTGGCTGCCAACCACCTCCTTTGCCAAGGGACCATCTGAAAAATTGCTTGGCTGGCACAGTTGGCTGACGCCATTGCTGATTTGAAAAATGAAGTGTATAGAGAAAGCTTGTGGAAATATCTCACCAACCACAGAGGACCCAGAGAAGATGAAGTTCATCATACTGTGCTTATTTCTTCGGGGAAAGAAAAAAAATGAGATCTGAATATTGTTAAGTCCTATTGGAATATAAGAGGAAGCGTACAGGCAATGGCTGTAGTTCCTCCTCCTGTCTTCCTGGTCCTGAGGCTGTCAAGTGCCGGTCAGGGAGAGGCATGGGGAGGCTGCTTTTGTCAGCGCTGCAGCTCATGCCTGGCTGCGCTGCGTCTATAAAGCATTTTGCTAACCCGATGAGAACCACTAGGTAATCACTAAAATAATCTGTCAATCTGTTGAGTAGGACCCTTTTCCTGATGAATGGAAGCTTTGAAAAATACTGCCTAATCAATGATGGCGACAAAGCTAATTTTCTGCTTTAGCCAGTATCTGACTGAGGAGGGAAAGGGACGTTCCCGCAATGTCCCTCTGGGTTGGCTTCTGAAGGAGGGCCTAACTGCAGTGCGCTTATGGGCCCCCCCAAAACTAGCTTTTCTATTAAATTGTTAAGTTCTTGCTTCTGTATCAGATACCTACTAGCTTCTTAGGTCCAGCCCGAGGGCCATGTGAGAGTGGACAGTGATATTTGCCTTTGAGACCCCGGTTTGGTTTCTCAAGACCCAGCCCTTCAGTTCTCATTAGAGCTGTTGGGTTTTGACCTTGACTGCACATAAGAATTGCTTGGTGAGTTTTTGAAAATTGCTGATACCAGGGCTCCCTCTCTGGATGTTTGAGTTTAATTGGTTTGGGGTAGCGCCCAGACATTGGTATTTTTTAAAGCGCCCCAGTTGATGGAATATGTGGCCAAGGTTGAGCGCCTCGGAGTAAGTTGCTTATATAGGCCGCTCTTCTCATGTGTGGGGAGCATGGAATCCTACTTAGCCTGATTTTCCATTTGTTTTCCCCCAGTGGTGGAAATTTGATCTATGTATTGAAATGAGAAACCGCTACTAGTCATTAATTATTTTATTTAAATGCTGAGTTGAAATAGCCACTCTAATTTGGGCATAATTTGTACTACAGTCTAATTCAGTACTTCTCAGAGTGTATTTTTTTTTAAGAGAATTTTTTTTATTGAGAATAAGAAAAAAAAAGTTTCCGCCTCCTCCCAGCCCCCCATTTCCCTCCCCCTCCCCCACTCTTCTCCCCCTCCCCCCATCAGAGTGTATTCTTTTGAATATTTATTTATTTGAGAAAAGGGTCTGCTATATCCAGGGATGGCCCTGGATAAAGCTGAGGATAACTTTGAACTCCTGATCACCCTGCCTCCACCTCCCAAGTATGGGGAATTATAGTTATGCACCACCATGCTAGATTTTACGTGGTGCTGGGGGATTAAACCTTGTGCAGGCTAAGCAAGTACTCTATCAGCTGAGCCAAATCCCTACTCCTCTTTTTTATAGTTTATATCGGATGTTTTGCATGCTTGCTAACATGGAGGTTGTTGAGCCACAGTGAGGGCTGACTAGATTGATATACTCTGGAGAGCAGCCTGGATTCTCCTTACAGCAGCTGTTGTAAATGTTCTGGGGAAGTTAGCACTAAGGTGTGACCACTACCTGTACCAGTGGGGTTTACTTTTGCTCTTTTACTTTTGTGGCCGCTAAATTTCTATCCCATGGCCTCTGTCACATCGTCATCAGACCATGCATTTTTCTCTTTGTGGCTCGTTGGCTGCTGAGAGAGTCTCATTTAGCCATTTGACATTCTTGGCCAGCTGAAAGGCCCCTTCTCTCAAATCCATTCCAAAGCAGAAAACAGAAAGAAGGAGAGCTGCCGCCTGATGACCCAGGTCTGCAGAAGGACCCCGCGGTCCTCTCCTTCCAATTAGCAGTCTCCAAGGCGTCCTGAGCTCGCCAGGCCATTGTGCATCTAGTTGCTTAGTGTTCGCTGCCTTACTTGCTTCCCATTGTTCCTTCAGAGCTGTTATGCATGAGATCAGACACCCTGCCTTTCGGGCAGAGTGTTCTCTGAAGGGTTTAGAGCTTCAAAGCCAAGTTCTACCTGTGATTAGAGAGCACAGGTCATTGTGGTTCCTATTGTGTCTGAAGTCTTTCAGATTCCTGCTTTGCTATTGTTCCTCTCCTGGCTATGACCTTTCTTTCTTTCTTTCTTTCTTTCTTTCTTTCTTTCTTTCTTTCTTTCTTTCTTTCTCTCTCTCTCTCTCTCTCTCTCTCTCTCTCTCTCTCTCTCTCTCTCTTTCTTTTTCTTCCTTCCTTTCTTTCTTTTCTTTAGTTTGGATTTATTTATTTTTATTTTACATGGATATGTTTTGCCTGCATGTATGTCTGTGCATCACACATGTGTCTGATGATCAGCGATGGCAGTGGAGGATGTCAAATCCCCTTGGACTACAGTTAGAGATGGTTGTATCTGCCATGTGGGTGCTGGGAGTTGAACCCAGGTCTCCCGGAGGAGCTCCCAGAGCTCGTAATCATGGAACCATCTCTCTAGCTCCATGGTGATTTTAATGATCCATAGCTCCTGGGTACCTCCCTCATCTTTCTACCACTGTATGTTTTACAGATCAGGCTGCCTTGAATCCTATTCCCAGTTATAGTGAGGGATTAAGGGGGTAACTTCGAAGTCACAAGGTCAGACTGAGCACGCACTGAGAGACTCTGTTGCTAGCTCTGTCATATAGAAATGCCAAAAGGAAAAAAGTAACTTATTCAGTTAAAGGGAAAATAATCAAGCATAAACTTTAAAGATGGGAAAATAGAAGCATTGGGAAAAAGCCTAGAGATGAGAGGTAGTGTAATCTCGATACAGATAAGGAGAGAATTAGTAATTTAGAAGAAAGAACTGACAGCCAAGAAGGGTTGGAAAAGAATCCTTTGGTGGGTTCCATTGTAGTAGAATGCATAATATAAACCTTAAGAAAGCCCAGTGGAGTTCCTTACACCTTCCGTCCTCAAGAGGCTGAAACAGAAGTCTTAGGAGTTCCAGTTTAACTAGGGCTACTTAGTGAGTTCTAAGCTATCCTTGGCTATAGAGTAAAACCCTTCTCAAAAGATATAAAAAGGATAGAATAAAATAAAATCCTGGAATTACCTACAAGATGGTGGCAGTTAGGCAGACAGCAGAATTATTACAGATGCCAAGAGACAATGGCTACTTAAACACTTGGTACCCACAGTCTCATGCCATCGGTGAATAGCATGAGCACATTTAAACAGTACCGTGCTTTATCTTCTGGTAAATTTGGTGATTTTCGGAGAGTGGAATCTCTTTCTGTACTTGCTACCAGAAAGAATGTTACAGTGAAATCAGGTCTCAAACTGAATCCTGCCCCACTCAAAGATTTTTTTTTTTAATTTGCCAGTTAAAAATAATCATTATGTGATTTTATAAAATCAATGATATTCTCCTTCTCTATCCTTTAGAGATTTTTCCCTATGACTTGTACAAAGCTTCTCTAGAGGCAGATATGATGGTGTCCATGAACAGCTCAGCTTTCCATTCCATTAAATGATAGAATCTTTTATTAAGTGTTGAGTCACAGGTGAAATAAGGCCCAGTGCTCTGCCTGGGCTGAGGTGCTGCTCTGGGCTGTTTTCTGTGTCCTGTTCACACAGCAACAGAGTAAGGGGCCTGTGTGTTTTTCATTACATCACGTAGCTGGACCACCAATTATTTTAACAATAAAAGGTAACGCTAGACTATCTTACTCTCTGTGTAGTCTTGGTATTTTTGAAGCTCACAGATATTGCTTCTGGGGAATCTTTTATTCTCATTCTTATTGAGCACTGAGAATTGAACCCAGAGACCTTCACATACCAGGCAAGTGTTTCCCCTTCAAGTCCATCCTCAACCCCTTCTTAAAATCCTGTATTTTGGGGCTGAAATCATGGCTCAGTGGCTAAAAGCATCTGATGCTCTTGCAGTGGAACCAGAGTTCAGTTCCCAGCACCCACATGACAGTAACCCACAGTTTACAGAACTGCCATGTAACTCCATGTAGCACCCTCTACTGGACTCTGCCAGCACCAGGTGTACAGACGGTGCACATCCATACTGGCAGGCAAAACACTTGCACACACAAAACACAAAATAAAGCATTTAAAAACATTTTTACTTTGAGGCAGCACTCACTAGGTTGCCAAGACTGACCTAGAACTCGCTTTATATTGCAGGCAGGCCTTGAACTCATGATCCTTTTAGTGTTGTGAGTTGTTAGAATTTTGGGTCTGGGCTACCAGACCTTACTTAGATGTGTGTGTGTGCGCGCGTGCATGCGGGTGTGTAGGTGTGTATGTGTGTGCATGTAGGTGTGTGCATGTGGGTGTGTAGGTGTGTGGTCAAATGAGTACATTTGTGTGTACGAATATGTGTGTATGTAGAAGCCAGAGGCTAACTTCCAGCATTCTCAGGTACCCTCCATCATGTTTTTATGAGACAGGGTCTCCTTTTAGCCTGGAACTTGTCAACTAGACTAGACTGGCTGGCCAGTGAGCCCCAGTCTCTGCTTCCTTAGAAGATGACAAGTATGCTCCATGATACCCAAGTTAAATTTTTTTTATTTAATATAATTTTTGAAGTTAGAATCTAATTACGTCACTGTTTCCCTTCACTTCCCCTCTCCAGCCCTTCCTATGCACCCCTTCTTGCTTTCTAACTCATGAATTCTATTTCTTTTTATAAATAAAAGTTTATGATTATATACGTAAATAACTTTATAAGTAATATGTAAATAAAATTATAATTGTATAAATAAATAATCTAATTTATAATGTATAGATATAGAAATATATTCTTACTACATAAATACAACCCTACCAGGTCACATATTTATATTTGTATGAATATGCTCTCAGGGATAACCACTAGGTGTTGGATAAGCAGTTGGTGTGCTATTCCCTGGGAAACCCTGCTTTTCCCACTCTCTGCGTTTCTTAGTTACCTTAGTTCATTGTCTAGGGCTGTAGTCCTATGAGCTTTTCCCATTCCACGTGCTGACTTGTGCTGTCATTGTTCAGACCTTGTGCAGGCAGCCATGCTGATAAGACTTCCTGGGTGTAGCTTCTCTGGCAACTTCCAGTTCCTATGGCTCTTACAACCTTTCCACCTCTTCTTCCGCCGTGACCCCTGAGATTCAGATGCAGCAGTTGTGTGGTAGATTGTCTGGGGCTGCGTGTCACGTGATCACTTGTTCTCTGCCTTTGGGTTGGTTGTGGTTTCCTGTAATGGTCTCCATCTGTTGCAAGGAGACATTTTTTATGATTTTCTTTTGATGAGGGGTAAGACCTATACTTATCTGTGGGTATAAGGATAAATATTTACAACGTAGTTAGGAGTTATGTTGGTTTAGTGAAGTTGTGGTTGCAGGTTCTACTCCAAGATCTATGACATCATTAGCCCTGACACTAGCCCATTTTGTGTGTGTTCCAGAGGAGCAAGCTTGGGACCTTGTGCTTGTTAGTCAGCTTCTGACTGAGCTGAGCTGTCGCCCAGCATAGACGGCACATTATTGAATAAGATGTTCCAAATTCTAATGAATCACCTTTTCAATGTTTACTATTGTTTAGCATCCCTCCAGTCTTAACTGAGGAGACTAGAGATTGTGACTAGCACATATCCATAGATGATAGCTTGCTATTGCTGATGAAATGTCTTAGAGAAAACTATGAACCGCATACCATCAGCAAAATATCTTGAGGAGTTCTGAAGAAGCAAGGGTGTTTCCAGACAGAAAGAAACTTGAATAACTTACCACTCAGAAGAGATGATAAAGGATGGCCTCGGGCAGGAAGGGAAATAAACTGAGAGGGAAGACCCAGAATGCAGGAAACAAGGAATAATTGATGTTTGCTTAAAAGGAAAATATAACTAAAATTCTGATCATAAAACAACTAAGGTTTGGGACTGAACTAGTAGGGAGTGAAATTAATGTAGGCTGGAATTTCAGAGGTAGGCACAGAGGCCAGCGGCTTCGTGCTTGGTCCTAGGAACACAAAGTTAAGACGGTTTTAAAAGCTGAAGAGTAGGCATTAAAAGAGTGGAAACTGAGCATGTGAAGCCAGGAGCAGATAATAAAAGAGTATAAATATAAAACTATAGAGACAGAGGGCTGAAATGCACACATTTAACTCCCAGTTTTTCCCGGGTTTGTGAGTTTTCTGGGGCCAATGGTGAGGGGCTGAGAGAGGCAATAGGGGAATGAGGCCCACAGAGAGATAGAATAATTATTAATTTCTTCACGGTGATAACATAGAATTTTAAAATATTTCTCCACTATTCTTTGTATTAGTTAAGAAAAAAATTTAAGCAAGAAATGCATTATTACAATTTTGGATTAATCTAAAGGCGGTAGCTAGGAGGCAATCAAAGGTGTGGGTGAATGAGACAGAAAAGTAAGAGGTTATTATTTAGGAAGAGGGAGAGGACCCCAGGAGGGGCGAAGGGTGACAAGGGAGGGTGGTGGAGAACTGGTTACTGTCCGAGCAAGTAATATAGCTACATGAACAGATCATAACGAAGTCTGTTATTTTAGACAATGAATACATGGTTTTTAAAAGCTTGGGTGAAAAATACATAGATGTAGTCCTTTGATTTTGTTGTATTAAGCTCATAGTAGGTGTTCTCTTACAGTTGCGGGTTTGACTGTACTCAACCGCATTTTGGGTGAGAATTCTAGCCCCTCCCAACAGCTATCTGTTCTCATTCTCTGAAGGTCCCAGAGTCACTGTAGCTGCCTCTCTTGGTCTGCTCAACCCCAATTTCTGCCCAGCGTACTCTGATATGTTTATAACATCTCTGGATCAATTCAGAATACCTGGCTTCCAAGTGCTTTTAAGTCATTCACTTTCTCAGAAACTTAGACCCTTCTCTGTTGAAGGACATTGCACAGATTTCTGGGACCATAGAGGAACACACCTTCAAGACCATTCCTCAGCATGGCTGACCTTGCTGGGATGGGACCATGTGATCTTGACCTTCACTTAGATGGGGTGAGTTTCTTGTATTGCTCCGTATTTATGGCAGCCTTCGTCTTTGTGGAAAGTAGTCATCTAGAAATGTCACATGTTTTCTCTTAAATGCAGGCTTAAGATTATATCATGTAGTCAGTGTATATGATACAAATGCAGAAAAAGGGTGGCTTTTATGGGGGACAGGGAGGTTAGCAGCTGGCAGTCAGTAATATCAAGGTACAATAATCTATGTGTATGAAAAGGTAATAACAAAACTCTTTATTTTGTTCACTAAGAAAATTATTTTAAAGCTAAAATTTAAGTATAGCTATCTTTTTCTCTAACTCCAAGAAAACCTTTGTTAGTGGAAGAAGAATGTGTTACCACTTGGGGATGCTGCCAGAGGGAATGGAATAGCAATAGGAGTGAGCTTGGGGTCATCAGGAGTGGCCAGGCTGGGTGGCAGTGGTTAAGGGCCTTCAGGTCTCTCCCAGCTCTGTGGTTCACAAATTATGCATTGCTGGCGCTAATCTCTAGAGCCAGGTTAAATCCTGGAAAACACACTTGCACAGGAACCTCTAAGTGACCACCAAGTACTCCGTGCAAAGAGGTCACACCATTGCCAGGAACCCTCAAGTCCAGGTACCTTGACAGACAATGACATATTTTTCTCATTGTCCCAAAGCCTATCCTAGATGAACAGAGGATCCATCTGTGGCTACAGCCCTGTTACTGCTGCTTCCCTGAGCATAGCAGACATGCCACTGGATGCCTGTGCTATGAAGCTGTTTGCAGTGCAGGCAGCAAAGCCAGTGATAAGACTCTCTGAATTCTTTGATGGGATGTTGGAATTTCAATGAACTCTGCTGTTCCTTGAACTCTGAAGGCACACAGCATCCTTTTGGAATGTGCCATGTGCCACCTTGGCTTTATGACTTAGTGGTAGGCAGCAGGACTCATCATAGTCCCTTTAAGATCCTCTAGGGGGAAGAACTGTGACTTATTCTTTGGACCACCCGCAGCATCTTGCAGAGTAAGCTACAGAGGTCAGAGCTCAGTGACCATTCCTAGGCCCATTGGATAGAAATTGTTCAGGCTAAACTCATTCTAAAGATGGTAGTGCGTCTTTTGGAGCTGGAGCTCCTTGGCTCCTGTGTCTCCATAGGCTACTTCTATGTGTCCAGAGGATAGCAGGATTGTGTAGGCATCCACACCAAGTACAGAGCAGTAGATGGTATTCAAGAAAGAACTAAAGTGATAACAGCTTTAAATAAGTGAAGAAGGCAAATGACACAAAGGGAAAGTTCAGAGAAAACCCCATATTCAGAGGACTAAGAAGGACGGATCTGAGTGTACCAGCATATGTGGGAGCTCACTTGGAGCTCCTTGGAGAGGAGTAGAGAAGGGGCACAAGGAAGGAAGTCAGAAGATGGTGCATGAGAACCAGGTACCACAGAGGGACCCAGATCTCAGTCTTGAGGGGAAGGTAGGAGTGTAGGCTTTCCCTGACTGTCCCAGAGGGATAGGACTTTCTGTGTTTTATCTGTCACTGCATCAGGCTCCCTGCAGAGTTAACTCCCTGGCTATTTCAGCTTTCCCTGTGTCAACTGAGTTCAGGGTCAGAAAACATCACAGGAGTTCCTAGGATACAGTTTGCCTTGTCCCATGGAGTGAAGCTGAGGAGGATGAGCAGGCTCTGGGTATCTGCCAGTATGTACTTATGCTACCTCTGAGGACACGACAGCGTGAGATCTAAGAGGAGATGTCTGTGATCTGGGCTATATTCCACTGCTGGGCACCTTGCTTATCCCTGTCTAATGGTTCCTGGCTGTACAGAGTCAGTGTGAGTCTGAGACTAGCTCCTCAGATACTCTTTTCTTTTTCTGAGTTCTTTTCCTGTGTTCAGGCTGCTCAACTTAAGCTCCCAGGGCAACTGAGAAGACATCAGTATGGCTGTATGGCTGTATATGGCTGTATGATTGCATGATTGGCTGTGTAGATGTGTGGCTGTATGGCTCTGTGACTGTATGGCTATACGGCTGTGTGACTGTGTGGCTATGTGGCTTTGAAAAGCAGTTCTTTCCACTGAAGTGGCATTTGAGAAGGTCGGATGCCAGAGACATTCATATTTCATTAGGTGACCTAAGTCCAGAAAGGGCTACAGAATTCGAAAAGGTTGTGTTGTGATGGTTTGAATGAGAATAGGCTCTTATATTTTAATGCTTGGTTCCCAGTTAGTGAAACTTTTTGGGAAGAATTAGGAGGTGTGTCTTTTGTTGGAGTAAGTATGTCCCAGGATGGGGAGTGTAGACTTGAAGATTTCAAAAGCCCATGCCATTCCCAGTTAGTTATTTCATATTCTCTCTCTCTCTCTCTCTCTCTCTCTCTCTCTCTCTCTCTCTCTCTCTCTCTCTCTCTCTCCTGTAAATCAAATGTAAACTTGCAGCTACTGCAGCACCATGCCTGTCTGCCTGCTGTCCTGCTCCCGCCCTGATAGTCACGGACTCACCCTCAGGAACTATGAGCCCCAAATTAAATGCTTTCTTTTATAAGTTGACTTGGTCATGGTGTTGTCTCAGCAACAGAGAAGTAACTAAGACACAAGCAAATATCAATATGTGACAGGAGCCACTTGCCAGTCTAGGGGGTGGGTGGTACTTGCAGGAGGAGCCTCAGGGACCTCACACATAAGTAGGGGTGCTCAAGTCCTCCGGCCTCATTTTCTGGATCAGGACATGTTAGGAGAATCCCATTCTCAAACCACATATGTCCCACGGGCTCCTTCCCTGTCTCATGGATATTGTCAGACCCCTGTTCGGAATGGGGTTCTAAGAGAGGAGGAATCCTCTTCCGGGGGAGCATAGTCAGCCTCTGGAGTTCAGAATACCTAGGTGTGCCCTCCTGTCTTACCAGTCTTGCACTTCCGTCTAAGTAGCATTTGTGAGAAACTTACTGAGACTCACCACGTCTGGGCTGCCGTGTCTGTGAACTAGGCTGTGCTGGTTAGCTGTGTTATTAGTATTATATTCTTAGCTAGAGTCATCCAGGAAGAGGAAGCCTCAAGTGAGAAAATGCCATCAAAATGGCTTGTGGGGCATCTTCTAGATTAATGATTGATGTGGGAAGGCCCTGCTCACTGTGGATGATGCCACCCTGGGCAGGTCCTCCTGGGTTACATGAGAAAAGAAACCGAGTAGGCTATGGAAAGCGAGCCAGTTAGCCATTGCCCTCCATGGCCTCTGCCTCAGTTTTTGCCTCCCGTTCCTGTTCTGACTTCCCTCGCTGGTGGATTATAACCAGTAAGCCAGATTAATCCTTTTCTCTGCAAGCTGCTTTTGGTTATGTTGTTTAGCACAGCAGTGGGACCCTGACTAGGGCGTGGTACAGTGGACTGACTTCATCGGGCATCTGAGGATGATATGAGCTGTTTTCATGGCAAATGCTGATCACAGAATAATAGCACGGGAATGGGTTTGAGATGATTGGCATCCAAGGAGCAGTGGGGCCTGAGGAGTTGAGGGCCAGAGCCATAGTCTACCACTTGCCAGCTTTGTCATCCTGGACGAACAGTTTAGCCACGCAGAGATTCAGTTTCTCTTTGATCACAAGGAGACAATGAGCACTATACCAAGCGACTGTGAGAGTTATATAAGAGGAGGGGTGTAAACCACAGAACATACTGCTTGTCCTCCGTGATGTGATTTAAATTCGTGTTTGCGGTAAAATGTCTTGGTAAGACTCTGGCTTTGGCTTTGCATGAGAGTGCAGTCACTATGACGACATCGAGGAGGAAGCATTTCCCTTTTGGGGTGGGAGTGGCAAGGAAAGACTATCTAAGGCGTGGAGAAGTGGGATGCTGCAAAGGTGTGAAGGAGAATGGAGCGTGAGCTGGGAGAGAGAAGGACTAAAGACAGTCAATAAGGCCCTCGGCTAAGAAATAGCTCTGCTGTTACAAGAAGTCCTAGGATTCAAAGACCGAGAAGAAAATTCTTCCAGTTTTCTAGGGGAAAAGGGCAGAGAAATAGATTACCAGGAACTGACAGGATCTGATGGTTCTTATTTCCTTACCTCACTCTGCTGAGAGTTCCTGAGAATGTAGACATCTGGGAGTGGGAGGCAAAAGAGAATGCTAGCTAAGGACTCTCATCCTGGAAGCGCACCTGGGATGAGCATCCTTTGTTGAGCTGGGCACTGAAGCCCGCTGTCCTCCTTTAGATCAGAGACTGGATCATACCAGTGTGGGCAGGGGCACCTCAGGTGTGAGCATCAGGTTTCACAGTCACATTGGTGTCAGCAAGAAGCCACTGCCTGGTGGAGTTTCCTTGTGGAGTGTGGAAGGTGGACTGGCCATTGCCACAGAGCCATGGTTGAAAGGGCAGCATCTGACCTGCCCACACCATGGGAGGTGGAAGAGCCAGTTTTTCAAGTATTTTTATTGTCTTTTAGGGTACACGCACACATACACCACCTATGACTAGATCTAGGAAAGGGGCCTTGGCTCTTTCTGCCTCTTCCCCTGGGGCCTTAGGTTGCAAAAGGCAACCATTCTGGGACAAGAAACTTGCAAGTTGGACAGGTGCCCCCTCACACAGGGTACCTCAGCAGGCTTTTGTAGCCACTTTGAAACCCATACATTCATTTCTTCCATTTAATTCTCCAGATAACCCTGAATAGATGTACTGCCTCCATCTCAGGACTAGAAGAGCAGCAACCTAAGAAAATGAAGCCTGGGCTTCTGTTCTCAGGAGGTTTTCCCAATCCCATGGGCCTCCCTCATCCCATTCTCCCTCGGGACATTCCTGCACTGTCAGGTGGCTATTGCAGTTGAACTTGGCGGCCGTTCCAAGGCTCTCTATCATTTTTTCTTTGTTGCTGGGGGTCCAGGCTTCTTTAAGACCATAAATAATACATAAATTAGTATGTTGAGCTGATTCCCACACTTTTTCCACGGGCTTTCAGTTCTTCCTGAGATCAATACAGCTTAAAAGAAAAGGAAAAGCCAGCTCAGCTGGTGTGCAGATCCCAGCCTGGCTGCAGGGCTGGAGCCCAGCCCACCTTCCTGGGGTGTGCACCATGCCTGATGGCTCAGCTTGCCTGTCCCTAATGAGCTGGGATGTGTTGGGATGTGGTCGTGCATCCGAAATCCAGTAAGCCCCGAGCAAGTGCGTCTGAATCCACACCATTGATGAAATGCTGTTAGACATTTCTATCCGGCCTGGGCAAGCAATGTCAGGAGGTGTGTGAGAATCTGTTCTATTCCATGCTGCCTCTGAATGGCAGCCTTGTCAGAGTGTCCCAGACTCAGAGATGGAAACCACATAGAGGCATCGAAAGAAAAACAATCCTAAGGACACCAGTTGAATGGAATGGAACAAGCAGCTGGAGAATTTCCATTCTTGGTGCAAGTTAATATCCCATAGAAATGGTCTGCGAGGCACTCAGGTTGCTTTGGACCCAAGGCTTGCTGGTTCTATAGGAAGAAGGGACACATTGTAGACCTGTGAAGGTATTTCAGGACTCTTTGCTGTGTATTCAGGCTTTATGCAAACACCCTTCGCACAGCTGTGTATGGAGCCTCGAGTACCTATATGTAACTTGTTCATATTTCCAGACTTCTCTTTTTATCATATTATCATGTTTTCTTTTCTTTTCTTTCTTTCTTTCTTTTGCTCAGTCACTATACCTCCTTTTTTTTGAGTATGAAACTGCAGCCTTTGACAGGATGTGTAGATAAAAGATCTCACGGGGATAAGAGCTAGAGAAAACTTTAACGAGGAGCGCTTAGACCATTTTCAAAGCTGCTCTGTGGCACACAGAGGGGCTCAGAGCCGGTGGAGCGTGGGGCGACACGCCGTGTCACTGGGCTGCAGTGCACGATCGGGCCTCGCTCTGATGAGCTGGGCAATTGGGGGACTGTTTGAACAGACCAAAGAAAAATATCAAAAGGCAAATTGGAGTCAGGGAGAAAATGAATAGCCCATGATCTCCAAGGGAGATTACAGGCGTAATGACAAAGTAGTCAGGTTTTTTTAAAGGGGCTGTTATTCTAAGAAAGGTAATTTTGTTCAACTTTTATTTTTTTTAATGGAAAAGAGGATGAAGAGATCAGCACCAGTTAAATCATTGCTGTCAGATAAAAGATAAATCTTTCACTCGGAAACATTTCTTTGCGTGCCCTTTTGACATTGAAGAATATATCTGGTGTAAGGGTTTGGGGCTTCATCAAAACTATAATATGCTAAAATAAACAAAACCACAATGTCATGTTTTATTAGGGAACAACAGCCATAAAAAATATGGAAAAGAACTTTGGAGATTTATGGTGTGTGTCTGTATAGGAGCTTTGCTCTATTTAATAAAACTTTAAGGGCCACACTTTGCTGACTGCTTACAAAGTCAGCAAACTTGGCTAGGAAAACAAAACAAACTTGACTTCTTTGGTAACTGGACCCCATCCTTGTTATATCTGCCTCTCAGTGACCAAAACACCCACAGAAACAACTCAAAGGGAGGGGTTTTGTGTTTCTGCTCAGGGGTTCAGCACTTTCCATCCGTACATAGTTCGTTGCCTCCATGTTTTTGGACAGAGGGCCACGGTGACAGGGATGTCTGGTCCAAGGTGTGTGTGCCACCTCATAGAAGTCAGTGTGCAGATGTGGAGTTCCTGTGTAGGCCACTTTCTCCTCTCGCCCTCCCTCCTTGTTCCTTCCCTTTCCTTAGCCTCTGAGGTAGTGAGTCTCCCACCCTCCTCCCTTGGTTACTCCTCTCTGGAAACACCCTCCGAAGCACCTGTGTGCTTCTAAATCCAATCAAGTTTGCAGTATGAACCGTCAGTGTTGTCCCCAAAGAATCGGGTATAACTTTCATCTACTTCTTCCAAGCTTGCAGAGATTAGATCTCTTGTCCCAGATTGCTGCTTCTATTGGCCACACAGGCTCTTCCCTCCATCTTTCCACACCACCTAGACACCTAGTTTGAGTCTGGGAACAAGGATAAGTGGAACCCTTACCATAAAGAGACACTCTGGGAGGCCACTTGCTGTGTGTCCTCCTGGGCCGTGGTGTCTCTGTTAGCTTCCTTCCGTTTGCCCTCACACCCCTTGGCCTCACCTCTTATGCGTTCTACCACTTCTCAGCAGATACACTGGGAACTCTGGGACCAAGTCTTTAATTCACTTATCTTTGGAGGACATTTATTCAAATCCTGGCATCCTAGCAACAAAGCTCAGAAGAGTCCTGGGGCAAACACTGTGGAGAGATTTTATTTATGTGGAATATGTAATGTGCTCCGAGTCCATGGCCTGGGGAACCATGCAGATGTTTCTGGTGCCAGGTTTCTGGAATGGGGACCGTATGCCAGCTTTACTTGGCATTTGCCAATACCTAGGCTGTTATCAAAAGTCTCATATGATGTTCTGCAGGTAGAACCATTTGCAGATCGCCAAGGAGACAGGCAGTGTTCCAAATTACTTGCATCTAGAAAGGGTAAGCATCACACGATTGTATGATTTGCTCTTCTGACTCGAGTTGTGGAAACACGATAAATCAGATCATTCAAGTCAAACGCAGACAGCCTTGCAGAAACAGAGGATCGTGCCCTAAATTAAAACCCTTATCAACGTCAGAGTGGCCGTTCTAACAATCACCTAAGGGCTTTCTTTCTGTGCTCAAAAGCTCACAATATTTGGCAGAACTTTACAACATGGCCACAGCCAAGTAGTCACAAGTCGCTCTCACTTAGGACACAGTATTAAAATAAAGCCACGTGGCAGAGAGTACTTGAGCCAGCCTTCAAGACAGGATTGCTTTCTCTTGTTCTTACGTCTCCTTGTTAGCATACAAGGCAATCAACACTCCTGTGGCTGAAGGGGATTAGCTGCCCATGAGAGGCAATAATGCTCAAAGTGTTCCGTGAGAGCTGCTTAGTGTACACTTGCGGAGTGCTTACCACACCTTCAGGAGATCTCTTAAGTCAGCCCAGTGCCCCTCTCAGCACACACACCTAGTTAGGGGTTGCAGCAACATCGAATTCAGAAGAAAGAGGTTCTCTAGTGCTCATTGCTTCAGATCTGAGCACAGGCTCAAGCAGAGAACCCGGGGAGCTCATTCTGGGCTTGACCTGGATCTCTTTCTGTCTAGGGGCTGTGTCTTAAGAAAGGAAGGACTTGGTAACCACAGCCTAGGTCCCTACAGCCCTGCACTATACCAAAGTGAGTCATGCACTGAACTCTAGTCCGCATTTATGTTGACTTGTTGCGGGAGGTCCTTCTGCCCTTTCAACCAATAGCTGCTGAGATACCAGCCCATTGGGGCGTGGTCTCTCTCCCTTTAAAAAAGTGACTATTTCCTCTGCTCTCTCTCTTCACTTCCTGCTCCGCCAGCGACTAGACTCCCTGGTTGCGCAGAGGGCTGTTGTCTGGGACGGTGATCTGTAAGTTTTTTTTCTCTTTAAATAAATACCACCCTATTAATCATAATTCCAAACTGGTGTGGCATTGTTTGTGACTTACGCCATCATTGACTGAGTTTTCTGTCTGTCCAGTTCACTCAGTCACTAAGTCCCAAAGAATCACACAGAGGTCTACATTAATTATAAACTGATTGGCCCAGTATCTCAGGCTTTTCTTATTAATTAATTCTCATAACTTATATTAGCTCATAATTTCTGTCTGTGTTGGCCATGTGACAAGGCAGTCATATCTTGCATCCTCTGTGTCTGAGTAAAAACTGCTGACTACAGAATCCTCTTCCCAGAATTCTGTTCTCATTGTCCCCCCCTTCCTTCCTGACTACTGGCCAATCAGCATTTTATTAAACAAATGTTTAGAGGGTAAAACCACTGTCCCACAGCACGTTTACTCCTTTTCTGTGTGTCTTCTTCAGTTCATTTCCCTCAGACCAAGCAGCCTACTCCCTGGTCCAGGAGAGGCAACACTGGAGATAGAATTTGGAGGCACAAGACCTGGGTGAAGTTAGAGACAAGAGACCCAAGTGAGGACCGTTCCAAAGTACTGGTGGGAAGCCCTTTGGTGGATGAGAGTGTGGAGGGAAAGAGGAAACAGAAACCCGAGGCAGCGTTTGAAGGTCTCCTCTAGTCCTGGCTAAGTCAAATTACCACCCAGGGTTCTGGTTTTCTTACTGGAACAGAGGAGTTGGGGGAAATGCCCCTTTGTTACACGTAGAAAACTCTCAGAAAATGTCAAGATGAACCATGGCACTGATGGCACAAAACTGACTGGAATCCTGAGGGCAAAGAGTTCCATGCTGCAAGTCTCAGGTGGGTTAGGGAAGCCGTGGGAACAGGTACATTGTAATTTAAAGATGGCCAGGGGCCAGGGGCTATTTTCTTGAGAGTTTGGTGTGTTCTTAAGTCCAATAGGCAGGGATATCACTAAGAACTGTTTTCCAGAGCTGAAATGACAGACAATAAAGTATCCTACCAGGGTGGACTCAGAGAAGGGCTCAAATGAGGACCTCCCCAAAACATTTTTCTGAGAAGCATCCTGGTGTCTGACAGTGTGAAGAGAGGAGGGGAACACTCCAGAAGCAGAGTTGGAGGATACCCTCACAAACACAGGTTGATTCCATTCCATAGTGGGTGTGCCATTCAGATCTATACATCCCGAGAAAGACCAACAGCAGAAAGTTTCCAGGAACAAAGCTCAGAGTCTAAAGATGCAAAAATCCTAAGTGAAGTGTTGAGTTCTTTGTCAGACCCTTGAATAAAAGCTTTGTTTTCAGGTCTTAGCCGTGATGGGGAGGGTGAAGGCTGAGGTGGCATGGCCACCTCCCTGAACATTGAATCATGGCCAAGGCCTTGAGTCAGGAACCCACCTCTCCTTTCTCACATGCATCCTTCTCATGATAGCCCAGAAAGAAGATTAGCATCCTCAGTTCCGCCTTTCCATTGGCAGAAAACTTAACTTACAGATAGGCCTTTCAATGGTGACTATGAATATACTCCAATAGAATTTATTCAGACATAAATAAGATTGAAATTGTGGCATTTGATGGAAAGTGGATGCAACTGGAGATAATCATATTTAAGTCAAATAAGTCAGATCCAAAAAGAAAAATGGCATTCTCTCTCTCTCTCTCTCTCTCTCTCTCTCTCTCTCTCTCTCTCTCTCTCTCTCTCTCTCTCTCTCTCTCTCTCTCTCGACTCTAGAGTGTGTGTGGGTATGTGATGTGAGGTCAGAAGAAGGCAGACTAAGGGTGAGCCTTAAGTGTTAGAAACTGCTTCCTGAGTCATAGTTTGCTCTCTAGATATGACAAGCTGCCTATATGCTCATTCAGATATCCAAAGAGAGCCTTGATCCAGCTCCCTCCTCCACTCTTGGTCTTGTTGTTTTCTTTTTCCTTCCCAGGCTCTGTATCCTTAGGCCTCTCATTGTTGATCACTGAGCACAGCTTCAGACTCCATCCTTGCTGTCTAGATGTTTTCTGATTGTCGGTCAGAGCTTCCCCTCTTTGCTAAGACGACTGAAGGACTGGGTGCTCCTGTGTATGCTGCTGAGTTTGAGGATCCTCCGGAATTGTCTTTCACACAATCTAGCTGTCCTGCGCCTACTTACTACAGGTGGCTGTCTAACGGATAGGGCTTTGCCTGGGTGAGAGGATTCTGGCCTTGGCAGGCAACTTATTTCCAAGAAATGCACAAACAAACAAAACAAAACAAAACAAAAACAGCTTTTTTAAAAAATGCCTTGTCTGTCTCCTTTGGGGATCAGCCTTCCATCTATCACCCAGAGTGGTCCATTCTCCTCATTTTGTCCTGGGTCATATGTGACCCTTTGGGGCCCTGGGTCACAGCACATGATGAATTTGAGTCCCGAAGAAGAGCAGATAATTGCCTCACCCTTCCATCTGTCCATCACTCGTCGGTCTGTGCCTATGTATTTGTCCACCCACTCACCACCCCTCCATCCACACACTCCATCTTGGTAGGGAAGTTGAGGGGGCAGGGTAAGGCAGCAGGCTAGTTAGCTAAGCACATTCTTGGGTTGCCTTTGTGTCTCTTATTTGATCGAAGCCAATTTCCTTCCTGTGCACAGCTCTGAAAAAGTGGGCGAGAGATTTTTGCATCTATCACAAAGCGGATACGGAGTTTTGAAAATGCCAAAAGGCCCTGGCTTAGGGCTTATGTGGGAGATTGGAACTTCTCTCACCTTTTTCTGTTCTCTGCTTCTCCTGAGATGGATGGAGCTATTTTCCTCTTGCTGGTCATGACTTAACAGTTCAGCAACTCTGAACAATAAGGCTTTTCCTGGCATATTCTCTACAGGAGCCCCTGGGACCCACTTCCCTCTGGTCCCTGGCTCACTGAGTGCTGGGCTCAGGAAGAAAAGTATCTTAGCCTCAGGATCCAGCATCTCATTGCTGAATGCTGTTTTCTCTGGCCACTCTTGTCTATTTCCTTTGAGATGGCCTCAAGTCCTTCTGTTCCTGCCTGTGCCTGCAAATGCCCAGGGCTTTTGAACCACTCTAGTGTTAGTTTCTGCCGCCACAACAGTAGCCTGCCTCTGCCACCAAAGCAGTTACGCCATCACCTGTTGCCAGGTGCCTCCCCACCGTCAGCTGCACGACATGTGCACCCTTTAAAAGTGCCTGCCAGGTGCAACTCACCCATTTTACCTCTCTTGTCTCTCTTTTGCCTCTTATTTCCCTCTTTGTCTCTTCTCTTCTTCCTCTTGTCTGTCTGCCTCTCTCAAGTCCCCACTCCAACATGGCCTTTCACTCTTCTGCTCCCCCCTTCCCCAATAAACCTTGTGCACTATGTTGCTCATGGCATGTTTGCTTAGTAGCATCCGTTGGCCGGGCCCACCGAAAAGTACCCACTCTTGCCTTTTCTTTCTTATTTATCCCTTCACTCAGCCCTTTTGGAGAAATGAATCTAGGCCAAAGTAGGCAGAAACCTCCCTGTGTGCCATGGTGCTGGCATCCTAGAGGATGCTGAGCAGTCAGTAGCAGTGATACTCATGATAGGCAGGAGGCCTGTGGATGTTGGGCAGAGAGCCTTTACAAGTCTGCAGCCTCCACCCAGCTGCCTCACGCAGACCCTGGATGCAGGCAGTTCTGCCTGCATGTTCTCACCTCTCCTCCAGAAGCTTGCTCTGTTTTCTCAGGTCAAATTGCCTGGGAGATTTATCTCACTCTAGGGAAATGCTCTTCTTTTAGTTTTGATTACTCATGCTACATACTCAGCCTTTGGAAGTGTGATTTACTGGTGGCCAGGAATACAGGTCCAGGGCAGCCTGGCTGAAATCTAGGTATATAGTAGGTATTCAGTAAGAACTTGGTGAACTGACAGCAGATATGGTATTTCCCAGGGAGCATTGTTGAATTCTGGAAATGACTTTCATGGGTGTTGAAATATGAGCGGCGGGGCTGTGTCCCCAACACCCCGGCCGCTTGGCTAGCTTGTGCCCGAAATAACAACACACAAACTGTATTCATTTAAAGAACTGCTTGGCCCATGAACTCTAGCCCTTACAGGCCAATTCTCACACCTGGACTAGCCCATTTCTAATGATGTGTGTAAGCACCCCAAGGTGCGCTTACCGGGAAGATTCTAACCTACGTCCATCCTGGGGAGCTTCATGCATCTGCCTCAGAGCGCAGAGCTATCGTGTCTGTCCGGGCGCAGAGCAGAGTCTGACCTCACTTCCTCTTCCGCCCAGCATCCTATTCTGTTTATTCCACCCACCTATGTTCTAAGCTATGAGGCCAAGCAGTTGGTTTATTATAATTAACCAATTACCTTCCTCCATCATTTCCCCTTTTTCTGTTTAAACAAAAAAAAGGAAGGCTTTAACTTAACATAGCAAAATTACATATAACAAAACAGTTATCAAATAAAAATTACAATAATCTATATCATAACTAAGGAAAACTATAACTAACTATTCTTTAACTCCATCAAAGACTCCAGAAAGATATACTATTACCTAAGCAAACAAGAAATCCAAAACTCTAGAAATGACAGAGACATCTCGCTGCCTGGACAGTCACCCAAAGTTCCTCTGTACCGTTGGGGCATCCATCTTCGGCCTACAGGCCCATAGTTTCCAGCAGACATTTCCACAAAGCAGGAAATTTCAAAGGCAGTCACTATCTGCTTGTCCTGAAGAATGTCTTGCAGACTCTTTCATGAATCAGGAACCCCGAAAGATCATCTCACCTTTAGGCAAGTTCAGCAGTCCTCTCTCTGCGGGTTCTCTGTGTCCAGTTTATGCAATAGTCCAGGCAAGAGCAGTTTCTTGCCCAAATGGCTATCAAACTCCATAAGGATCCTCTTCGATGCCCATCTTCCTCTTGAAGTAGATTGGTGCTGCCAGGAGCAGAGTGTCTCATTGTCATGAAAAGTCCTAAGTTATTAAAACATTTAAAATGCCATATTCTATAATCTTTGAAAAATATGAAGAATGCCTATCTAAAATATATCTATGCACATCTAGAAAATCTTAACTAACATGACTACAAACTTAACTATTATTAATGATTATTCATTAACAACCTATATACATTACAAAATTAACCTTAAATTTAAATCACTAAAGCAAAATCCATATCAATGTAAATTATTCATACCTATATCATCTCCCCCTTTAAATGTAAAAGAACATTTATAAACAATATTTGGGAACATGGGCGCAGTTTTTTCTCTCCAAACTGCTTCCTGCTGAATGGGGGCGTCGTTAATTAGGTCTTTCATGGTATAACCTGTGTGCTAGTTTCATCTCAGTTGGCAGTTGAGCGAAGCAATTTTCTGAAGGTATTCACAGCAACCGTTCAGGAGGGCGTGGTCCATCATACCATATCGGAATAGAAGAAATGAACAGGGTCTCATCCTCTGTGAAAACAAAATAAGAAACTCCTTTCCAAAGTATCATGTCCTTAGATCCAAATTTCAAAGTCAAGGCATCAAAATCTCTACGATGGATTAGTTCAGCAGCATTTATAAACAAATATCTTTTAGCATCTGTTGCTCCTTCCTCAGCATTCAAACAATTCAAAGAGAGCATAATAGTATACAGTATCAAGATTCTCTGTGTATTTTCCATCTTTGTACGCTTTATTTTAACCTCTATTTCGTTTATTTTTACTTTTATTTTATATTCTCTGTATCTTTTTGACCTGGAATAACTCTGTAGACCAGGCTCTCCTTGAACTCTCAGAGATCCGCCTGTCTCTGCCTCCCAGGCATTGGGATTAAAGGTGTTTGCTACCACACCTTGAACTCACAGAGATCTGTTTGTCTCTGCCTTCTAGGCACTGGGATTAAAGGCGTGTGCTACCACACCTTGAAGTCACAGAGGTCAATCTCCCTCTGCCTCCCAAGTGTTGGGATTAAAGGCGTGTACTACCACACACAACTTCTCTTTTTCTTACTTTTTTTTTAAAACTTTTAACTTTTAGCTTGCATATATTTTTAACACACTGTAAATCATTTAAACATTTTCTTTATCTTTGAATCTCTTTACTGTATATCTCTCTTTTTCTGACCACACGAGCCTTTAAATTACTGAGCAATATGAGTAGGATTAAAGCCGTGGCTTTGCCAGCTAGATCCAGTCCATTCCTTAGCTTTCCAGCCTCATGGCTGAGGTACCGGTTGTAGCCATGTTTACTGCCACAACTCTATGGCATTTCAAGGTCCCTGCCAGCAAGCGAGCTTCAGCAGCCTGTGCTTGCAAACCACACGAACCGCCTGCGTAAAAGAGTCAGAGTTTGCCGTGGCAGGACAGCCCAGAAAGCCGGCATTTTTAAACGGCACAGCTTTTTTCCTGCTACAGCTGAAAATCGAAAAGCATGCGTTCAGCTTTTCGTCAACACCATTTAAGTGTTTTGTGGCAGGACCTCTTAATGAGCTGCAGGGTTTTGCAGCTGAAGCTGAGTCAGGAAGCCTCTCTTAGATGAGAGCGCTTGCTTGCCTCTAGCAAGCAGAGTAGACCCAAGAAATTTCTGCTACCAAGAAAACATGCTTCACTCCATTCTTTCCCAAGCTTTCTCAGGCTTTTTGTGGATTCAGTTAGCCACACGTCTGGGCGCCATCTGTTGAAATAGGAGCGGCGGGGCTGCGTCCCCAACACCCCGGCCGCTTGGCTAGCTCATGCCCGAAATAACAACACACAAACTGTATTCATTTAAGAACTGCTTGGCCCATGAACTCTAGCCCTTACAGGCTAATTCTCGCACCTGGACTAGCCCATTTCTAATGATGTGTGTAAGCACCCCAAGGTGCGCTTACCGGGAAGATTCTAACCTACGTCCATCCTGGGGAGCTTCATGCATCTGCCTCAGAGCACAGAGCTATCGTGTCTGTCCGGGCGCAGAGCAGAGTCTGACCTCACTTCCTCTTCCGCCCAGCATCCTATTCTGTTTATTCCACCCACCTATGTTCTAAGCTATGAGGCCAAGCAGTTGGTTTATTATAATTAACCAATTACCTTCCTCCATCACATGGGGGTGGAAGCCTTCTCTCTAGAAGGAGAGGGATGAGCTAGTGTCCCATTCCCACCCCCTCCCCCCTCCCCACTGCCAACTTTGGGGAAGCTGCAGAATGCCCTGTGGATATACATGTCTGAAGATTGCAGAGGCGCACCTAGAATGCTTAGTATGCCCACAGACAGGGATAGCTGAGGGGCATTTGTATTTATCAGTTCAGGATTTAGGACTCAGAAAAGGGTATACTGCCTCCATCTCAGTAAGGGAGAGGGGCCAGTCACATGATTTACAGGGCCTAGTTAAAACTGAAAATGTTGTGTTCCATGTTTAAAAGTTCTTTGAAACTGTAATATTTTAATTTATTCTTTGAAAATTTCATGCAATGTCTTTTGATCATATTCATGCCCCACTCCTTCCCTCAACTCCTTACAGGTCCACCCCTCTCTCCTTATCCCCTCCCCCCACTTTAAGGAGGCTGGGGATATGGTTTAATGGATAAAGTGTTTGCCATCAAGTATGCGGACTGGAATCCAGAGCCCCAACACCACACAAAAGCAGGGCAGGTGTGGCAGCCCACCTATATATCCAGTTTTGGGGACTCGGAGATGGAGAAACTCAGGGAAAGATGACTAGTCCAATTAGTGGGGTCTGGGCTCAGCAAGAGACCTTATCTCAGTAAATATGGTGGTGAGCAGTTGCGGGAGACACCTGACAGTTACCCTCTACACCCACACCCATGTATATGCACACGCACACGTGCAAACATGTATGCACACATGCATGTATGCCCCAGACATACACACGCAAGGCTAGAAGAGCATAGGTAAGCGGAGGTTGGGGTGAGCTCATGTGTGTAGAAGACACCTTGCTTTTTACACTTGTTCTGTGCCCCTCTGGGAATGTGCACAGAGCTGCAGAGAAGGGCATATCTGGTTAACACTGCAGAAATCATGTAAAATAAAACCTCAGGACTCTCCTCATTTTCAAAAGCAAGCTTCATGCGCTCACTTTACTGGGCTTGATACGCATGCTGCGCATGCTGTGGCAGGTAATGTCACCCAGGAGCCTTTGTTTAGAAAATCATTGCTGTCTCTCAGGCCCTGCAGACTGGATACTTCATTAGGCCCACTTTCTCCACACCCCCCCCCCCCATCTTCTGTGGCCTTATGTTTGCCCACATGTTCTGGTTCAAGCCCCTCTCTCATTTTCCTTGAGCTGGGATTCAGTTAGTGGCTTTGTCCAGCAGAGAATCTTGTTCAGTTCAACTCCTTTCCCGTTGACTTCTGATGAAGAATAAATTGAGAGACCCGATGAGGAAGTTCTGCTGAGTCTTCCCATTTGGGGACAAAGCAGGGAGGGGGTGCTTTGGCAAATCTCATTTTGAAGCTGTCACTTCTACCTCCAGAATATTCAGCAGGACAGATTTTTACATAAATAATGTGGAGAATTGATTGTATGTGCTGGCTGGGCCAGAGGGATTTCCCCTTTGGAATCACAATTTAAAGATGAGATTCTGAGAACGCTGCTGTTAACTGGAGCCTCCATTTGGAAGCTCCTATTCTCCCGAGTCCCATGTGAGCTGCTTAGGGCTTCCCACTGTTTACTCATCCCGGTGTCTGTATTTAGCATCAGCAGAAGAGGGAAGCCCTGCTCGTTTGATGTTTATTTGACTATGGAGGCTATAGTTCACTTGCTGAAAAGAATAAGATCAAAGACTAAAGATCTCAAAAATGTTCCTTGCACCTTGTGTTTGTGAGTGTGTGGATACATGTGTATTTGGGTATTTGTGTGTATATAAGTGTGCACAGTCAACAGTCAAGGTGTGTTAAGAGATGCGAACATCAAGCTAAAAATACAAATTTAGGAAATTTCCTAAAGAGTCTTCCTCTTGTCTTCCCAATGGTGCTGCTTTTCAGTTCAATCACACCCTTTCTCTATCCCAATGCAGAAGAAGCTCAAGATCATGCGTGTTATAGCGCCGTGATGTTTACTGTCCGGTATATAATTGCAGTTGGAAGACAAAAAGATGATCTGATTTCAGGAGAGAAAGAAGAGGCAAGCAGGCTGGAATGTGAGATCGCAGCTCATTGGCAAATGCCCGACTAGAGAAAGAGAATCCTCCCGGTGGGACTTGGTGCTCACACAGAGCCTCGGAACCGTAGATAGATCTCCGCAGGCCGCTGGGAAGTCTCTGGAATACGTGTTGGGATAAGAAGTGCGAGGGAGGAGAATGTTAGTATAAGACCAGCCAGTGAGCGCAGCCTCCAGAGACTGCCGAGAAACTGCATAGCTGGGCGAGCAAATCCCTCCCATTTTTCATTGGTTGTGCAGATTTTGAAATTAAACCCAGCAGGGTGAATGGACCTGCCTGAGCTCGAAGAGAGGAGGTGGGTTGGTGAGCTGAGAGATGGGAACATTTATATTTCAAGCTCTGGGGCTCTGTGCCTGTCTAGCTGCAGACTTGCAGGCCAACTCGGTTCACTCTACAGCAGGCAGGATGGAAGCGGCTTTTGCCTTTGGTTCGGGAGGCCAATGGAGTGAGGAGCTTGACAACTAAATTAGCTTTGTGTTGGACGGGAGATAACAAGGGGAGCTCAGGCAATCACAGCGCCCTCTTGATTTTTTTTGTCTACATCCAGTTTCTAAACTAAACTGTGAGGTGGTTTAAATTGTTCAAGGTAAGAACCAAACTCTCAGGAAGCCTTTGAAATTTCCGATTTCATTAGCATTTACTCATTCCTAAAATGATAGAGATTTCTGAGGCTGAGTTCTAAAGTTGGCATGGAGGTTGGCAATTGCTTGCAATCGAAATGAGGCTTGGGAATCTCTTAGCTCACTGGATAGGATCTTTCCAGACAGGGACCTTGTGGCTGCACTGCAGTCTGCCCCACCCAGCACAAGGGGTGACTCTCTGTAGCGGGATAAGTGTTTGCTGAAGGGATGCTAAGCTCCTAAAGAGCCAGAGCATTTTCTGTCATTTCCAGTCCAGTTTCTAAACTGCGGGTACCTCCCACTTAACACCAGTAATTTGTTCCTAAGAATCAGATGTTCTGTGTGATAGGGGTTATTGGAGCCCATTTCTTATTACTGGAAGCGGGAAAAATTACAATGTGTTACACATCAACAGCCCCCAAGTCTCTAAGCAATTTCTGAAAACAGGAGCTGAAACATAGTAAAAATGCCTACATGTGACTGAAAGACTCTGATTTTAGGGTGCGAAATGTCTAAAACATTTCCTGCAAATCCCTGGCTATTAACATGGTTGGCAAGTGATTGTCCTATGTCTTGTAAAACCCTCCCCTTCCCCAGGGACATACAATTTTTTCCCCTCCTAGTCTTTCTTATTTTCTGCAAGTCTCTCTTCAATATTTTTGGAAGTTTTGAGGCACTTGTACAATACTGAGTAAAAACCATGGCAAATTGCTTACAACTCTGAATGTCTGTTTAGAGCAGGCTCACAGCAGGTAGAAGATGGCTTACCTCGAACATGAAATCCTACCGAGTGTGGAATGCAATTTAGGTCTTTCCCACCTATGTTGTTTGTTAAAAATCATTCAGTGAGGGATTGGGGAGGCGGCTTAGTTGGAAAAGGGCTTGCCATGCAAGCATGAAGACCTGAATTCAGATTCCTAGCATTCATGGAAAAAGCTGGGCGCATAGCATGGGTCTGTAATCCTAGCCTTGGGTAGGTGTAGCCAGGTAGATTCCTGGAGCTCACTGGCCAGTCAGTCTAAGTAGGTGATTAACTCCATGTTTAGTGAAATACCTTGGCTTAGAAAAAGAGGTGGAGGGTAATTGAGGAAGACACCTAACATTGACCTCTGACCTCCATACACAGATTTATATCTATATCTATCTATCTATCTATCTATCTATCTATCTATCTATCTATCTATCTATCTATATATACATACACACACATTGAGCAGAAATTGCTACTGAGAGTATAGTGTTGTGATAGAATTGGGTTAATTGTGGAAATGCTTGGAACTTTGAACTGGAAAAGCCATTGAGTGCTCAGAGCTTAATGGGCTGTCCAATGAAAGCTTAGAAGATACGAACATTAAAAGAAATGTAGACAGTGAAGTTTCAGAGGGAAACAAAGACTCTAGCAGGATTGTTTATTGGTATTTTAGGTTACAAATCTGTGGTTGTTGGTTAGCTGGGGTTGAAGAATCAGCTGTAATGATAAGAAATGGGCATCACTGAAGAAATATTCTGAGAATAGGAATGCGTTTCCTCAGGGTCAGCATGTAGAAGCAGAACTTGGCAGTAAGAGTTTTTCATATGGTATTGGTTTTGAAGACATGAGAGATACAAGATTGAGGAGTCATGGAGGAGAGGCTGAGACCCAGCATGTGTGGCAAGGTCAGAGTCTCTGAAGAGATGCTGGGGCAGGCTGATGGTGAGGGTACCAAGTTCCAGTAGGAACTCCAGCATGTTGGAGAAGGCAAAAATGCCCTGTCTGCCAAGGACAACAACAGGTGTGCAGTGGAGTTGGCTCAAGCCCATGAGACAGGAAAGTTGAGATGCTCAGTCCTTCGGGAGCTCAGAAGATCATGGGTGAGTCCAAGATGCCAGACCCTTGGCTATAGATCATTGATTACATTACTGGACTTTGGTTTTGTTTTGATCTAATTGTTTACGTGCTCTGAGTATTCCCAGTTAAGAAGTGTTTAACTTGAATTTGATTTCGCAAGAGTCCACAGATGAGAGACTTTGAAATCTTTAAAGAAACGGAACTTTTAAAGTGTTAGCATTATTAAAGACTGTAGCACTTTAATGTTATACTGTATTTTATAGCATAATATTAGCATGAGATCTCACGGACAATCAGGAAAAGAAAGGCTATTAATTAACAATGATATAATTGTGTGTCTAGTTGACAAGAGTTGGAGTTTTCTAGTTAGGAGATGAAACCTCAATTGGAGAACTGCCCTGATCAGATTGGCTCGTGGCCATGTCTGTGAGAGATTGCCTTGATGCATATGAGGACCCAGTCCACTGTGAGAGACACTGTCTCTTGGTAGGTGTGTATGTCTGGGCTGTAGAAAGGTAGCTGAGCACGAGCCAGCGAGTAGGTCTGTAAGCAGTGTCCTCCATGGTTTCTATTTTAGCTACTGCTTGAGTTTCTGCCTTGACTTCACTCAGTGAGGGACTATGACCCGGAAGCGTAAGCTGACATAACCTCTTTCCTTTCCTAAATCACTTTGGATCAGAGGGTTTTATCACATCAACAGAAAAACTATAATACACACACATGTGCATATACACATGCACATACATGTGTAAATCATGATTGATTTTGGGGGCTGTAAATGTAATTTATTTTTTCTGAAACTCATGAATTACAAGAAAAATATTGCAGTATAGCCATTACTTTTTTTCTGTCCTGATTTCTTTTTTTTTCCTTTTATTTCTTTCTAATTTTAAAATAAGAGTCCATGAAATTTGGACATGACCTGTCTGGGTCAGAAACTGTTACCATAACATGGGGATTATTTTGAGTTGCAGGCATTTGAGAATCAGCAGATGTGGGAAGGGCTGTTGCTTGATTCCTGTATCTGCCTCAAAGCAGAGCCTTGCAGAAGACGTGCCCTGCTTAAGTTCCTTGTAAGAGAGGCTTCTTGGACGAGAAGAGACATTAGCGCTTTATTCACAAATAGATCTCACGAAAATAAACCTCACTATATTGAGAGGAATGGATTGATGTGGTTATAGAAGTCATGAAGACCCATGACCTGGAAGATGGAGACCCAAGGAAGCTGCGGCTATGACTCCCACCCAGCTCCAGGGGTCTGGGAACCAGGAGAATGGTGGTCTAAGTTCCAGTCTAAACTTGATGACCTGATAATTTGAGTGCTGGTAGTGTAAGTCCAAGCCGAGGGCAAGAAATAACTGTGCAGTTCAAGGAGCCAGGCAGGGAGCACATTGTTTACTCCTCTGCTGTGTTCTTTTTATATCAGCAGCAGATCGCACAATGTCCTTCCAAGATGGCCAGCCAAGACCAGTCTCCTGTATCCAGCTGAGTTCTTGCCTTGCTCTTCAAGTGGGCAGACAGCAAAGGGTGCATACATGAGAGGAACTTAATTAACTTGGGATTAATAACTTTAAAAGGGAAAAAATAGGTCACAAGGCAGGAGTGACAAATGGAACAATGAGGTCTGAATTCTCACCAGCAGCGGGATGCTAACTGCGAGCTGTTAGGAGTGTTACATCCCGGAGAAGTGTTACAGCTCTGGCAGGTGTCAGAGCAGCAAGTCTGGAAGTCTGGAGTTGCAGGTCTCTGAAGCAGAGGGTCCTGGAGGCTGGATATAGATAGCTACAGGAATAAATTTCCCTTTGCAGATGAACTGTGGGCTCTTGAAGGCTGCGGCAGAAATGAGTCCCCTTGACTACGGTTGCAGTTTCCACAGTGGATGGAGTAGGGCCTGTGTGAGTCACATAAGCCTCTAGGGAGGCTGTTTCTGTTAAGTCTCGAAGATATTCTTCCTTTTCAGAGGAGTTCTCTGCTGAGGCTGTGTCTCTGGAGTCCATCTGCTAGTGTATATAGAGCCAAGTGGACCCTGATTGGTTGAATGGGCGCGCATATAAATAAGGTGTAAAATGGGACCAACCAGAGGGTTGTCAGGCCTGAAAGTGAAGAACACCAAGCCTTCTGAATGTTTCCGGTCAGGTGGGTGAGATCCACCTCCCACCACTGTGGTCACTGTTGGCTGCACCGTTTCCCTGCCCCAGTTGTACCAGGGCAGCATCATACCTATTTTTTATCCAGTTGGGTTTGTTTTGTTTTTATATGTGTTTTTAAAACTTTTAAAAAATTTTGAAAGAAAACGTCATCCACGGATACAATGTATCTTGATCATGTCCACTCTTCATCTATTTTCCTCCCAACTTCATGCCCGATTTATTTATCCACCAAGTCTAATTAGGGCTGGTCAGATGTACATGGGGCATAGGGAGCTATCAGTGGCCACACTCCTAATAGAAAGTGATTCCCTTTCCCATGGTAACCACTGACTGCCAAGAGATCCTCAGCTAGGGGTGGGGCTGTGGGAGACCCCACCTTATCCATTCAGGAATTTTTAACTGGCTCGGTCTTGTGCAGATCTTCCCTTGCTTTGTTCCTGGCTGCTGCTCCCCTGATGTCTGGGATCTTGACTATGGACCATCAAACGGTAGCACAATCCAGCCACTCAAGTTATGCGTCACCCTGGGGCCGAGCTACCAGCTCTCAGATAGCTTCTATCAAGGGGCCTTTCCTACCCCTGTCACTTCTTCATTGGGAAGAATGCTTTGCTTTGCTCTATCTACTGGTTTGCAGGGGTTTGAGTGTCCCCACCCAAACTCAGTCTTAAATGCAATCCTCTTTGTGATGTGCCAAGACACAAGACCACATGGGACGTTAAGAGGCAGTTAGGTTATGAGGACTCTGCCTGTCTTTGGGAAAGGATTTGTTCATTCAAGGGTTAATGGTTTGTCTTGAGAATTGGTTCCCTATAAAGCCATTTTAGCTCTGTTTCTGCCTGCATTCTCCTTATCATACGATTCGCCACATGACTTTGGGGACTCCACAGAGAATTATCAGCTGCGAAAGGGCCTTACTAGATGTGGCTACGGAGTCTTGAACTTCTCAGCCCTTACAACCATGACTGGAATGAGCTATGCTTCCCCTTGAGTCCCTCCGTTCCGGGTGCTCTGTCACAGCCTCAGAGACTAGGGTAAGGTGCAGTTCAAATGTGCTTCTCATCCTCAAAGACACAGCCAGAAATAACGTTCAAGCAATTATCTGGTCACCCACTGGCCCAGTCACTCTCACAAATTAAATTAGCCATTTTATTTGTCTTTCATTTGTTTCTTCCATGTAGTTCTTAGGCACTTCCCACTATTTCTGGTCTCTTGAGGGTCGAACCTCTGCCCCTTGTTAAGATGGTGTGTAAGCACTGGATTCTAACAGCTTCTTTGAGATACATCTTCTTGTGGTTTCCAGGGGATGTGTGTAAATGTTGTCTTTTCTTTTGCCAGTTTAATTCCTACGTCCCCAGTCAGTGAACATAACAGGGTTAAGAATTCATTTCCTTCCTAACGATACAAGGGTTCTATGGAGAAAATTCAAATCAGAGCTAGATCAGCAGAGTGTGTTGCTGGGACCTTCATGACAGGGAACCAAGAAATGACAGACACACACACAGAGAAAAGCTAGGATCAGGTGGGCTGTGGACTCTGATGGAGACACATGAGCAGCAACCCAGAAATTCAGCCCATGGGTGGCTTAGCTAATTTCTGGTGGTAGGTATAGGATGGAATATAGGGGTATCTCTGTAGCAAAGGATTTGGGGGCTACAGTCATCAGGAGGAAGAAACTGTGGTTGATACATTCTGCACATAGCGGTTTTAGCTAAAGGTCACCCATTCCTCAGCATTTGTACTTAGACCAGGGGAAGGCTTTGCCATTTCCATGAGTCTGGTTCTGAAGCATCCTTGGGATCCTTGATATGGCTATGTCAATAATACATATTCACTCAGGATTTCATCTGTTCCCCACAGTCTGAGTCTTAGTTTCAAGCTTATAACCCCCCCCCCCCACATATTCAGGACAGAACCTCCTCTTCTCTGATGTTTTCCTGAATGGTGATTCTAACATGGTCTACTTTTGAGTTCTTCAGGGTCTCGAGAACCCACCTACTGAAACCATGATCTCAAAGTCAGGATGGGTGGTGGTTCCTGACTGACCCTCTAAGTCAGTAGTCTATTGAAAATGCCCCAAAGTCTTGACTTACTAGATTTAGACACTATTTTATTATTTATAAAAAGCAAATATCTAACAAGAACAACACATGTGTGTGTAGTGTATGTGAAGGCGCATGTGGAGGTTAGAGGTCAAGTTCAGATGTCTTCCACTATATCCACTTTAATTTTTTTAATTGTATAAAATTTTTGTTACATTGTTATCTTTTCTTTATTTTTGAGATTATAATATGATTGAATCATTTCCCTTTCCTACTTTTAAGCCTCCCATATAGCCCTCCTTGCTCTTTTTCAGATTCATAGCCTCTTTTCCATTAATTATTGTTACATGTATATATATGCATATATATATGGCTATCATATATATTTCTAAATAAACTTCTCAGTCTGTATAATGTTACTTGTATGTAGTTTTCAGGACTGACCACTTGGTACTGGATAACCAAGTGTCCACATTAATTTTTGATATTTCTCACTGAACTGAGAACTCTCTTTTCAGAGAGACTGACTGGCCAGCGACAGGTCCCCCTTTCTCTCCACCCCAGCACTGGCACAGATGTTGCTATGTCTGACTTGTACGTGGGTTCTGGGATGTGTACTTGGGTTGTCATGCCTCCATAGAAAATTCTTTACCCATGGAGCCATCTCCCCAGCCCCAGAGAAGTACATTTAATTCATTTTTTCCTCTTCTGTCACAGGGTAACAGACCTCCTGAATTTTAATTGGTAATATAATTAAGAAAGAGTTCCCCAGCTTTTCTTGATTTGGTGTGGGCATAGTTTTGACCAGCGGTCTGTGAATGTAAGCTTTTATGTGTCATTTCTGGAGTGTTCAAACGGTCATTCTGGAGCATTTATCCACTTCAGTGCCTGTCTTTGTTGCTTTTCTATTGCTTTGAAGAGACACCATGATCAGGGTGTTTTATAGAGAAAAGAGTTTATCTGGGGCTTGTAGTTTCAGAGGGTGGAGTCTATGACCATCATGGCAGGGAGCATAGCCATGGGCAGGCAGATGTGGAGCTGGAGTAGTAACTGAGAGCTTCCATCACTATCCCCAGCAAGAGGAAGAGAGAGCTAAGTAGGAATGGTGTGGGCTTTTGAAACTTGAAACCCTGCCCTAAATGACACAAGTCCTCCAATAAGGTCGTACCTCCTAATTATTTTCCCAGATAGTTCTACCAACTGCGGGCCATGCACTCAAGCATATAAGGCTGTGGGACTATTTTATTCAAACCACCACAGTGACTAAAACTGTGGATAGCACTAACATCCCTGCCCACACCCAACATCCCCACCACACACGCATACACATATCACACACACACACACACACACACACACACACACACCCCACATATCATACACACACACTCCACATCCTCTCACGACACACATCATACACACATTCCCCATCCTTCCACTATGCATACATAGACACCACACGTACATACCACACACAAAGCCCCCTCCCACCATATACCACACATACACATTACACACATATACATTACACACACCATGCACACAACACACACACCACATTCTCCCACTGCACAACATATCCCTACACTATACATACACACACCCCTCCCACACATACATACCACACACCACACACACACATATACACACACCCTATACATAACCCCCCCAAAGCACACATACACACATTTTTCTTTTACTAGGTTTTCTTATATCTACATATATATAGGGCAATGTGTAATTTATAAATTAGATACCATAAGAGATAGACAACAGGGACTGATAATAAAACAGAAGAATTCTCACATGCTATAAGCAGTAGTTTATATTAGTCTTATATATAAATATAATATTTATATTATAATAGTGAATGTGGTCTCTCGCTCTGTCTTCCAGCCACCCTTGTGTGACGGTAGAGACAGGAGGAGGCCTCTATCATGAGATGAAACGAGGTGAATGAGTTTGCATTGGGACAGTGCTAGCACTAAGGTACCACAGCTGTTGATTTGGTCGTCGAGGGATGGTTAGACAGCAAATAATGGGTGGGTAGCATATAGCACATGGATGCACTGAGACAGAGAGATGGTTTATGTTCTGGGTAGGACAGAACAGGATGCTGCAAGATCCCACCAGGATCCTAAGAATAGCATATAACTTAAAATTTTGAATTATTTACATGTAGAATTTCTCATTTAATGCTTTGGGGTCATGATTGTCCCTGTGGGTAACTGATAATCACAGAAAGGAGACCCACTTATGAAGGTGGCAACTGCATCTTTTGGATTTTTTTTTTTGATCAAAAAGAGACCCACAATGCTGTCATAAAGTAGCTTTGCCTAAGGCAAGCAAACTACCATGAATTCAGCCTTGCACAACCCACGTTTAGTGACACCAGGAACACGCTCAACATAGCCCTTGGTGTGAAGCGGTGCTGTGCAAATGGATGTGTATTATCGAGTGAGCGAAATTATACGGAATGCTGGGTGTGCATGCAGAATGCTGGCCAGCTTTCGTTATTCAAGATGGCCCAGTGATGCGGAAGTCTTGGCTTACTGTTCAGTGGCCCCTGGGCTGGCTCCTGCCGTCACTTCTCTGTACTTCCTGGTGGACAGTAGCACCCACCCTATTTTGCACGTCCACATGCGATCGAATCTCTCTTCCCCAAGGGTGTCTTGGCGCCTACCAAGGAGCAGGGTAGGAAGTAAGGCACGCTGTTTGGTGTAATTTGCCAAGCTGTTTGATATCGTAGCCAGTTTTTGTCTTTCAAAACTGTTTTGCTTGGATTCACACATAGACGATTAAGTAAAGGAACAGAAATGCATTCATCACGAAGCAAGATGTGAGCGCAATGCCTTGGGGTGACAATCTTCCCATACGAGGCGAAACAGACGCAACTCCAGGGAAGTCTTGCGGAACTTAGTTATCAAGGGGCGTCGGAGTGCATGGATAGTAATCTCCTTCCACCTGGGGTGTGTGGATTCAGCTTTACCCTCAACAGAATCAGGCTGTAGGGTGGACAAACCCTCACCCACATGGCTTTGGCCATCCAGGGAAGGAGGAAAGCTTGATGCTAGCTAGACTTCTGAGCAGCTGGCCTCCCTCTGTAACACTCTGCCCTTGAGTTTTATCTTTTTTTTTTTTTTAATTTGGAAAAAAGACAAGGACATGGGGACCAACAGCATTGATTGTCTTGGATTTGTTGATTAAGTCCAGGAGATGCTGGCATCTGCAAACACATCTTATTAGGTGAGATCAGACAAGTAAATTGTCCCTGCCCTCCAGCATGCTACCATAATTAAGTCTTAGCAACAACTAAAAGTTAATCTCAGCAGGTGCAAAGGCAGGCTCCCTTTGTCTGGCTGCAAACTCCCCTTCCTATCATGGCTCCGAGGTGTGAGTTCTGAGACTTGGAACAGACTCTTTGAAAAGGAGCCTTTTCCTTTCAGGGAGACTGTTCTACATATTATTATTTTAATTTAATTAGATTTTAAAAAGGTTAACCATGACATTTTAATAGCTTGAGCTCACATTAATATTCTGAGAGCTCTGTTTAGCCCAGCTACTTTGTGAATCAAAATGTTGCCCACCTGCCCTCCCCCTCTTCCCCGCCCCCTCCCCCGTCCCAG
>NW_026067997.1:6023176-6149994 GCF_014885135.2 Alexandromys fortis
CGGTGCCCCCCCCCCCCCCCCCCCCCCCCCCCCCCCCCCGACTTTTAGGACAATAACTAAAAAATAGCATTTTTGTGATTAAGATGGGTATCTTCCTATTTAGGAAGCTAGTGAAATAAAATACATATAAGACACTGAAAAATGCGAAAACCATAGGTTGATACGATTGATCTTTGAGGAGGGGCGACCGGGCCATGCGCTTAGGGCGGTTAGCCTGAAGGTGGCTAATGTCCTTCAGCAATGAGCAAATTAGTGGGCCGTGCTTGTGATATGCTGTGTGCTGTCAGCCTAATGTTTTATTTATTTTCCCGAGCGCGGCAATCTTCATTAGGGAGTTTAGAGAGCAAAGCAAGATGATATTCACTAGCCTGGCAAACTAATAAGCTCAGCTCATGTTTCTTCTTTTGCTATCGCGGCTAATCATTTTTTTTTTTAAATAGCATTCAATATGCTAATGGATCCTGCGGGAGCAGGAGCCAGTCATGACTTCCTGTTGAGGGAGGTAGCGTAGAATCATTCATTTTCCCCGTGTGTGCGGCTGGTGTGTGCCGAGCATTGTGCTAGCTTCAGGGACACGGAGGTGCTGAAGCCCTGGGTCAGCACCACAGTGGGTGGAGCTGGTGCTGAGGATACAGCTAGCTCTCATCCTAGCATGTGCTTCTCGCTCCAAAGGATGACGGGAACAGCTCTAACCTGAGAGACCTGTGAGGAGAGAGGATCTGGGACTTGGTCGGCTAGAGAGACCTTGCTAGGAAAAGTTAATTGAGGCATCACTTCAAACTAGTGGTTCTTGAGGTAAGCTTCTAAAATCAACATGGCCTGGAACTTGCTAGAAGTGTTCCTTCATGACCTTAGCAGAACTCAGTCATAAAGCTGAGGAAGGTAGGTGTCTGGTATGAATGGGTTTGTCAGTTTTTTTTTTTAACCACTATTCTAGGTGCCTCTCGGGCTCTCAGTGGTCAAGAACATGTCATTGGTGGCCTTTCAAGAATTAAGAGACTTGAGCCTAGGCAGTTTGGATGCTCACCTTACTAGACCTGGATGGAGGTGGGTGGTCCTTGGACTTCCCACAGGGCAGGGAACCCTGATTGCTCTTAGGGCTGAAGAGGGAGGGGGACTTGATTGGGGGAGGAGACAGAAATCTTTAATAAATAAATAAATAAATAAATAAATAAATAAATAAATAAATAAATAAAAGAATTAAGAGACTTTTCCTTTGGTCAAGACTTGATGAGGGTAGAAGAACGGGGCACTGAGAAATTCTCACGTGGGTAGAAAGGTCAACTTGGATCAGAAAGAAGGAAGGAAGGGCATTAATATTCAGGTTAGCTATTTTTGTGCAAGAATGTATTTGTAGCAATGACAGATATGGTTCCAGGCAACAAGGAGCTAACTCATGCTAGCTTAAACATAAAATAAATTTATTAAAACTATCACATGATATACCTCCATGCTGTCTAAGGGAAAGCTTGACAACCAGGGCTCAGATTCAAGGTTACTGGTTGGGAGAATGTGAGCAACGTCATGTCACGGCTGTTGGTGAGTATGGAAGAACAGCTTTTAAACGCTTGTCTCAGTGCATATGTATGTTCAACACTTTGAACCTACGTGTAGACTTTGCTACTTTCTCACTGAGCTGACTTTTGTTAGTCTAACAGAGCAGGAGAAATAGTTCTTCGTCATTGCTTGTTGTCTTAGCCAGGGTGACTGTTGCCGTGATGAAGCTCCAGGACCAAAAGCAACTTGGGGAGGAGAGGGCTTGTTTCTCTCACAGTTCCATGTAACAGTTCATCATCTAAAGCAATGAAGGCAGGAACTGGAACAGGGCAGGAACCTGGAGGCAGGAGCTGATGCAGAGGCCATGGAGGGGTGCTGCCTACTGGCTTGCTCAGCCTGCTTTCTTGTAGAACCTGGTACTACCCACCCATGGATGGCACCTTCCTTGATCAATCACTAATTAATAACATTACCTGTAGGCTTGCCTACCGCCAAATCTTACAGAGGCATTTTCTCAGTCGAGGCTCCCTCCTCTCTGGGGACTCTGGCTTGTGTTGAGTTGGCATAAACTCGCTAGCACATTTGTAGTTGGCTATTATTATTTTGCAGTGCTGGGGATTGAACTGGACAAGTGTTCTGCTGTTGAAACTTGTACTCAGTCTACAGTTGGTTATTAGTAAAGTCAAATGGTAGAAGTTATCTTTTTATTATAGTTCCTTTACTAATTCTTTTTTTTTTTTTTTTTTTTTTTGGTTTTTCGAGACAGGGTTTCTCTGTAGCTTTGGTGCCCGTCCCGGAACTAACTCTTGTAGACCAGGCTGGCCTCGAACTCCCAGAGATACGCCTGCCTCTGCCTCCTGAGTGCTGGGATTAAAGGCGTGCGCCACCACTGCCCGGCTCTTTTACTAATTCTTTGAGAATTTCACACAAGGAATTTTGAACATATTCATCCCCATTATTCCAACTCTGTACTTTAAGATCACTCCTATGCCCCCCCCCCCCCCCGAATCTACTTCATACAACCTATATACTTCTGGTGTGGGCTCGTCCATAGGAGCATGGTTGGCCAATGAGGGGCCACATCTTTAAAGAAACGCAACTCTTTCTCTCCTAAAAGCCATCAGCTAGCCATAGCTACTCCAATTAGTGGTGCAGACTGGTAAACCCTTCCCCTGTATGCTGGAATGGGAACTGAATTTACCTTGTGTTGGTAGCCACAGCTGCTGTGATTTCTCGAGCCCAGTGGGCACGACATTTTCATTCCCATCCTTCCCAGCCTCTGGTCCTTACCGTCTTTCTCCTTCCTCAGTAACGTTTCCGCAGCCTTGAGGAGGAGGTGATGGAGAAAGTCCCATCTGTGGCTGAGCATCCTCACTTGCTCTCTGCACTGTGACCATCCACCATCCACCACATAAGGAAAGCTGGCTGGTGAGGTCTGAGAACTGCCCTAGTCTGTGGATACAGAGACACGAACTTAGAAGGCAGTTTGATTCTATATCCACTTAGCAGGATAAGAGGAGTGGTTTACTCCCAGGTTCTGTGAACTCCCCAACCATGAGTTCTTGGTCAGATTCACAGTACCAGGTATGCATTTCCTCTTGTAAAACGGGCCTTAAGTCCAGCCAGAACATGGCTGGTCACCTTCTACCACCATGTCACCGTCATACTCATGGGCTTGTCTGTAGTTCATAGGGTCCACAGCTGGATAAGACTGTGGATAAGACTTTTTTTCCCCCCAACAACTAGACATTAATGAGGCGAAGAACTCCATACTTGGCAATGGGATTTCTATCTGGTAACCCATGACTTCTAGGGGAAGCACCATTCTTTTTATTTATCTGCCTATAATCTCCCCACTTAAACCTCTCTCTCCTTATTATTCCCCCACTTCCCATCATATGACCTTAAAGTTATTTGACTTTTCCTATTGTGTATCCTACCCCAAGAAGGCTTTGTTGCCGTTGTGTGCTCAGGAGATGCTCTACTGCACTCAGGGGCCTCAGAGTAATAGAAACTCTGGTAAACTGGAGATGAAATGAAATGGTCTGGTGGCTACAGGCTCTCGGCTCAGGAAAAGGAGCAACATCTTCATTACTGTTTTCACAGCAGCTGAATGTGTTAAGGGGTGGACAGAACGAAATCCGCATTCCGGTTCTGCTGTTTACAGCCTTTATGAGGTCAAAGTTTCTTTGCTCTTTGAGTCCGTATCTTCTGGAAACTGGGAATGATTTATCATACCTACATACCGTTTTGAAGAACAGGGTGTGGTAGTTTGGTTTATGCTTAGTCAGCATCTACAATGCATTGGGTAAATGAGAGGCGCCATCACTATTGTATTATTGGCACTCTTACCCCAGGCTCCATGAGGGCACTCGGGGTCAAAACTGTTGCTGTTAATCTGCAACGGAATGATCACAGGTCTAGATCAGCTTTCCCACGCTTCACCCAAATGGGATCTGAGTCATAAGTGTAAACACAGAGAAAAAAAAAACACCAGTGAAATCTCAGGTAGTATTTTCATTCTAATCAGCCAGCAGTAAGCTTCACACATATGCAAAGACCTGGCATTTCATCCTCCACGGATGGTTTTGTTTGTCTGTCTTTGCTTCATCATTGCCAAGCACTGAGGCCCATAGGGAGCAAGAGTTGACCCAGGCCCTGCTTCCGTGGAACTGGCGTATTTATTAGAAGGGCACCTTGTGCCAGCGTCTCCATGTTTGATATGGGTATTTACTTACCGAACAGTTTTAACAGTTTATAAGGCCGTGTTTATAGCAGTTCATGAGTTCGATCCTGACACCTAAGTCATGACGAAGGCGACGAGGCCTGAGGTTTGGGAGTCAGAAAAGTCAGGCCACTTGTCGAAGACCTCATGGCTTCCCACCCAGTTCCTCGACCTCACACTCAGCACCTTTCCCATGATTCTCCTCTCAACAGTTATTTTTCATTCTCTTATTTGCAGAGGGCTGAACTTAGCTTGGCTGTGATGTGGGACTCAAGCTGAATAGGTTCATCTTATGGAATCTTAACTCACTTTAAAACCAGGTCAGAGTCAAATGTGGTAGTATCACAGCAGGTGGGAAACTGAGGCAGGCAGAATGCGAGTTTGAAGCTAGCCTGAGCTGCAAAGCCAGACCCGGTCACAAAACAAACAAACAAACACAAACCAAGAAAACAACCCTCAAACAATGCAGGCTGCCTTTGATTCTGTGAAATCTAGCCTCAAATGTAATAAAGAAAAGAAACCCCACGCCTAGAAATTAAAAAAAGTTAACCTAGAGAGGTCTGAGTGTGGAAAGCCCCAGCTAACCTAAAAAGCCAGGTAGTGGGGCTGACCAGGTTGGAGGGCATAGGAGGGGGCTTCAGTACTGCGCCGCCCTGCTCTGACGGGAGGAGTGTCCCTGCCAGTCAATGGAATTACTCAGATGGTTCTGAGAGATAAAGGGAGATACGTGAACCAGATAGAAAAGCTTGCAGAAAACCGAACAAAACCAGGAGAAGATGAGATGGGCTAAAAAAAGCAGCTCAGGGCACCCAGGTAAGAGGCAGCCTGCTTGCCTCGTGTGTCTTCACTGGGGTGGAGAAGAGGTGGAGACAATGGCAGTCCCCCTTGCTCCTCTGGGTCCCTCACATCGGCTGTGCCGTGGGATGGGGTACTCACTGAGAATCCCCCTCCACTGGCTTGCGACCCTCAGAGGGCACAGCTACCAAATTTAGCTTCACTTTTAGCATCTGGCCAGTAGCCCAGGCACAGCTACACTGGTGAGCGGTACTATGGGATTAGGCAAAGTGCTGTTTGCCCCTTGTCTGTCTACCCCACTAAGGTTTTCAAGCCATCGAGGCATTTTAAACACAGTTTAAGAAGATATCAGTGCTGTTCATGTGTATAATGAATTGTGGTTCTTTTTACACCCCACCATTCCCATCTCTCACCCTCCTCCCTCTTCCCACTGACTCTTACTCCTCACAATCCCAACGCCCACTTTGATTTCTCTCTCTCTGACCTATATTGAGTCTAATGAAAACTGCTTGCATAGACACGTGTGGGCAACTTATCAGTGGCTTTACTCCTGAAGAAAGTTAACTGTCTATAGTCCCTCAGGAGGGTGGAGCCTCATGAACCCCCTCTCCCAGGAATGATGAAATATCTGTGGGCTCAATGTAAGGTCTTGTTTAGGTTACCATAGTTACTGTTAGTTCATGAATGTGATTGTCACGCACTGTCCAGAAGACACCGTTTGGCAGTGCTTCCTCCTAGGCCTTTGGCTCCTACATCCTTTTCATCCCATTTTTCTGCAGTGTTCTCTGAACCTCGGGCGTTGGTTTGATATCGTTGTTCCATTTAAGACCGGGCACTCAACAGTCACTTATTGTCAACAACTGGACCAGCCATAAGCATCTGTTACCAGTTGACTTCCACTACAAAAATAAGTCTCTCTGATGAAGGCTGAGAACAGCACTGATCTATGGGAGTAAGTATCTAGAAGAAAGTCGGCTAGCATGCTCACTTAGCAAATGACTATATTAGATTACCCTAGGACCTGTGAACTGCCCAGCCGCAGGGTCTTGTCAAAGTTTGCCATACCAAGCGTAAGTTCCCTCTTGTGGAATGGGCCTCAAATCCAATCAGAAAGCAACTGGCTACTCTTTTTTTTTTTTTTTAAATATTTATTTATTTATTGTGTATACAGTGTTCAGCCTCTTTGTATGCCTACAGGCCAGAAGAGGGCACCAGACCCCATTACAGATGGTTGTGAGCCACCATGTGGTTGCTGGGAATTGAACTCAGGACCTTTGGAAGAGCAGGCAATGTTCTTAATCTTTGAGCCATCTCTCCAGCCCCCGCAACTGGCTACTCTTATAATATTCATGCCACTGCTGTCCTAGTGGGCGTCTTTCCAGGCGGGTAATTACAGCAGCTCATGGGTTCCATATCTGTGCAAGACAATCGACTCATTCTCTCCCTTTGCAGCCTCTGCCCTACCTTGGCATTGGGAAAGTTAAGCTGGGAGGAAGCTTCTAGTTTTGTGTCGACTTGATTTCTCTATGTTCAGTCACCAAAATTAATACCTTTAAAAATGTTTATTAATTCACTTAGTGTGTTTACGTGTGTGTATGTTTGTGTGTCTGTATGAAAGTGTATATATATATATGTGTGTGTGTGTATGTTTATATCTATGTAAGAGTGTGTACATGTGTGTGTATCTGTATGTGTGTGCATGTAAGTGTGTGCATGTGTACATGTATGCAATGATGTAATGAGGTCAGAAGATAGCTTGGGAGTCAGTTCTCTCCTTCCACTCTGGATTTCTGGGCTGGAACTCAAGTTGTCAGGTTTGGTGACAAGTGCTTTTATCTGCTGAGCCAGCTCAACTGATCCTGTGTTAAGTCTTTTACCATAGTTTGAAAAGTTTGTACTGCAATACCTCCGCATTAGAAAGACAAATGATGATCTGGCTTGAAGAATGACAAAATAGAAACTCAGAGTGACTGGTGCAGATCCTCGCAGTTAGCAAGGGAAGGAAATCGGAAGTAGAAAATGCAAATTGGTCTCCTGATCCTTCCTACTGTACCAACACCCACTCTATGCACCACATTTCCAGGAGGAGAAAAGAATGTTCTGGAAGTTATTGGGTTAGTTACACACACACACACACACACACACACACACACACACACACGTGAGAGAATGCAGGACACAGGTACTTCTCTTCCTGCATCTGCCTTATTTTATCTTCCACAGGTAAACCCAACTCACTGATGGTTGGTGATGGTCTCAGACTGGACTAGATATTTTCAGGCTTCTTGTGACTTAGTCCATGTATTGGAAAAATACACCCAAATGGCAAAGCAGCAAGAATTTTATGCAAAGAGACAGTACAGGATGATCTGTGAGAAGCAGCAGGCTTCCTGAGCCAGAGGCCTGGGAACCTGAGTTATTGTTTGGGGCTTTCTTTTGTGGGGTCCAGAAGGAGGAGGAGCTGGTTACTAAGTAGTGTGATTGTTCTCTGTTTTGATTGATAGGCGTGGGTCTTGTAAGTTTTGATATGACATGCATGTCCTTTCCCATGAGGCACCTGATTTTAAGGAGAAGCACAGGAGGATTAAGGGATTTCCTCTAAGCAAAACTCATTGAGTCCGGATGAGCGCCCTACTTTCCGGTCCCCAGTGGTTTCATGGCATCTATGGATGGAAAGTGATGGAGCATGGGCAAAGGTCTGCTAAGGGAGGACCCATCTATTGCATGGTTTGGAACAGAGTGCACTTGCCAGTGTTTCGGGGGCTCAGGTCGCTTAAGTGCATTGTTAGAGGAGAACTGTGAGGACAGCTCAAGTCAAGCCCAGTCCTGGGCTGCTCAGCTCGTCTCATGCTTGTCTGTCTTGCTGGTGCTCAGTTCTGGTTCTCATTAGCGTGAAATAACTTTCTCCATCTTTTTATTGCAGGCGGTGTGTACCATTACTGGTGAGTTTCTTATAGGCAGTGTATTATTGGCTCTATTCTATTATCCATTTAAGCAGTCTGAATCTTTTAATTAGGTAATGTAGTTTGTTTGCATTTATGATTATTATTGAGAGGTAAAGGCTTATTCTGGGATCTTATTACACTTCTTATAATTTTTTGGCTATTCTTTCTTTCTCCCTCTCACTCATCTTTGTGGTTTGGTGGTTTACAGTGTTGATATTACTTGATTCTTTTCTATTTCTCTTTTGTGTATCTATTCTTTGAGTGAGACTTGTACTCTCAGGTTTTTATTTTGGTAGTTATCTTTGTTTTGCTTCTGTCACTGTTGACGGATCAACTAAAAATGGTCCCCTTAGCTCCATAGTACTGTTAGGAGGTGTGGCCTTGTTGGAGGAAGTGTGTCACTGAGGGTGGGCTTTGAGGTCTCAAATGCTCAAGTCAGGTCTAGTGTGACATTCACTTCCTGCTGTCTGCCAGTCCAGATGCAGAACTCTCAGCTCCTCCAGCATGTCCGCCTGCACACTGCCATGCTGCCCACTGTGACGATAATGGACTAAATCTTTGAAGCTGTAAGCTAGCCCCAACTAAATGTTTTCTTTTGTAAGAGTTGCTGTGGTCATGGTGTCTCTTCACAGCAATAGAAACCCAAACTAAAACAGTCTGTTTTCTCTCTTTCTCTTCTCTCTCGTTTCCTCTTTTCTCCCTCCTTCCCTCTCCTGCACTTAACTTTCTCTTTCCCAAGTGGGATACTTCAGAATACATATCTCCAAGTTCAGATTCTCTTCTTTCTTTATCTAGATCTTGGCTGTGACTTTTGACTGTATTTTTATGTGTCTTATTAAACTTTTCATTTCAAGGTTTATGCTTGATTCTTTTTCACGATTTATATCCTTTTACTAGAATTTTTAAATTTGTATCATTCATTCTTTTGTTTCAATTATCTGCCTGTTTCTTGTATGTCACCTAGATTTTTTGCTATTCTTTATAATATTTTATCAGGCATTTTGTAGATTTTCATTGGGATCTGTTTTTCAGATTATTATATTCTTTTGGCTGTATTAAGTTTTTTGGTGTGTGTTTCTTGTGCCCCTATTTTGAGATTTGTGCCTCCTAGGGATCAATGATTTCTATCACTTTTATAGGACACACCTTATAGTAAGTGTACTGGCTGGTTCTGTGTGTCAATTTGACACAAGCTAGAGTCATCAGATAGGAAAGAGCCTCTGCTGAGGAAATATCTCCATGATATCCAGCTGTAAGGCATTTTATCAATTATTGGTCAATGGGGGAGGGTCCAGGCCATGGTGGGTGGTGCCATCCCTGGGCTGGTGGTTTTGGGTTCTTTAAGAAAGCAGATTGAGCAAGCGATGGGGAGCAAGCCAGCATAAGCAACACTCCTTCATGGCCTCTGCCTCAGCTCCTGCCTCCAGGTTCCTGTCCTGACTTAACTTTGGTAACGAACAGCCATGTGGAAATGTAAGCTGAACAAACTTTCCTCCCCAACTTGCTTTTTAGTCATGGTGTTTCATTGCAGCAATAGAAACTCTAACTAAGATAGCAAGCAACTTTATCTTGAAAGTGTGTTTTAGGGAATCGGTTTGGTAGGTGATGTTGATTTTAGTTCTCGCGGACACTAAAGTATAATCCCCTGATAGCTTCTGAGGCTGTGACTAATGGCTTTAGGCCACAGCACAGTCGAAGACACTATCTCTAGGGAGGAGGCAGAGGTGAAAGAAGGTGGTTATGGTGTAAGCAGGTGTCAGTAGGGAGTGCTCACTGTGTGCTCTCCTTATGGCGGAAATGGTGGTCTCAGCTGGGTGATGTGTGTTTCTTAAGATTCTGTGGATGCTCGCTTTGCTTTGGGCAAGTCTTCTGGCTTCTCACTCTCTCTGAGCAGGCACTGGTATAGACCCAGGCACTGCATGAAAAGGAGCGGTGGAGGGATCACAGTGCCCCCTCTGTGACAGCCACTCTGTCCTGACAGCCCCGTGTATCTAAATGTATTGTGAAGGTGGGGCACAGGCAGAAGCTGAGGTGTTTTTCTAAGCCCCTCAGCAGTGTGAGCATGGGGCTAAGGGGCAATGAGAGCTGCTGCATTGGTTCCTGACTCTGCCAGCATCGTGTACCTAAATGTGGAACAGGAATGTGGGTCACAGGAATTGTGGGGTGGTACCTTCAATTCTGGTGTTTATAGGTAGCCACATGTGACTGAATGTTAGCCTTTGAGGGCACATGCCCTGATCTCCCTGTTTTTAAGGGGCATTGGACATCCTTCTCCATGCAGTAATACCGTCCTGTTTCAATGACAGGCACAGAGCGGGCTTTCTGCTGGATTAAGCTGGGTTCCTGAGGCATTACATCCACTTCAAGTCGCCTTATGGAATGTCTGTGGAGTCCCAGAGATGGGACTGTGGCACAGAAGACTTTTATTCATCTGGAGTAGATTTTTACATATGGGATCATTTAGCAGATTCTCTTTTATCTTACAGCATATGGACAATTATTTTATTTTGCAGTTCTATTTAGTTAACAGTTTCTCCTTTCTTCACTGATACATCTTGCCAACTCTGACACAGATCAGAGATCCATGTCTACAGTCACATAATGAGATATTATGTAACACTCCAAGAAAGATAATTTATACGCAATGACGGGAGTGAGTCTGTGCCATATGATGGACTCACAACGAGCGTGTGCCAAGAATCAAGGGTGATGAGGAATCCAATTCTGTCCAGATGAGGTCCCAGCAGGAAGCAACCAATCCAAGGCAAAAAGATATTAAATGATTTGCCCCCAGGTTCACTGGGGCAAATGGCAGAATCTCAGATTTCTGAAACCAGTCCTTCCGTTTTACAGTGCAGGTCAAACCGCTCTCCTTCTCAAAGCAGAATATTTTTTTTTTGAAAAAAGATTTATTTATTTATTATGTATACAACATCCCTTTCATGTATGTTTGTATGCCAGAAGAGGGCACCAGATCTCATTATAGATGGCTGTGAGCCACCATGTGGTTGCTGGGAATTGAACTCAGGACCTCGGGAAGAACAGTCAGTGCTCTTAACCTCTGAGCCATCTCTCCAGCCCCAAAGCAGAACATTCTTACCTATCACTGGCTGAGACACAGCTATAGCGCCCACTAGAAAACACAATGCCACACGTAGTTAGAAGGCTTTGAACCCCAGGAATCTTGAATCCTGAGGTTCTCTGTCTGGCATTCCCACCCCATCCTTGTATGTACTATCTTTGCCTCTTGTGGGCTCTTTTCCATCAATGAATATGCTTGCATCTTTTAATCTTGGTAAAGTACAAAATCTCTTTGATCACTTCATATCCCTTCTCGGCACCTGGTACGTCACATTGTAGTTGTGTTTGTATGCTTCCTGCATGTGAATTTCTTCAAAGAAAGGCTGCCTGCTGTATTCAGTCATACACAGCCCCTACAGTGTCATGACTGACACATAATTGACTATCAACAAATATTTGTCTAAGGCTTAGGCCCCACTGTTTCTAATTTTTGCCTTATCCTAGATTCTTGAAAGAATCTTGTTCTGAAGTACAGGAATTTGAAGTTTTTCTAAGAGGACAACCAGTGACTAATAAGCCAGCAGGGTCGATAGCCCACGGCATCCGTGTGCTTCAGTCCCAGGAACTTGGCTCTTGCTTTATTCCTAGTTAATAAGCTTGCTTCAGCTCCTTGCTAGTGAGTCCCTGCTCTGTTCCTCTGGCGGTTCTCAGGGGACATGAGTCCGGCCGTAAGCACTGCTTCTCTTGAGTGTATCCCTGAGTTTTTCTTTTTTAAAAATTTATTTATGTATATGAGTACTTAGTTTGCATGTTTCTTTGCTTGCTAGAGGAGGACACAGGATCTCATTATAGATGGTTGTGAGGCACCATGTGGTTGCTGGGAACTAAACTCAGGACCTTTGGAAGAGCAGCCAGTACTTTCAACCACGAAGCCATCTCTTCATCCCTGTTATTCTTAAGACACACCCTTACTGTGGTTCTGCTTCCATCCTGCCATGGACCTGAGCTAGGTGCCCTGACATACAGTCTTCATTCTGACTGAAGAGAATCAACACTCTACCGTCCAGATTCAGTCTACTTGTTCCTCTCTATGAACACACCTATTCTGACACATCAGTGAGTTTCACCTAGCCGCAACCAAATGGCCTTCTACCTCAGGCAGAGCTGCCAACTCACAGAATGAGAGGCAAGTTCAAGGGCTGAGGTAGAAAGGCAGGAAGCTTGTAGAGAGAAGAGCCCTAGGAAATTGGTGATGCCCACAATCTTTCTGCAGATTCTCATGTCTGGCAGAGCAGTGAGTTTGTCCCAGTGAAAGGAGGACGGGACCCAGGCTGAGGTAGGCATGTATATGTTTTGGGGAATATATTGTCTTTGTATTCTTATCCCTAACACTTTCCCTCAGAGCCTGGCATCAACAGGTGATAGAGATGTTAGTAAAGTGTCATGGACAAATTTCAATGGCCATGTGACACTGGACTCATCAACTCATCATTAAGGCTTGGTGTTCCCATCTATTTAGTAGTGGAGATCATAGGGTTTCAGTGCCTTTCAAGAAAGAATTAACTTGAATTGTTTGAGACTCTCCAATATTTTTTCAGCATGTCCACCTATCTGTAGAAGTGTTATGTATCCTGTTGTATGCATATTGATGCATTTTAAAATTTCACATATATTCTTTGTATTTATACAGTATATATCTTTTAATAATGAAAAAAGACTAAAAGTTATAGTATAGTTAATAGGTAAGGGGTGTGCACTTGGGTTATTTTGACGATTGTGACTTAATCATCTCCTGTATGTTAACTGCAGAAAAGATCAGAATTTCTGGCTTCAAATGTGCAGCATTTTCCCCCCAATAGCTCTTCAATTTTCAGATGCCAGCTGGGTGTTCCACAGTCCAATTTTATTCTGGCATTATTTACCCACAAGACTCTGGCTTTAAGTATCAGATCCCACAAATCAAAGGTTCAGTCCCACCTGACTGCTCCTACTTCAGATGCTGGGTGCAGAGCTGTCAATGGTACTTCTCTCTGGCCTCTACACACTGAAGAGTTTCCCACAATGCTCTTCAGGTTCAGAAATATATTCGCAGAACACAGTGAAGCTGTAGCTGCCACTTCTGGTTTGTTGTAGAGCCATGGTTCTCAAAGGGGTCATGATCCCTTTGGGGTCAGATGACCCTTTCCCAGGGGTCATCTAAGACCACCAGAAAACAGATATTTACATTATGATTCATAATGGTAGCAAAATTACAGTTATGAAGTAGCAATGCAAATCATTTTGTGGTTGGGGGTCACCACACTATGAGGAACTGTATTAAAGGGTCGCAGCATTAGAGAGGTTGGGAACCACTTTTGCAGAGGCTACCAGTCAGAAAGAGATAAAGGTAGAGATTCAGGGAAAAGTGTGGGGAAGAGTGCAGACCATCCAGGCCTGTGCATGGTCACGCATCTCCATACGGTCACTGACTCCTAAGCTCCTGAACTCCTTCCTGTGGATGTTCTTATTTATAGAGATCTCACGTCTGTGTGATTGAGTCACTGCCATCGGTGACTGAGCCAGGCTCTTGTCCTTCTCCCCTTTCCAGATGTCATGGTTGGATCCTTTGACAACGAGGATCCATCCTACAGTCCAGACAGCTGTAGTTAGTGTAGAATGATTGAAAAGGGGTTGGCTAGGAATCACAATGGCCGCTCTTGTCACCCTCACCATTCAGGAAACACCAAACACAAAAGACGTCTTTTTGTTATATCATGATTATCTATAGATTGCTGCTCATATTCACATTTTTGAAGCTTAAAAATAATGTTTATTTGCTCATTAATATTTACCCAATCAGCAAAGTACATCATCTTAATGGTAAGACTCCACACTATTCCTCCCACCCCAGAGGGTTCACTAAAGACATTTCCACATTAAATTTTAAAATGCTGATCATAAACATTAGTGTTTTTCCTGAGTTGGCTCTCAACCAGAAAAGGTTGCTCACGACTGGCTTAATGTCACTAGTAACCACATGTGTTTCTTGGAAATGTAAATTCTTGAGCTTGTTAAAGCCAAAGGCTCCCCTGGGTACTGTAAACAGATGTTGTCAGGCATTACCCACATCAGTAGAGAACTCTTTTCTCGTCTTTCTCCATCCAAGAAGTGACTTGGGCGGTGATCTGGGGTTCATTCGTTTCTTCAACTGACAAACGCTTACGAGTGCCAGGCACTGGGCTAGTCCCTGGAAACAGTAGATTAAACAAGAATGACAATAGCGAGTGCCTTCCTGAATTTTGTATACAGAGGGAGGTGATGATAACAAAAACCCAATGAAACAGCTAAAGATGGAGTGATGCTATGATTTTGATCCTGAGTGGCTCTGGAAAGTTCATGTGTTAAAAATAGGTCCCCGGCATGGTGGTATTGGCAGGTGGTGGGACCTTTAAGAGGCTGTGATGTCTGGCAGGTTTTTGGTCATTGTGGGAGTGCGCTTGATGGGGATATGAGGCCTTGGTTTCTTCCTCTTTCTCTTTCCTGCTTCCTGACTTAGGAGGTGTGCAGTTCTGCTGTGCCACGCATTCCAGTAATGTTGCCACTTTATCCTAGGACCGGAAGCAATGAGTCCAGCTGATTATAGACCGTAATCTTCAAAACTGAGTCAAGACAAATCTTTTCCTTTTATAAGATGGCTGCCTCAAATATAGAGAGGCAACTAACGGAGTAAGTCTCTGAAGGAAACAGTAACTCTCACTGCTGAGAGTGGTATGGAGGCAGACATAGGCATGGGCCCTCTTGGTGGTCACGGAGGGTGTCTGAAGAGGTGTCATTTCAATCCTCTGTGAAGAGCAAGGAGCTAGCGTGTCTAAGCATGGGTCAGAGTGCTGGTGATCATGCGGTATGAAAGGGAGTGGCTGTCTGTGGAGAATAAGGTGTTGTGCCTGCAGGAAGGCAGAGATTATTCACACAGAGAAGAAGGTGAGTGACCATAGCATGGGCTTTGTGAAGCCCAGAGAAGGAACGGGAATGAACCGATAGTGGAATGGGTTCAAGCCACACATCCGACATGCTGTAGAAATGTCATGTACAACCTTCTCTGTAAAAAAAAAATCTAGCTTCTTCATTCCATTCCGGAGAGTGGAAGCATCACCCAGAACCTAGACTCTTGAGAGTCTAGACAGTCATGTTACAGTTATTTCTCCGTTAGGATTTCGCTTCTCCCCTCTTCCCTTTCTTTCTCCATGTCCTCGTCTTCCTCCTGGGGTTTATCTGAACTCATGTTGGCCCGATAGATCTGGATTCTACTCCACAGACACCATTGAGACACAAGTGAGAGAGGCTTCTCTCTCACTCTTTGTCATCTTTTCTTGCTCTGCCTGGGTTCTTACAGATGAGAAGTTCCCTGGTGACTGATCCTATGGATTCTACCATCAGTTGGGAAAACGTTCTTCTCTCTCCATTGATGCAGTTCTAATGCACCGTCTGGAAGAACGGCTGGTCCTTGGAGTCTGCGGTGGTAAAGGGGAGAAAGGGATGATAGGGATCCAATGGGAAGAAAATACAGGTAAACAGTTCCATTTTTTCCCTGGTAAGGCTTTGACTCTTGGCTCATTTCTCAGTCACTTACCCTTATTGTCTAACAGCAGGGAGTTAGGTAGAAAAATACAGTCAATCATTGCGTGTGTGTGTGTGTGTGTGTGTGTGTGTGTGTGTTCTTCAGAAGTTCCCATTGCACTAGGGAATATCAGGACGTTCTGACAGCAATGTAGAGAAGGACGCTTATTTCTTCTGCTTTGCAGTGTCAAAATAAGAGTTTTGATATCAAAAGATAGAACGACCTTGAGAGAAAAGGACATTTAGAGTATTTATCAGGTGAGTTCCTGGACTGAATTATAGGCAAAAGGGATGCTCAGAACAAGCTTTCTCTTCTCATCCCAGAGAACAGGCAAGGGTTTCCTAGGCTCTAAGTGTAGAGATAAAGAGAGGACCGGGGATCAGGCCTTTGCTTCCAGAATAGGGTAAGTCAGCTTTCCAGAAGCACAAGACCCAGGCCTGGGCTCTGCTAGGAGAGACACTTCCCTGTGTGTATCCTGCGGTGAGAGGAGAAAGACAAAAGCTAGATGACAAGGACAAGGGTTTTGGGGGATCCTCCCCTCAGAATTAAGGATTAGATAAAGCAAGGAGGAGCAAGTTTTGGTTAAAAGGACAGGAACAGTTTCCCAGGGGTCCATGTGGAAGGAATGCTTAGATGTTCCTGATCTACCAGGGAACCTGAAGCTGAATCAGGAGATACCAACAGGCAGAGGCACTTGTGCCTTGGATGAGAACTCAGTTCAAGGCGTGTGGGGTTTAGTGTGCTTATGTGACCATGAGCCTTCTGCTATCCGTAACCCTCTGAAAGGGCCTGGTGATTTCCTACCATTTGCCTCCAATGATCAAGGAAGCTTGGGGCCCTTGGGATGGGTGAAAATAACTATCATGGAAAATGTCCATCTTTAAACTCATCAGAACACTTGTGCGTTTCCTTTCCCCTGGTTAGTTCTTGGGAAATGTGTGACAAAAGGAAATGGGAGTGGAGATTCCCTCTAGGTCAGTTGCTGGAATTGCCAAACAGTGTGACTCCAACTGGAAGGTTCCTTTATCATCACATAGTGCTAGCTCGAGGGTAGAAGTCGCCAGTCAGGTCTCACAGGGTTGGCCTCTTCTGAGGATGTCAAGCAGGGTCTTTTCCATGGCTCTCTCCTAGCTTCGGCTGCTTTGCGGACAATTTTGGCATTTGTTTCTGGGTACATAGGCCGCCATGATTTTTGCGTTTTTTGTTCTTATAACCTGCCCCCCTTCTCCTCTTCCTCCTCTTGTTCTTTCTTATCCCCCATCCCCATTTTCTTACCGTGTAGCCCAGGCTGGCTTTGGATTAATATCTTCCTGCCTCAGCCTCTAAGTTTCAGTATTACAGGCATGTGCAGCCATGTCAGACAAGGACTTGTAATCTGTCACCACTCATAAAGAATTAGAGCTTCACCCTGCCCCAGTTGACCCCATTTTTGCCTGATTGCATGTTCTACCATTGTATTTCTAAGCAAGGCCACTTCCCAAGGAAGTGGATATAAGCATGAGGATTTTAGGGGTACATAACTCAACTCATGATGCTTATCGTTTTCAAGGCCAGGCCTCCAGGGTGTTCCCAAAACACTGCTTCTGAATGGTAATTTAACAGAGCCTACTTCTCCTTACCTCTTCTTCGGTTCAGTCAGGTTCACTGTCAGAGCTCACTGGAAGTATCATAACTCCTCCCATGGCTGGGTTCCGAGTTCTCATGTGCAGAGAAGAGGCTTAACATGTTTCCCTCTGGCTTGACTAGACTTTTATCTCCAGCCACCATGGTGACTGATGTAAGAAGCCCACTCTAGTCAAGTCCAGTTTAGTGGGGTCAAATTTATCAGTTTCACAGTCCATTTGGGTTGAAACTTGGTTACAATCAAGTATATCATCTCCTGCTCTTCCTACCAGGGGATGCCATGGAGTCACTTGAGTTCATGGTCATTCCGGGCTGGCATTCACGTTCTAACTGCTGTCAGGTTGTCCGTCAAGAACCCCACACTGGCGTGCACTGAAACAGCCCAGGTCCCTGTCTCAGAACCACTCTGGCCCCCAGAGCTCATAGTCACAGACTCGGTCCGGCTTTCTCCTTGAGACATGAGAGATGGTTGCACCACCCACAGCTGTTATCTATACAGAACAGTAGGGAGCTGCTCTCTGCCCTGGAGTCCTGGACTCTAGACAGGGCCACTCGGTGAGTTTGTGTGTTGGGTTTGCCCAGTGTCTCAGGGATCCTGATAGAAGGCTAGCTCGCTCTATTCTTTCTTATTCCTGGGTTTTCTGAAATGTATTTGAGCATTCAAGTGCCCCACCCCCTTCCTGAACACACTGCTTATTGACTGCAGTTTCTTGGTCTTCTTTAGTAGGCTGGAAGCCTCTGGTCACCTTTCATCCCCTGTATCTAGCGGCTATTGGTCAACAGTGGGTGCTTAATAGAACTGATGGACTATCTGATGGAGAGAACAGGTGACATCTGCAGCGGGTGCTGTGCCCAAGGAGCGACAGAGCTGTAAAGTAAAGCATGGACTCTGGAGGCTGCACAGCCCCTCATTCAGATTCTAGCCTTTCATTCGCTACCTGAGCACCCCAAGCGACTTTGCTCTGCAATCCTTAGCTTTTCTTTCCTTTTCTTTTCAAACAGGATTGAGACTGGGTGCAGATTAGATAATGTATACACAGACTTAGTGTACCTCCTGCTGCTTAGGTAAGAGCATTAGGAAAGGCGGCTCGTGCTCGTGCTATCCTGGTGCTTTCTTTAGCTTCCCGAGTCCTCGGAACTTGCAGGTAAGATGCGAGCTCTGCGGGCAGAACTAATGCTGCTTTGTCTCCATCCACACTTGGCTCAGGGTTGAGTTTGGCTCATCAAGGTAAGCCCTGGCAGGCTCTGGAGAAGCAGCCATGGGTGCCTGAGAGTTATGACAATCTTAGGTTTGACATTCATAGGTCTTCCAGAATGATGCGTGATTCTGGCAGCTGTTTGTGTGTTAGTTCAGGTAGAGGAAGGAAAAAGTTACTGTGTTTCAGAAATAGAACCACTTTCTTCCCCCCCTCAGAAAGTACAGGAGATGGGTCTGGACTTCCAGACAGAGCAGGGATGGAGTGGGAGATTCTAGACTTGGGGGAAAGAACTATATTTTCCTGGCACGCACTCCTTTAGGATTTTGAACATAAGCTGTTCTGTCTGTATAATGTGCTGGCTGTAAGGAAACAGTGGGGCCTGCTACCCCCTCTCTCCCCACTTCATCAACTTCTTTGTTTGGAAGGGTCAGGGTCAGCTTGGGAAGCAGTGACATCACTATTTTCTATCTCTGGGTCAAGTGGATGCCAAGTTGAAGGCTAACTCCCATTTCCCACCATTGGGCCTCCCTTCGTCGGGCGACTTTTCCAGTGCGCCGTTCTATTCTGAGCTCCGCACTTTTTATTTTTATGGAGGAAACTGAAAGGAGTCTGGCAAGTCTGAAATGGTAGGTGAGCTGGGGAGGAACCCTGACCTCCTTGTCTGAAATACAGCAGGGAAAAAGAAACTGCACGCGAATGGCACCCACAGGCCTCAGATCAACGTGCCATTCTGAGTGAGACTTCACCGAGCTGGCAGTAGAACCAGAGGCTAAGCTGCAGACCGGGCCACCTCCCCGAGCCCCTTGGTACTTTTTTTTTTTTTAAATTCATAAAATGGAGACAAGAATAACAATCCCAATTAAATTTCTTTGAGTTTATTAAGCTTCTAACAGCAACAGCTGGTCACCTTTGAGATGATGTATAGGGCTTGTTTGTCGTAGCAGCCCCCAGAGACTTGCTTTACTATTTCTGTTCTACACGTAGGTGAACGAGAAGCAAGAGGGAAATGACCCAGCTCTAGTAAGGCTGTACTGCAGATCGCCGTTCTCTTTGTTTGGGCACACCTCCCCAGAAGGTGGTGTGCCACTCTGCTCTGTGGGGACACAGAGCTACGTACCCCTCCCCACTACAGGGTCAGAAGAATAGTTTCCCTTTGGAAGTACCTGGTCTTCACCCCAGAGGAAGTAGATGAGTTGCAAAGTCCCAGTTTCAGGTTGAAGGCCAGACTTTCTTAGGGTAAATATTGGGTCCTTCATTCAAGAAGCTTCAAAGTAGGTTTGTTTGGGGATTGTTGAATTTGGAGAGATAGAACATTAGGTAGAATGTTCCAGGAGACTTTTCCTGTCTACAATGGAAGCAGGACACAGTCATAACTTGTATGTACCCTTCAATGCATACTTCTGAGCTGTCAACATCTTGGCCATAGCTTGCTGTCTATTTGGTCCCCAGGGAGTCAAGGACATCTCTGTGTCTCAGGGAGAAGAAGATGAGATAGCTTAACGGTGTCTAGCCAAGACAATTGGAAGGACTCTGTGGGACTCCACTCGCCAATGGTTTCCTGTTGTTGTGGAATAGAATATTTGTTTAATCATGGAAAGATGTATTGCAGAATAATTGTTTAACTATGTGGGGCTATGTCAGGTTTGTTTACACTGCAAAGATGTGTTGTTTGCCTAAGGTACCTGATTGGTCTAATACAAAGCTGAATGGCCAATAGCTAGGCAGAAGAGGGACAGGCAGCACTTGTGGGCAGAGAAAATAGGCAGGAAGAAGAATTCAGGCTAGAGAAAAAGAGAATCAGGGAGAAAAAGGGAGATGCCCAAGGCCAGCCAAGCAGCTGCCAGCCAGCCAGACACAGAAGGAGCAGTGGAAGTTGGACCTACAGAATGAAAGAAAGGTAAAAAGACTGGAGGCAAAACGTAGATGAATAGACTCAGGTTAATTCAAGTTATAAGAGCTATCAAGAAAGGAGCCTAAGCTAAGGTTGAGCATTCATAACTATTAATAAGTCTCTTGGTCACGATTTGGGAGCTGGCTGGTGGCCCAAAGGAAGCCTGCTACAGTTTCCATCTACTGACGTGTATAGTAGGAGGAGGATGTGCCACCCGTGAGACCTCAGTAAGACTAAGGTCATTGATTTATGTCATTACCAAGGTGGGCAAGGACAGGCGCTGAGCTCACTCAGTTAGTCAGTTGACACTGAATAAACAAAGCCTCTGTGGTAGCCAGATGACTGTCTTTAACTGCACAGAGATGAATCAGATAGCCCCGCCCTTGGCAAAGTCTAGTGTAACAGATAGGCGTCTACAGAAAATTATGGTGTGTGTGCACATGTGTCTGCATTGTCTGCATCTTACTTCTTATGTCTGTGCCCCAGAATTTTCTACAATATGAAAAGCAAGATTTTGTCCTTGCTGACACCTGCCACTCACTCCTCCCTTGGAGCAGGAGGGGTGACTTAGCTCTTGGCTGGCATGAGGGGAAGCTGACATCCGTGGCTCTATGTTGGAAGGAGTGATGTGTTAATTTAAAGGTCGTTCTTCTCCAGTGAGTGCCCCTTTCCTCCCCTCTGAGAGCGGCTCCCTCCGAGCAGGTGTGTTCGCCCGCCCCGCCCCACACTTCTCGGTGTGACTGATCTGCTCTGTCAGGGAGGCCGGAAGTTCTCCAGCTGCTCAGTGTGGCCAGATGGATAAGGCAGGCCAATCGGGGCACGGGCACCGCATTAGGAAGCTCATTTGGCTGCAGGGCTGGTGCTGTCTCCCATCCAGCTTCATCTGTTACGTCCTAAAACTGAACGCGTGAGCTCCATTTCTTGGGCTCCTGGGGATATATGTTCCCATCAGTTCTAAAATCACGAGGGAGGGGCACAATGTACAGTGAAGTCCTCACACAGGATAAGAGCTATTACAGAAATATGGAGAAAGGGCCGTAGGGTCAAAGAGGAAGAGGTGACAGACAGGGAACCCTTGGCACAGAAGGTGACATTGAAGGTGCCATCAGCTAGGGGAGACCTGGAGGTCAGCAGCCTATCAGAATGGTCATCATCTCCGCCTCCACCTTAGCCCAGGGGGGCAGGGGCCCTCAGAATGAACTTCAGATTTGTCTGTATCGTACAGAGATGGAGGTCATTCTGAGAGCGGTGTGGGAGTCCCCGAAACACGGGAGGGATGCCCTCCTGCCTTGTTCCCCTCCTCTGCCACACACACCTCCCCTTGCCTGCTTGCTTGCTTTGTCATCTTCACCTCTTCTTCCTTTCTCACCTCCTCCATACTCACCTCCCACCTCAGTAGCGCCAGGGCCACCTTCATGGCGGGAGACAAGGATCTCAGGACTCCAGTTCACAGCTGAGTCACACATGGGCAGGTCACTGAGGGGAGACCTCTGAGGCAGGTGGGTTTAGCAATCTAGGGCTGAGAGTGATTAGAGGTTCAGAAAACTCAGACTCTAGAGGAAAAGGGCGTTTGGAAGAACTTGGGAGAGAGACTGGGGAGAGCAGTTCTGTGACTCAGACAGGACAGATTAGCGCAGGGCTGGAGGATTTCTCCAGGTGACTGACAGTGGGCGCAAGCGTTAAAGGATTCTAGGAAAACCCACTATGTAGGCAGAAAACTGACTTACCGTGGAAAACAAAAGACCGGGGACTGTTATTGAATAATTGTTTGTATGCAGCTAATCGGTGCACATTTGAGAGAATTATTTTCATTGATGTAATTAGTGATTGCATTTTCTAGAGGACGTTTTTCATGTCGAGCAGATAATGACTCCAAAGCTGAGGGACAATGGCGCTTCATGGCAGACCCCAGTGACGGGATGAAAGTGGATTTGACAAAGGTGCCTCTCTTGTACCACGAGCACCCTGGAGAATCCGCGAGCAGACGCTTGCTTTTTGAAACACAGATGAAACCCTGGGATAACATTACCCCAGGGACTCCAAGTGATTTGGTCATTCTGGCACCCTGCCAGTTCAGTTCAGGTTCACTGAATCAACTCTCTTCTACCCTGCTGCATGCTGGTTATTAAATACTCAGCTAAATAAGACATAGTGCCTGGCTCACAGGGAAAGAGGCAAGTAAGTTAGACAACACTAACAATACAGGGTCTGCTGTGAAGGGCGACCACAGGATGCTGGAGGAAGGATACCACCCAGCCCAGAAGGCACCAAAGGCTTTCAGGCCATGATATGATGTTCAAGGGACATGTGGCTGCTGTTAAAGTCTTCCTTAGAACCGATGCTCATAGGAACCTCCTGATGCTCATCTCTTTAACTCACTTCATCCTTATGAGGCTTCTGGTCATTGACTTTGGACCATCTTCTCTGTTGTCGATTGGAGCCAGCATTGTTATCCCATCCCTCTGCTTCCTTACCCACAATCCTTTATGATGGTCCTTTAGATACTATGTGACAGCTGCTTTTGGTCCATGGCCTTGCTCCATTGAGAGCTCTGGTGAATTAATTAGGCTTTCCCGAATGTTGGGATCAAAGCCAAGTTCTAGGATGGGGTGTGATGGGAAGGTCTCTGGAAGGCAACGACAGGCACCTCAGCAACTGTGCACTCAGCACTTCTGGAGAACTCGTTCAGGGTTTTGGGGTGAGTGGCTTGGGGTTCTCATATAGTGGAGGTTCGAACTTCAGGACCAAGTATTTCTTTTCTTTATCTTTCCTCCTTTTCTTCTTCCTTCCTCTTTCTTTGTTTGTTTTTTTGGATGAGGGTCTGTCTGTGCAACCCAGATTGCCACGGAACTGACTTTGTAGTCCAGGTTGGACTCAGACTCCTAAGATTGTACCCATGAGCCTTCACACCCAGCTCCTACATACATTTCTTGTTCTTTCCTTGTGGCCTTCGTCTTGGAGTGGTGCCTGCTTCTACCACACTGTTCACTCCTCCTCTTGTCTGTTATTTTTGATGCTCAAGGAATGGCTTTCCCAATTTCTAGACCTAGTTGGAATTTCATGATACAAATATGACAGAATGTGGGTCAGGAGCCACTTACTGTTAGCTTTGCTTACAAGGGGGCTGACCCCTAGCAGCGCTGAGACCTCCTAGCAGTGTTGAGATCTCCTCTGACTGGTACTGGGGATGAGTTTCTATTCAGGACCATGCTCTCAGGTCGAGAACATCTGGATATACCTTTGTTTGTTTCTTTTTCTTTCTTTCTTTCTTTGTTCTTTTTTTAATTTGAGGCAGGGTTTCTCTGTGTAAAAGTGCTGGCTGTCCTGGAACTCGCTTTGAAGAGCAGGCTGGCTTCAAACTCACAGAGATCAGCCTGAGTGATGGGATTAAAGGCGTGTGCCACCACCGCCTGGCCTGAATATTCTTTTTTCTTTTTAATTAATGTATTTAATCTGCATTGGCGTTTTGCCGCCTGCATTCATGTCTGTGTGGGGGTGTCAGATCCCCTCGAATAGGAGTTATAGACAGGTGTAAGCTGCCATGTGGGTGTTAGAAAGTGAACCCTGGTCCTCAGAAAGAGCAGTCAGTGCTCTTAACCTCAGAGTCATCTCTCCAGCCCTGAGTATTCTTATCTTGGCTTTCAGAGTACAGTCTGCCCTGAGACTCCTGAAAGACTCTGTCTTATGTTCCCAATCTTGCTTTTACACTAGGGACAACACAGCTTCTTGCCATGATTATTCATTGTCTGTTACTGGTCTGAAACAGCCCCCTTACTGCTTTATGAAAGATTCTGAGGGAATCTCCACCTTAGGGTCAGGGGGTGGCCACTCAGAGAGACTCCGCTGGTCGAGCCCCTGCTCTCGTATACTCAGGGCACTTGAAATTTAGCTTATCTTTCCTTGTTAGAACTCACTCCACTGCTGTAACTGTACTTGTTAGAGTGCTGGATCATATTCCTTTAAAAAATATTCTTTTAGCCAGGCAGTGGTGGCGCACACTTTTAATCCCACACTCAGGAAGCAGAGACAGGTGGGTCTCTGTGAGTTCAACCCTATCTTAAAATGCCCTCCCCTCCCTCCCAAAATCGTTTTCTTCCTGTCACCACCTTGTATCTTTAAAAATGGGAAACAGGAAGCTTCAGGTTAGGGGTCTAGATTAGGGGGCTAACCATGCTCCACAGGGACCTGGTTGCCCATACAACCTCTCTTCTGATTTTGGGAAGCCTCCTGGGTTGAGGGCCAGCCCTTCAGAGAAGCCAACAATTCCTCCCCCACATACTGATGCCTCGTCCAGCAGTTCTGCAGGGAAATGCAGGGAGATTTTGTACCAGGCTTTTTCTTTTGTGCCCAACCAGCTCCCAAATTATGACACAGAGACTTATTATTAGTTTTGAATGATTGGCCTAAGTTAGGCACATTTGTGGCTACCTCTTTTTTTTTTTTTTTTTTTACTTTTATCTGCATTTATTTCATGTTGAATTTATTCCCGTGCCAGAAGTTTTTGTTTCTTCAGTTTCTTCTGGGATATCTTTTTCTTCTGTGCAACCTCCTCTTCTGGCTTTGGAACAATCTGTTCCTTCTCAGTGAGGATCATCTCGATGTGGCAGGGGGAGCTCATGTATGGGTTAATCCGGCCATGAGCTCTGTAAGTTCGTCGGCGCATCTTAGGTGCTTTGTTCACCTGGATGTGCTCAATGACCAGAGAGTCCACATCTAAACCCTTCAGTTCAGCATTGCTCTCTGCATTTTTCAGCATGTGCAGCAAAAATTCTGCACTCTTTTTGGGCCACCGACCCTGTGTCCAGCCCCACTGTTTGGCCTGGGCGCACCTACTGACTCCACCATTGTACTGTCGGAATGGCACACACTGCTTCTTCAAAGTGACATCTTTCAGATACTTGGTGGCTTTTCGGATATGCATACCCTTGATGGCCTGGGCCGTTTCACGGGTGTTCTTAAAGTGAACCCGAAGGTTTGATCCTCTCAATTTGCATGATTTTGTAGGGTTTTCTGGGTCAAGAGAGTAGCGAACCATCTTCACGGGTCACCTCTGGCCGCTTACAGGAAGAGCGTGGCTACCTCTTATAACTTAAATGAACCTTGTTTCTCTTTGTCTACTTTTTGCCTTGGGACTTATTACCTTTGTTTTTTTGTTTGTTTTTGTTTTTCCTGTATAACTTACTTTTACTACTTCTGTGTCTGGCTGGAGACTTCTTGCCCCGGGCATGTCCCTTGTTCTCTCCTCCTTCTCTCTTCTTCTTCCTCCTTATCCTAAATTTTTCCTCCTATTTATTCTCTCTGCTGGTCAGCCCTGCCTGTCCCTCTTCTGCCTAGCTATTGGCTGTTTAGTACTTTATTAGACCAGTCAGGGGCAGAGGCAGGCAAGGTGAAACGAATCCAACATCTTTACATAATTAAACAAAAGCAGCATGAGCAAGTGTAACACATCCTTGTTTGGTTAAACAAATATTCCACAACAAGGGTTCATTCCGAGGGCTGGAAGTTCAGCCTTGAAAACCAGCTTGGCACCTAAAGAACATTTAGACTGGGTGGTGGTGACGCATGTCTTTAATCCCAGCACTTGAGAGGCAGAGGCAGGCAGATTTTTGTGAGTTTAAGACCAGCCCAGCCTACAGAGTAAGTTCCAAGGTAGTCGGGACTGTTACACAGAGAAACCCTGTCTTAAAAAAATAAAAAAGAACATTTAGGGTGTACGGTAGTGCACTTGTGGGCATCAGCTGGAATCTCCTGTGAATGTCAAAAAAGTGACTTCCAGATTGTGGCAGGCCTGCTGCACAGAAGGTAGTCTAAATTAAGAGGGTCATAGGCAGTTCTGTCCTGACTTTATGTAATAAAGCTTATGGCTTATACTTTAAATTTTTTTTTTGCTTAAATCAACTCAATTATAAAAGGCTCCTTTTAACCTTTTTATAATCAATAGTATCTGATCTGCAAAATGTATTTCAAATTATATTTTTGATGTATTACTTACTTTTTTGTTAACATTAAATGAATTCAGAATGCTTCTAATAATAATATATTTGTATATATAAAGTCCTTCTGAATATTTACAAGGGGAGCCATATCATACTTTGTAACAAACAAAACAAAACAAAAAAATCCAGCAGTTTTATAGGAGTTTTCAGTGACTAGAATTTTTTTTTCTGTGGTACGTGAGCATGCATGCAAGTGTGTGGGTGTGTGCACCTCTGTGCGGGAGTGCAGAGGCCAGAGCTAATCTCAGGTATCTTTTATCCGTCATTATCTACTGCGTCTTTTGAGACAGGGTCTTTCACTGGCTTAGAACTTGCTAGAACTGGGCTTAGGACTAGGCTGGTCAGCTGGTGACCAGCAGGGATTCTCTTGTCCCCAGTTCTTCAGCCCTGAGATTATAGGTTGTGTGCCACCGTGTCTGTTTTTATGAGGGTTCTGGGGATCTAACTCAGGTCCTCGTGCTTGTGGGTCAAACACTTTGTGCACCCATCTCTTCTCCCCTCCCATGACTGGAATTCTTTGGCATCACCAGATCCCATTCTGTTCTACTTACTTTTCTTTCTTCAAGAAAGAATTCCCAGAAGATGCTCCTTGAGGCAACCATTTCTGATGGCTACTTATTATGGAGACATTGAAGGCCTCTTTTCCCAGGTGCTTTGGTTTTCATGTGTTCTCAACTCCGTAAGTATTTGCACGCTTACTATATTCATGACTCCACAGGAGAGTAGGACCATGGCCTACATTAACCAGATCATTCTCCTGGAATTCCACTGAAGGATGAACATTTAGAGAGGACAATGGCAGTAGGATTCAATCTTCTAATTGGGATATAGTAACATGCCAGAAACCGTCTCTGGCTTAGGCTATATCAGAACACAGAAAACAAAGCAGCCAAGGACTCATATCAAAGGAAAGATGAAAGAAGGATGGGTGGACAGATCTTCTCACACCCTCTTAGGGGGCCATGTGCAGAAAAGGTGTTTGTGTGCAGGAACATGAATGCACTGTGATCTCATTCCTTTTATGTCTACAGCCCTCACCCCACAGCACCCCACGATCACTGTATGACAGGAAAGAGGGAGTAAGAAAGAGTATCTGAAGAAAGGACACCGAGGCAGGCCCCCAGAGGGCGAAAGGATGTCCAGATTTGTGACTTAAAGTCATTTATTCTTTTTTTTTGTAATTACCTTCATAGCAGCTTTATGTCATTCTTCATTGGGATAGAAATTAAGCCACAAAATGCTTGACGGGAAATGATTATGGTAGGTACCTCGTGCTGGGTACCAGCCTCCATAGGCTGAGCCTTTTAGTCCCCAGTCCTAGCCTGTTTTATAGAGGGAGAAGAACGTGTTCATTCCCATTGGTTAGGATGGTGCAATTTGAATCAAAGCATCAGGGCTGTGGCAGACACATGACTGCATGGTCGCTTCCTAGTGCTTTCAGTGCTTTGTCCTTGAACCTACCAGTAGGCAAGAATACATATTTCAAATTTCAAATTCTCACTTGAAATGAAGCCTGATGCTCAGCCCAGGCTTAAGGGGACCAGCTTAAGCCAACAGGAACTGCACGAGGTCCTTGCCATAGCTGCTCCACCTGCCAGGACTCTTGCCATAGCTGTTCCACCTTCTAGGACCCCATAAAGAGCTGAGATTGAGTCATCAGGCCCTTCCTCTGTCTAGAGTGGTTGGAAATGATGACCCCGTGCTCCTAGCTTCACCTAAGGCTCTCCCCTCCCGTCTCCAGTGGGCCTGGTGAGAATGTGAAGTAGAAAGTCAGATGCTTTGGGTTTTGCCCACTCTTGCCAGTCCGGATCTTTTTGCAAACTCTTACCCGAGCGGTAGAAAAAGAGCCCACTTCATTGCTACCACGAACTTGAGTAAATTAGTCCTTAAAGAGATGAATGCAACAGCAATCCTGCCACCAGCTCAGCCGGTGTCTGAAGAGAACGGATGGAGCTTAAGACACCTACAATGCACACAGCACTTCATATAGTTATGAGAGAGCTGGCAATCTCGTCATCGCTAAAGGCCACTTAGAGACATCTGTCACTTGAAGAGATGGGTCTGAGGAATACGTGGAAATCACTTTCGCTTCATCCTCTAAACACTGAGTATCTATTATTCAGACTTCCCGGAAGCAGCGTAAGAGCCTGTTCGAGCTCCCTAAAGAAAAGCAGGACAGTAGTTAAGCCCAATGTGATGCTTGGAGAGTCCCAAGAGAGGTCGCAGTAAAGAGTCATTTTGCGAGTATTTTATCTTCTGTGGTTTTGAAAGTGTCGTTTATTATAGGATTCAGGTAATCTCTCCTGAAATTCATTGCTGGGAGAAAGCTTCTTTGGCCAAATTAATTCATTAATTCTCCCAGAAAACCTTCATGGGATGTCTTTTGTGTTAGGAGAGCTCTTGCGGGTTGTTTTGTCACATGTAAGTACTGTGTAACTTAGGTCTGCATTCATGTGTGCTATGTCTGGTGGGATCACTGAATGACATTTGATATTAAAGTACAGTGACTTTTTGCCAGCTACAACTAACACACTCTTCTTATTTATTTTTACTATTAATTCAAACTATAATATAATGGGTGATATTTTGACTATATTTGAACTCATTGTTAGAATTTTATGTTATAGGAAATAGGAAAATCTGTAGGCTCTTTCTTCTTCCTGTGTCCCCTAACACTGCCCCTTGGTACAACCAACATTGTGTGATGTGTATAAATTCAGCTATGCCGCACACACACACATACACAAACACACACACATACACACACAGACTTATGGGTTTTTACAAGGGCAAGGGAGTATTGGAGATTGTCCATCCCCCATGATGGGCGAAAAGGAGGCACACCATTACAAGGGAGTCATAGAGATGAAGCTCCATGGAAGTTGATCCCCACAGAAGAAACTGTAAACAAGTCAGATAATACACCCCTTCCTGTGTTGAGCATCTTTCACCAGCTCTCCATCCCCTGGCTACCACACTGAACACACATAGTTCCATATTGGAAAACACATATTCATATACACAGACATATGTGTAAGTGTAACAAATGTATATTTTGGCATATATCATGAAATACAAATGGAATAATACACATTGCCTGTTCAATATTTATCTGTTAATTTTTGCTGGGCTTCTTTCCACAGTCTTCCATTTTTAAAAGCATGTCCCATGTAGCCCATGCTAGCTTGATACTTGCTGTGGCTGACCTTAAACTTCTCATAAATCTCCTGTTTCTTTACCTACCAAGAGCTGTGATTATAGGCACATACCATCATGTCCACATCAAAAATTGTCATTGCTATTATTATCATTATTATTTCAGTGCTTGGAATGAAGTTTGGGGCCGTGCACCTATGAGACAAATGTTCTACTAGTAAGTCACTTCACCAACTGTATCATTTTAAAAAGATTATAAATAATTTTTTAGTTTTGTTCTAATATAGTAGGTCTCCAGATGGTTTTACACAACATTTGATTGAATCAACCCTCTTCCTTGTCCCCTCACTCCCCCGCCCCCAGCCCCTCCCTGCTCTCCACTCCCAATATTCCTTCTCTATTTTTGTCACCTACATCCTACTATCTGTCACCCGTGCCCCTTACTTTAGTTCTCTCCTGATCACCTCTTTCTGGTTCTCTGGCTTGGACACATCTTCCAAGCTAAGTATACAAAATTAGAGAGACTCAAAGTTAGGATTCCAATATGAGGGTAACGTGGCATTTGTTTCTCTGGGCCTGGGTAACGTCACTCAATACGTTTTCATCCCATTTACTTCATTTATCTCAGATTTCATTTTTCTTTGCAGCTGGACAGGATTCCATTGTGTATGGGTAACACATGTTCGTTGTCCACTCGTCAGTTGATGGGCAGGTGGCTGATGCTGTTTCTCAGTGATTGTGAATAGAGTTCCAAGGCACACAGATGAGTAAGTGTCTCTATAGGAGAATATAGAGTCCTTTGGGTACGTGCCCAGGAGGAGACTAGCTCGGTCATATGGTAATTCTATCCTCAGCTTTTTGAGGAATGTCTACACTGATTCCCACCGTTGTTTCACCAGTCTGTACTTCCACCACCGTGAGCAATGGTTCCTTTTTCCTCACATCCTCTCCAGCATTGATTGCAGTCCATTGATTTCTTGCTGACCACCATTCTGACTCACGTGAGATAGAATCTCTTCCTCTAAGACAGGATTTCTCCGCGCATCTTTGACTGCCCTGGAACTTGCTCTGGAGACCAGTCTGGCCTTGAACTCACTGAGATCCTCTTGCCTCTGTCTCCCTGGAATTAAAAGCGCTTGCCATCATGCCCCCCAGTGATTTGAATTTGCAGGTCCCTGATTGCTCCGTAGACCAGGTTGGCCTTGAACTCAGACATTCCCACTTCTGCTTCCTCTCAAGTGCTGGGTTTGAAGATGTGTGCCCACCCCCACCTGGCTTAAAAGAAGGTGATGTGATTTCTTTTCTGTATGTTTGCTGATTTTTTTTTTTTGGGGGGGACAGAGTCTTACTATGTAGCTCTCTGGTTGTCCAGGAACTCACTATGTGGCTATAGATCATCTGATCTACAAATGTAGAGATCCTCCTGCCTCTGCCTCCCAAGTGCTGGGATTAAAGGCATGTTGAAAACTTTTAAAGTGTTTACTAGTCAGTCATATTTCTTATTTTGAAAATTCTGTGTTCAGATCTATGAATCCATTGTAGATTAGGTTATTTGTTTACTTGATGTTTTGTATTTTGATTATCTACATACATGAACATATATATTTGTACATTTTAAATATTAATCCTCCATCAGATGATTTTTCCTTCATTCTCTAGACTGCTTCTTACACTCTGGTGACTGTTTCCTTTGCCGTACTAAAGCCTTTTGATTTTATGAGGCCTCATTTCTCAGTTTTTGGCTTTATCACTTGAACAACAGAGCCCTGCTTAGCAGGGCCTTGCCTGTCCCTGTGCATTGTTGTGGACTCCCTGCTCTTCCAGCAATTTCTATTTATTTATTTATTTATTTATTTATTTATTTATTTATTTATTTTAAGTTTTTACTCATTCTAATTAAGGACAAAAACAAGGTAGCAAAGTTTTACAAATTCAGCATAATTTTTAAAAATATTATTTCTTTGAGAATTACATAGTGTGTTTTGATCTTACTCACCCTCACCCTCATCCTCTTACTCCTCCTAGATCCATGTACCCCTTTTCCACCCACCCAATTGTGAATCCTCTTTTTTTTTGATCTATTTATTTATTTATTAAAGATTTCTGTCTCTTCCCCACCACTGCCTCCCATTTCCCTCCCCCTCCCCCAATCAAGTCCCCCTCCCTCGTCAGCCCAAAGAGCAATCAGGGTTCCCTGCCCTGTGGGAAGTCCAAGGACCACCCACCTCCATCCAGGTCTAGTAAGGTGAGCTAGCCATAAATAAAGGACATTGAGCCTATAATTCGGGTTCTTAGAGAAGCTAAATAAGAAGGAGAACCCAAAGAAAATCATATAGGCTTCCTCCTGAATATTAACCTTCATCAGGCGATGAAAGGAGACAGAGACAGAGACCCACAATGGAGCACCGGACTGAAATCTCAAGGTCCAAATCAGAAGCAGAAGGAGAGAGAGCACAAGCAAGGAACTCAGGACCGCGAGGGGTGCACCCACACACTGAGACAATGGGCATGTTCTATTGGGAGCTCACCAAGGCCAGCTGGCCTGAGTCTGAAAAAGCCTGGGTTAAAACCGGTCTAGCTGAACATAGTGGACAATGAGGAGTACTGAGACCTCAAGAACAATGGCAATGGGTTTTTGATCCTACTGTACCTATTGGTTTCGTGGGAGCCTAGGCAGTTTCGTGGATGCTCTTCCAGCAATTTCAAAGATTCAGCTTTTAACCGAGGTCTTCAGTCCTTCCGGAGCTGATTTCTGTGCAGAGTGAGAGGTGAGAGTCTAATTTCCTTCTCTTGCGCAGACATTTTTCTCAGCATCATTTCTTGAAGATGCTTTTCCTCCACACTCTGTGTTTTTGGCATCTTTGTCAAAAATTAGGTGAGTGTAGTGTGGAATTAAATTCATGTTTTCCATGTTGTTCCACTGAACTATGTTCCCATGGTTCTATTTTTTGGGCCAGTCTTTTACCATTTTTGCTATCATATCTTTATACTGTAATTTGGGACTGGATATGGCAATGCCTCTAGCAGTATTCTTTTTGCTTAGGATTTCCTTGGTTGTCTTGGATCTTTTGTGTTTCCATATGAATTTTAAGATTTTTCCTATTTTGTGATGAGCATGGTGATTTGGATTATGATTACACAGAATCTGTAAGTTGCTTTTGGTAGAATGCTAAAGTTCTCAGTTTTACAACCATGAGAATGAGAGGTCTTACCACCTTCTACTCTTTCCCTTAGTTACTTCCTCCATTTTAAAGTTTTGAATGTGGTCTTTCATCTTTGATTAGATTATTTGGGGTAAGGATGAGGTGAATGGGATTGTCCCATAATTTCCTTCTCAGTATATTTGCTATTGGTACATTAAAAAGGTTATTGGCTTTTTTTTTTTTTTTAGAAAAAGCTTGATTTATTTTTTTATTTCATTTTTCATCCCATTCACAGTCCTTCCCCCGCCCCATCTTCCCGTCCCCTCCGCCTCCCCTGAGCCCACCCCCATTCACTCCTCCCAATGGGTAAGGGCTCCCATAGGGAATCAACAAAATTTGGCACATTAAGTTGGAGCACAATCAAGCCCCTCCCCACTGCATTAATGATGAGCATGGCATCCCACCATAGGGAATGGGCTCCAGTAAGCTGGCTCAGGCACCAGGGATAGATCCTGGTTCTATTGCCAGGTGTCTCACAGATAGTCCAAGCTTCAGCACTGTCTCCCACATATGGATGGCTTAGTTCAGACCCATGGAGGCGCCACCATTGTCAGTCCAGCGTCCATGATTTTCCATGAGCTGGTTCAGCTGTCTCTGCAGATTTCTCCATCATGATCTTGACCTCCCTTGCTCCTATATTCCCTCCGCCCTCTCTTTGATTGGATTCCGGGAGCTTGGCCCAGTACTTGTTTGTGGATCTCTGTATCTGGTTCTGTCAGTTTCTGGATGAAGGCTCTAGCTTCTCTGGATCTGTGGATTATAGTCTGGCTATCCTTTGCTTTACATCTAATATCCACTTATAAGTGAGTCCATACCGTGTTTGTCTTTCTGAGTCTGGGTTATCTCACTTAGGATTTTTTTTCCCTAGTTCTATTTATTTGCCTGCAAATTTCATGAGGCCATTGCTTTTTTTTTTAAACCACTAAGTAATACTCCACCGTGTAAATGTACTACATTTTCTTTATCCATTCTTCAGTTGAGGGGCATCTAGGTTGTTTCTAGGATGTCAACATGGCGAAGACTGCAAATAGATCCATATCTATCACGATGCACAAAACTCAAGTCCAAAATGGGTCAAGGACCTCAACATAAACCCAGGTACACCGAACCTGATAGAAGCCTTGACTGTATTGGCACAGGAGACCACTTCTGAAATATAACACCAACAACACAGACACCGAGAGCAGCAATCAATCAATGGGACCGTCTGGAGCTGAAAAGCGTCTGTATGGCAAAGGATATGGTAAATAAGACAAAATTATAGCCTACAAAATGGAAAAAGATCTTCACCAATATCACATCTGACAGAGGGCTGATCTCCAAAATATATAAAGAACTTAAGGAATTAGACATCAAGATGCAAAATAATCCAATTAAAAAATGGGGTACAGAGCTAAACAGAGAATTCTCAGCAGAAAAATCTCAAATGGCTAAAGACATTTAAGGAAATGCTCAGTATCCTTAATAATGAGAAAAATGCAAATTAAAAATGACTCTGAGATACCATCTTACACCTCAGAATGGCTAAGATCATGAACACTGAAGACAGCGTATGCTGGAATGGATCTGGTGCAAGGGGAACACTACTTCATTGCTGGTGGGGGTGCAAACTTGTATAGCCACTTTGGAAATCAGTATGGCAATTTCTCAGAAAATTGGGAATCAATCTACCTGAAGACCCAGTGATACCACACCTGGGCATATACCCAAAGAATACACAATCATATCACAAGGACACTTGCTCAACAGTGTTCTTTGCAGCATTATTTGTAATGGCTAGAACCTGGAAACAACCTAGATGCCCCTTGATTACTCACTTTTGTATGCTAAATGTGCATCTTGCCATTTTGATGGCAATATTAGTTAAAACATCTAGTTTTCTGGTGGAATCTTTAGGATCTTATACATATAGCATCATGTAATCTACAAACAAAGATGCTTTGTCATTATCGTTTCTTTCTTTCTTTCTTTCTTTCTTTCTTTCTTTCTTTCTTTCTTTCTTTCTTTCTTTCTTTCTTTCTTTCTTTCTTTTTTTTTGGATTTTTCGAGACAGGGTTTCTCCATGGCTTTTGGTTCCTGTCCTGGAATTAGCTCTTCTAGACCAGGCTGGCCTTGAACTCACAGAGATTCGCCTGCCTCTGCCTCTGCCTCCAGAGTGCTGGGATTAAAGGCGTGCGCCACCACCGCCCGGCTTCATTATGGTTTCTTATCTCTACTAGTTTTATTCCCGTCACTTGTCTTATGGCTCTAGACAAAACACTACATTGAATAGGAGTGGAGACAGTCTATTAATCTTGTTTCTGATTTTGATGGAGCTACTTTAAATTTTTATCCATTTATGGTGATGTTGGCTCTGGGCTTGTCATATACAGCTTTTACCATATTGAAGTAGAAGCCCTCCAGTCATATTCTCTCTAGAACGTTTATCATTAAGAGTTATAGTTATTGGATTTTTGTCAATAGTTTACAATGTATATTTTGAAGTGATCATGTGATTTTTGCCTTTACATTTGATTATATGATTTACTACATTTATTGACTTACATATGTTGAACTATCCCTGCATCCCTGGGATAAAGCTAACTTGATTGGGCGAACAATCTATTTTGGTGTGTGCCTATATTCAGTTTGTAAGTATTTTGTTGAGGATTTTTTGTGTCTATGTCTATCAAAGATGTTGGTCTATAGTGCTCTTTTCTGTTGCTTTATCTGACTTTTTGCTCCAGCATACTGGTATTTTCATAGATGGAGTTTGGAAGTTCTCTCTTTCTAGTCTGTAGAATAACTTGAGCAGCCCTGGCTCTAGGTTTGCTTTAAGGTTCTAGTAGAATTCAGCTATGAATCTATCTGAATCTGGGCTTTATTTATGAGTTTGTTACTGTCCCAGTCTCCTTGCTCACGGTGGGCCTGTTTAAGTTACTGATCTCATCTTGATTTAACTTAGGTGAGTTAAATATATCGAGAAATCCAGTCATTTTTAGGTCAATTTATTTGATTATTGGTTTTGAAAGTATGTCCTTCCAGTTTTCTTAGGTATCTGTTGTGATCTATCATTGTCTATCTCTAATTTTTGGTTTTCACTCCATTTATTTAGTTACTTTGGCTAATAGTCTACCAATCTTGTTTATCTCTTCAGAGAGCCAATTCTTCATTTTGTTGATTCCTTCTATTGCTTTTTTTCCATTTGTTTCCATTTTATTAATTTCTAGCTTGGCTTTGTTGTTTTCCCTGTTGGCACTAGGTTCTGGGAAAGGTGGCTGGGGAGCTGGGTGGTGTAGGGAACAGGAAGGAAATGGGCCTATCCGGTGGTACCATTTGTGCTGGGTCTTGGAAAAGTCTGGTAAGGAGCTGGGTAGTCTAATACAGAAGAGGGAAAGGGGACTGGTTGGCAGTGGGAGGTCCTGGGAAAGGAGTCAGGGAGGAGTTGTGTGGCCTATGGAGGAGGAAGGTCTTGCAGCCCTTAGGAGTCCATCATTTCTTATACAGGTATTACTTTCTTAGTGATTTCAGACTATAAAGCATGAGTGTGCTGTATAATTTTTATTCAAATCTCCCTATTTTGCTTTGTTATTAGTATGAAAGACACCTTTTGTTAATACAATTGATAGTTTCTCCTTTTGAATCAGTAGGTATACCTCTTTGCATTTTAAGGACACACACATGTGTGTGTTTGCACGTAGTTTTTTATATTTATTTGATTGTATTTTGTTTTATGTCATTTTCTTAATTTTTATTACATCAATTCTTCTGTACTTTCTTTTGTCTTATAATAATAATATTTGAAACCTTGGTATAGTTAAGCCTCTATTTTTAAATCATTCTTGGACAGCTTTTATAACACACTGCAAAATAAGAAAAAAATTATATTCACGCTTCTAGGTCCTTCCTCTCATCTCACTCTTAGTTTTTTTTATAATACCAAAATTTATAACGTAAGTGGAGTTGAACTCTGGAAAGGCAATTACACACCCTGTGGTCACCAACAGTCCTTCCGCCCATGGCCTTCCTGTTCATGGCATTGACTTTAAACATTTCTACTTATCTTTGGTTATGCAGTACTTTTTATTTTAAGGACTCATAAAGTGTTATACATCAGAAACTTTGCATTATTAAAGTGTATCTGTCTGTGCTGGGCCTGGTGGCACACACCTGTCAACCCAGCATTTAGGAGGCAGAAGCACCATAAGGCTGAGGCCCACTTAGGCTGCATAATGAGAACATTTCAAAAGCAGAAGCAAAGCCAAATAAAACAAGCAACTATTGTTCTACAGGCTTTATACATAAGGCGTATACTTACTAATCCACATATTTTCATCAAAAGAATTTTAAAAAGAGACTCTCTCCTTTTACAATTTTATTTGTATTCTATGTGTAGGGGGTGTTATGCCTGCCTGCATGTCTATGTAGTATGGGCATGAGGTGCCCAAGGAAGCCTAAAGAGGGTGCCAGATGCTGTGGAACTGGAGTTGCAGATGTTCAGCATCTGTAACAGTACCATGTGGGTACCAGGACCCAAACCTGGGTGTCCTGGAGGAACAGCTAGGGCTTTTAACTGCTGAGCCATCTCTCCAGCTCCAGCATAAGGCTTTTGTAGATAGTGTTCTAGCAAATATTTGCATTAAATGTTACTAAAGAGCAGGTTAAAGTTCTTCTTTAGGGGAATGCATTTTAATTCCAGAGTGCCTATAAGAGTCTTTTAAAACAATTCTTTAACTTCAGGGACTCCTCTAAAGCATGGCTCAAGAGATTGAGTCTGTTTCCTTGAAGGGAAGTTTCATGTTGGGGGATTGTAAGCAGTTGGATTCATCTCTTTACCTCAGAAATATTTTCTTTTCTATGTCTTCAAGTATTTGTGGGGAAATCATCCTGTCAAGAAGAAGTGGCTCATGACGACTTCTTCACATTATCTGTTTTCTTCGTTGCCTCAAAAGCAATTCTTTTTCAACTTTTTATTAATTTTTTTTAGTATGCACAGAAGAAAAGGTCTTTATGTTGACATTTTAGCATATATAGTTCTATGTCCGTAGCCACTCTCCATTACTGTCTCTTGCCCCTGACTAGTCCTCTTTCTACTCCCAGTAATCTCCCTTTTGCTTCCATGTTCATCCTCCTGCCTCAGTCTCTCAAGCACTGGGATTTTAGGCATGCCCACCATGCCTAGCACAGAAAAACAGTTTAATCGGATAATATAACCTTATGAATCTGTAATATAACAGGCATTTTATAATCTACATTTAAATGTGTATGCACATGTATATGTATTCACAAGTATCTCTCTGTATATAAACATCTGAGTTCTACATTTGAGAGAAACAGATAGTGTCCCTCTCCTTCTCCCCTTAACCCTTTCTTGTTTACCCTTGTATCCCAAATCCTTATCTTCTCGCCACCACAAGTATAGTCTACCTTCTGCAATCATGTGAGACACTCTCCCTCTCTCCCTCCCCCCACTCTCTCGCCCTCTCTGAGTTTGTTTTTTTTCCACTTTATATAATGATTGGTGCTTTATACTCTATTTTATTTTCTATTTTTTAATCGATTGATTGCTTGACTTTTCTGTGCTATCCCTTTACATCCCTACATTCAGAATGACCTGTTTTTGCTTCTTCCAATGTGATTTCATGGAAGTGTTTTATTGTTTTAAAAATTGCTTCCAGTTCAGCCTTCAGTTTATTACTTCTTGCTGCTTTATGCTCAAATCTTTGATTCCATGGTTTCTTTTCTTTTTTTGTTTTCCCCTGGAAGAACATGTTAGCTTTCCTTATTGATTGTCCACAAGCACATAAAGTGTTTTCTCCCAAACAGTTCTTCCTTTCATAGTCTTCTCCTAGCCTTGCAGGCTTACGTCCCACTTCCTATGTACCGTCTCTACACAGACCATCTCTTATATTCTTTTATTTTCTTTCTTTCTTTTTTTTTAGATTTTATATTAATGTAACACGAGTGGGGTTTTTGTCCTGCCTGGTACCCCACAACTGTTTAGCCCCAAAGAATATCACATATAGGTCTCCATAAATTATAAGCTGATTGGCCCATTAGCTCTAGCCTCTTCACTGGCTAACTCTCACATCTTGATTAACCCATTTTTCTGATCTGTGTTAGCCATGTGGCTCAGTACCTTTTTCAGTGGGGCAGATCACATCCTGCTGCTTCGGTGATCTGGGCAGGAGTGGGAGGAATCAGCTTTCTCCTTCCCAGAATTCGCCTGTTCTCATTGCATCATTTCTACTTCCTGTCTGGTTTTCCCGCCTGGCCAATCAGCATTTATTTTATAACATGACTGACAGAATACAGACAGTTCTCCTACACTATATTAAAAGTAGATTTTTGAATGCAACATATTTTGATTAGAGTTTTTCCTCCCCCAAATCTTCCTTACTTTCCCACCCACCCAGATCCATATCATTTATTAGGGTACAGTATGGTTCATTAGGATACAAACAGGCATCCAAAAAATAATAAAATGAGATAAAATAAAAGAAAACAAACCCAAATAGTACTAAACAACAACAAAAACAAACAAAAGAGAAAGAGCCAATGAAAAGGGACAAGAAGCACACAGAGACACACAGATTTGCATAAACGGAAATCTCATAAAATCACAGATATAATATATATGCATTGGCTGGAGGAATGACTCAGAGGTTAAGAGCATTGGTTGCTCTTACAGAGAGGGGTCCCAAGTTCAATTCCCAGCAACCACATGGTGGCTATCTACAGTCTGTAATGAGATCTGGCGCCTTCTTCTGGTGTGCAGGCACACATGCAGGCAGAACACTGAATACATAATAAATAAGCAAATCTTTAAAATCATATATATACATATATATATATATATACATATATTTATATATGCATAGTATCTTTGAGGTTAAAAAGACAAATCAACCAGCCTACCAAAAAAAAAAAACAAAAACAAAAACAAAACAAAACAGAATCCTGATGAAGTGTGATGACACAAAGAACTGCCAAAAAAACGCCATTAAATTCATGGTGAGTTGCCCAGCTACTGCTGAGCGTGGGGCCTGGCCTTAAGAGTGGTTTGTATATTCAATGAGACCGTTGGAGAAAACTAACTTTTCATTTGAGAGTGATTATTTTAGACAACTTCTGGGTTAAGGATTGGGGTATGTGTCTACTTCTCTCTCAGAGCTGGGACTCCATCTGGCACACACCCAGAGGCTGCCGGTCTCTGAGTTCATATGTACATTGGTCCTGGTATATATAGAAGGTCTTCTTTTCTTGGTGTCATCTGTTCCTTCTGGCTCTTACAGTCTTTTGCCCCCTCTTCTACTTGGTTCCTTGACCCGTGAGGGAAGGGAATTGACGAAGAGGATATCCTATTTAGCCCTGAGGGTTCCATGGTCTCTTGCTCTCTGAACATTGTCCAGCTGCGGGAACATTATTCCCATCTGCTGCAGGAGGAAGCTTCTCTCATGGTGGTCGAACAAGACACTTATGCAAAGGGCGGATCTATCTGGAAGGATGGTAATGGCGGAGCCGTGGCAGCCTGCAGTTTATCTTCTCAGAGCTCTTCCCAGACCTCTCTTCCTCTGCCCTGAACTCACCCCTTGAGGTTTCTGTTTTTCCTCGTCTGTGGACGAGAGAGCTGGGTGGTTCTCAGTACAGTCTCTTGACACCTGAGCATTCAAATAGTCTTTCAAATCAAAATTTCAGTAGTGCAAAATGGCATGAGGTTGAGAAAGATCTCTTCCGCCACATCTACCTCTTCTGCTGAGCTAACCACACTGACTGGGTTTTTTATTTAAAAGATTTTTTTTTCATTTTACATACCAACCACAGGTCCCCCTCCCTTCCCTCCTCCTGCTCCCAACTTTCCCCCCACTGAACCCCTGCCATCCACTCCTCAGAAAGGATCAAGTCTCCCATGGGAAGTCAACAAAGTCTGGCATATCAAGTTGAGGTAGGACCAAGACCCTATCCCCTGTATTGAGACTGAGCAAGGTATCCCACCATAGGAAATAGGCTACAAAAAGCAAGTTCATGCACTAGGGATAAATTCTGGTCCCCCTGCCAGTGGTCCCAGAGACTGTCCAAGCCACAGAACTGTCACCCACATTCAGAAGGCTTTGTTTGGTCCTATGCAGGTTCCCCATCTGTCAGTCCAGAGTCAGTGAGCTCTCACTAGCTCAGGTCAGCTGTCTCTGTGGTTTCTCCATCATGATTTTGACCCCTTTGACCTTATAATCCCTTCTCCCTCTCTTCAACTGGACTCTGGGAGCGCGGCCCTGTGCTTAGCTGTCACACTGACTGGTTTTGTGTCTGTCTTTGGGGCTCAAGACTGCACAGCTCTGTGACTCAATCAGGATGATTGTGCAGCAGCTGGGATGGGGTCTGAGTTGTTTGAGTTGCGTCTCTCAGGGCCTCACGTGCTGGTCTCTTAGTGGGATGCAGTATGGGCCTTTAAAAGGTGGGGACTCGTGGGAGGTAATTACATCACAAGGACACTGTAGCCCTGAAGATTGAGTTTGTTCTTACATCACCACAGTGGTTATTAAAGAACAAGGTTGGCCTTTCCCTAGTCTGGCTTTCTGTCTTGCCCCGTGACCCTTCCCTCACAGTCATAATTGCACCATGATGTCATCTACCATGATGTGGCATAGCTAGGGTGACCCCCCTGAAGAGGGCCATACCATCTGGACTTTTCCTCTCTAAAACTGGGAGTTAAAGGAAACCCATTCTCTAGCTTCAGCTTGACCATTACAGTAGTGGGTGCGGACTAAGACTCATGCCCACATGCCTGAGTTCTCTCCCTGAACCCTGCAGTTGGGCGTGGTTCTATCGTGGCACACACCCATCTACTTCAGCTTTGTTGCAGTGCAGGATGCTCTCGCCACTCACATTTGGGGTTTGTTGGACAGTCCAGGTGTCCTCAGTCAGCAGTAGGCCCTGAATGGTTTTTATTTTGCTTTAAACATTTTCTATGTGTTCTCCCAACTCAAGGACTCTTGGAGCTGGCGGGCTGCCCTGAAGACCAGGGCCAGTCACAGTGGTCATTTTATTTTCTCAAGGTGAAAGGTCAGGCAGTAATGTCTGCTCATATGTCCCTGTTCATGTGTGCATCCCTGCTCATCTGTCCAGTCTTAGCTCCAAAGGACTTGATGAAACAGGCATCAGGATGACAAAGGAGTCTATTGCAGCAGACGCAGGGCACAGAGGTCAAAGATTTCTCTCAAGTTCTTCCCCGGTGTACTTTGTTTTAGCCTGTGACACGTGAAGTTTATACAGCTGGCCTCACTCATGCTGACGATGTTTTTAATGAAAACAATACAGTTACATCCGAGATTTGGACAAAAACAAGCTAGCAAATCAGATAGTTTTTAAATAAAGATACTTAAAGAGAGATGAGATAAACCACCCCAAATTTATTTTTAATAACCGGAACCATGGATCTCATTTTCTAACTTTATTTGTTACCCTCCGTTCATCATGTCAGATAACAGTTTCTCCAGGGGGTGTTAGGAAGGATTTTCCTGGCAGGACAAGACTTTCTCCCATGATGCTTCAGAGGTGCCACACATCCTCTCTGGAGCTTCTGTGAGCTATTAGAGATACAGCACAAATCGGGAAGGACGCGCATTCTTACTTAAGAGAATCTTTGAAGTATTTGTACAGTGTGTTTACTGTATTCTTGACTGCATGCCAAGCATCTTCATATCTGGTATCTCATGCCGCTCTCACGGACAATACAATGGAGGTAGTTAGAGTCAAAAACCCCGGGTTAATTTCTGACTCTGCCAACCCTAATTCTTGGCAAAATTGTTTAACCTCACTGCCTCCATCCTTTCGCGAATGAGATGGGATAGTGACGGTACCCCTTGGGTTAACTTTTTGTGCCAAGTTCCCAGCCAGGCATCAGGATCCTGTTGACACTCATGGAGTATAGGTATATTTCCTTTGTTACCTTCTCGCCTCCACCCCTGATTGAAAGTGGCGGTCCTCCTAAGGCGTGTTCTACCATGTCACCTAACTTTAGAATGACAGGGCCCAGATACTTGTCTGGCTGACTACAGAGTCTCTGCTTTGAAACATGGCTGGATTTTTTTTTTTTTTTTAGCATGCCTAAATGTATCTCTGGGTGGCTCAGGACTTTGGGAGACACACTTCTCCCAACAAGACAAAGGTCTTTGAAACTCCTCGTATGATATAAGTATCCCCCAAACTGTATTAAAGTTTCCCCCTGGCTTTTATTTTAGGATGCTGCTTTTCTTTCCTGATTAATATTTCTTTCAGAGGCTGAGAACTACGTTTTGCATCCCAGTTTACTCTCTGGAACCCTTATTATTCTCACAGTTTTCATGCGTTTACTACCAACTTAGGTCTTAGCTGAAGTTGCCCATAGGGTGAAATCAGAAAGGGTGTTACTTGGAGTCTCGCTGATTCGTGTCCTTCCTCAAGTTAGACTTACTCTAAAGTTGTTTTACGTGACATCCTAGAGTTTTTTGCATGAGAGAGTTGTCTTGGAAGGATGCAGTTTCATCTGGCTACGAGACTAGATTGTTGGTTATTTTGATATCGTTTCTGAAGAGAACTTTGCACATATAGGAGACACTGGTGGTCTTCATCATTCATGGTGGTCATGTCCTATCAGGTCACTGTCAACAGGCACTTGAGTGACTGCTGAATAGTTGTTTCCAGGGGACACAGAGGGTCAGGTTCATGTGACACTGGCCACATTTTGCCAATCCCATAAGTTCAGTATTTATCTGTACAGAGATGTCTTGCTTAATACACAATTGATTTATAAACACTAAGCCTTTCATGACACAGCGCTCTACTCACGCCGGAGTAAGCTTACCTAACACACATATTTTCTCCATGAGGTACTTCACGGCCTCCTTCTACGAAACACCAGCCAACGCTGCGGTTCTGCCCCCGGTGGCCATCTGACACAGTGGACTCATTAATAAAATGCACAAACTGCTAAAAATGTGGCAGCAGAGATGCTGTCGAGACCACACTTGCTCCTAGCATAAGAGCCAAAACAGGGATGCTAGCCTGGCTTTGGTCCTCACGGGGAAACTCGTGCCTTGGATGAGTCAGAGCTTTTGCAGCTCTGCGCATGCCCATGAATCACCGTTCTGCGGTCACAAATACATTTTAGTGAGTAGGCAAATTTGCAAGCATGGAACCCACAAATAATGATGGTCAACTCTATTTTGTTTCCAAAATGATCCTTTTTTTTTTTTTTTTTTTTTTTTTTTTTTTTTTTTTTGCCCAGCCTGAGGCTTTAATTTGGAGTCTTGGGAAGGTGGGGTAAGTCACTGATCTCCCAATACTAGGCTCTCTGCCCTGAAGCTCTTGGTCCCGCCCACTTTAATTTCAGGGTTGGAAGATGAGCTAATAAACTTGGTGCGAGAAGACGCTTGAACAACCCATGCGTGTTCATGTCCCTTCTTTTCTCTTGGCCTCTTGCCACCACCTGGGGAGCAAACACATCAGCTGAAAGTGGGAGAGGAGAGTTGTCCTGTGCGAGCCTCCGTCCAGACCAGACAGCCCTGACCCTCTTCCCTCGGGCTCCGGAGACCATGAGAAACAGTTTTGACTTGAATCACGTCTTGGGTGGTTTGCTGTGTCCCGGTCACTGATCGGTCACTCAAGGGCCTGTAATTTCAGCGTGCCGTTTTCCACCTTCTAGATTCCCCCAGAAGGGCGTTAGGCCGCTCCTGCCGCCGCCAGCATGTCTCTTTCTCTGTACATCACGTGGAAGTAAAACGTGACATCCACCGTCCTAGCATAGAGCGGGGAAAGTGGAAGGAAACTGAGGGCAAGGGAAGAGGGCACCGGGTGGGTAGGATATGCTCTTCCTTTTAACTCCATTTTGGTTAAAACCTGGTTTGTTAGTTTTTTTTTTTTTGTTTAAATTGAAAAAAAAATCACCCATTGGTAAGAGTGGTCACTTTATTTTTCACAGATAGGATGAACTAAAAAAGCAGCCAGAACACAGGAGAGGAGCAGAGGTGGAAAGAAGGAGGTCATCTATGTACAGAAAATAATCCCTCATGTTCTTTTCCAAGAACACGAAATCTACAAGGGCAAGAATGCATCAATTTCACAGTGTCTATTCCTCTCAGAAAAACTGCTGGCCCCAAGGCCTGGTGAAAGTTACACTTAAGAAGACCATAAACATCTTAAGAGTCACATCTTAAGTCAGAATAATTTTCTTATAAAATATTAATTCTCAAAATGAACTGTAAAATATGAACACAAATGGTTAAGGCTGTGTTTCTTTCTGCAGTGAAGCTGGAATCTCTTAGGGAAGCTGACAGCTTACTAGAAGGGAGTGAAAATGTGAGCTGGGCACCGTGTGGAGTCCACCCTGTCTCTGGCCCACAGTTGCTAAGCAGCCTGGACTCCGTGCTAGGTACTGTAGGACTCCCCAAGAGAGGATGTCAGAGGGTAACCTCAAAACACAGTTGGAAAGTTAATGAAAAAAGAGGACATGGATTTGAGAGAGAGCAAGGAGGGGTTGATGGGAGGGATTGTTGGGAGGAAAGGAAGGGGGTGATGTAATTATATTATAATCTCCAAAAATAAAAGAAATAATTAAAAAACCTTAGTTGGCACCCCAGCTGTGATTTCAAGGCAGCTTGTCATTCTGTGATTGTTCGGAACTTACTAAAGGATGTGGGCTTTTAAAAAGGAGAGACCCAGAGAAAATTATGCAAAAATATAGCCCTCGCCACGTTAAAGAACAGCCCTGAGTGGAACTAAAAGTTCTGTAATTAGCTGGAAACTGCCTTACCAAAAATTTATTCTAATGTAGCATTTTCACCTAATATCAAAACAAAATCAGCCAGCTTGATGCCTCATGGCTTTCGTGTCAGCACTCTGGGTGTTTGAGTCAGGAAGTTCGTCATGAGTTTGGGACCAGTGTAGGCTACTCTGTGGAACCTATGTAAAAAGCAAAGACCTTTTCACTTAGAACCTGTATCTGGGAATAAAGCCCCAACTCCTGAGCCATCTCTCTCCCAAGTCCCCTTTTTATGCATTTTTGAGGACTGAAGAGGCTTCACTTCTCGAGGCCCAAAGCTCAATTTCTAGCACTTATATGGTGGCTCACAATTGCCTGTAACAGGCATCCCCTGCGGGCCTCTGTTAGCACCAGGTCTGGACATGGTGCACAGAGAGACACACAGACAAAACACTCATACAAAAATCTGTCATTTTACATCAGTTTTGCAATTGTTCTGTGCCTCGATTTCCTCCTCTGTAGCATGGATATAGCAACATTACTTGCACATCTGTTTGTACTATGCATAAGTATGGTTGCATATCCAGATGTTTGCTCTACATCACCGTCACCCAGGAAACCCAGGCTTCCTCTGTTCTTTCCCCACCGTTCTTTGAGCCAACCCTAGTGTGTGGTTCCATTCTATCCAGGTGGACAGACTCCTTTTATTTACCCCTCTAGCCAATAGATTCTAGCGTTCCTTTGGAAGCTCCTTCCATAGAGGAGATGGGCCCTTAGCACATGTCTGCCCATCTTTTGTTGGCTACACTTCACTCTCCCCCTTTGAAGAAGAAAGGGGAACAAATTCTCCTCCTGCCTCTTTGGAGATTTTCATTCCCAGGTTGCAGCTGATGCCTCCTCAGGCCTCTCAAATCCTATCCACTACCCCTACCTCAAGTCCCTGTTTCTCTGGCCCAATTCGGAGCTTCCCACAGCTTGCTAAATCTCAGAAGTTCCTGGCGGAGGATGGACCTCGGTTCTGACTGAGCCCATGACTGTTTTCAGTGTCTGTTTAGACTGTTATTTCATTTCTAGGGGCTGTACTCAAAGGGCCTCTAACCTGCGGGCTTTCTCATTTATATTTTTCTCTAAATTGAAAATACAGACATGCCCACAACTCCAGATCTCTAGGGATTTCTTGCTCATTCCCAGGAAAGTCTACAGATTTGGTAGATTCAGGACGATGTGTACCTGGAAAAACTGAATGTATGCCCTTGTTTTCTTTCTAATGTTTCTTCAAAGCTATCGAAACTCAATTCCGGTTCAGAGCCTCTGGTGGCTCTCAGACACACTCCCGGAGTCAGTTTCCTGACTGACCGTCAATAGATCAATCCTCATCTTGCCTTATTTAACTCGCATGCTCTCTTGAGTTTGTGTTCCACAAACAGCATAAAGCGTGTCGGGGTGGGGGGTGGGGCGGCCACTAGGGGTAAGAAGTCATTTACACTCCTGCGATGAGATCCCGTTTGGAAAGGGCTGACGTCAGCTGACCCAGCCTCCAGCCATAATTCTATGTCGCTGTCCACCCTGACCTCCATCAATCTTTCCTCTTCCAATTAGCCCCCTTCCCTAAAGACCTCTGACTTACCCACAGTTCCGTGGCACCTAGGAACAGAGTTAATTAGAAGTTAGCTTTCTGAGTAGTTCCTCCTTTCCTTAGGGGAAAAAAGAGTTCCCCCTGTTTCTAGAAAATGGGCTTTAAACCCAAGCCAAACAGAAACTCTGGCATGGTATAATGACTGAGCTTGTGGAGTCTGTGCTGTGTACCCGCACGACAAAAAGAGTAAAGGAAGACCCAGGTAGACCATTTTATCATTGAAATAGCAGTAATGGCTGGCATCTATAAGTCCTTACATTCTGTTGTACACTGTGGCAAAACGTCCCGCGTTACGTCTCGTTCCGACCCCTCAACTCTATTGTAGATCTAAATGGCCTCCACTTACAATGTGCTTTATAAACGAAAGGAATATTGCTGTGGTAGGGATAGTATTTTCAAAATATTAGGAAGCACATTAAAATTTTCTCTCCTGCAATCCCTGTCAGCTGCTCTTGTCCCCATTGGATCCCTAGGAAAGGAAGTAGGGGACATAGAGGGGACATAGATGGGACATTGGGAACACAGATAGAAAGAGAAATTCAAAGTCCCAATCCTTCTACTTTGGAGGGGTATGGGAAGAAGAAAGGGAACAAAACAGTGGAGCAAGTAAGTGGGAGCAGATGATAGCTGACGGCCCCTCATCCCCTAGAGCAGGGGCACTGTGGGTGTGTGTTTAGCTGACGGCCCCTCATCCGCTGAAGCAGGGCACTGTGGGTGTGTGTTTAGCTGACGGCCCCTCATCCGCTGAAGCAGGGCACTGTGGGTGTGTGTTTAGCTGACGGCCCCTCATCTGCTGAAGCAGGGCACTGTGGGTGTGTGTTTAGCTGATGGCCCCTCATCTCCTGGAGCAAGGTGCTGTGGGTCTGTGTTTGGCTGACAGCCCTTCATCTGCTGGAGCTCTGGGTATGTTTATGGTGCAGCAGGATAGAACTGTCCGAGTGGGTCCCAACCTGGACAGCTGAGCTGTGAGAGTGACAGAGAGCCTGGTCCCTGAATGTCACACCATGGTAGAGGTGACAAATGTGTATTTCCCTACTGAGCGACTTTGTCTCCCCAAGCAATAGAGCCTGTTGTTGCTGATGAAAAGGGTTTTGTTTTTGGTTTTGTTTTTGTTTTCTTAGCTATATTTATAACCGGAAGGGCCATAGAAATGTTCTGGACTATAGGATGTAAGCAAACATTTGAGCTGGACTTCTGGGAGGGCCTCTTCCAGGAGACCATCCTAGTTGGAAGACACTTGCTATGCTTCTGTGATACCTTATTTCTGTGGCAGTGTGTCTACATGGGCGTAGTGGCTGGAGCTCCAGCAGCTGTCTTGCAATGCAATTGATGCCCAGGACTGAAACAGGCCCACAAACATGCAGGAACCCGGGGTCTGTGACACCCCAAGGCTCTGGCACACAAATCCTGGACTAGCTCTCTCCAGGTCTTTTAAAGCGAGAAAATAAGTCTCATGTTTTAATCTATGATTATGCTTTTGAGACTCCACACAGAGTCAGGCTGGAGACACTGGAGCAGATGGTCAGGCAGTTTTGACACTAAGTGGTCTTGATCCAACTCCAAAACCTAGCAGAACACGGCCATAAACCTATTATTCTTGCTTAGTGAGAATGTCAATATGTAATTGATTTTTGAAATGAAAATCAAAATCCTGTAGACTCAGTTCATATATAAAGCAGGAAAGAGGCATTAAGACATTTAAGGGGAATGGATTTACTGGGCTCAAGCAGAGGGAGAAGAGAATGGTGGGCTCTAAAACTCGGGTGCCCAAGCGGGTTCCCATGGCTCATGTGCTGTGTGCTCACTAAAAATTTCCGAGGCCTACCCAGGCTGAGCTGGAGAGAAAATATCTGGGAATAGCTGGGTAGAGGCTGCTTTTCAGTGTTCTGGGGACAGATTCATTTTACTAATTTCCCGACCAATGATTGCAGAAAGTTCCATCCGTCTTCTCATGGCAGAGACCATGTAAGACATGGATGTCTTGTCTGCAATCTGTAGAGCAAGAGAAAAGCTGTGCAGAGGGTGTGCACAGCGCCCCCCCCCCCCCCCCCCCCCCCCCCCGCACACAGTAAGGACTCTGGCTTGTTAAGTTAGAGTTCTGTTCTTCACGTTATTAGTGAGAACTGCGTCTATGATTTCTACCCAACACACCGATGTTAAATGTGCCCCACCCTTTGACACAGCAACCCCGGTGCTGGGAAGTCATCTTTAATGACTCTTACACATGTGCTCACTCTAAGCACTATGAAATAACAAGTCAGGACACAGGCTAAGAGCTCACAGATATGGGGCGGATGGAGTAACTAAAAGTGTAAGCCCAAGATAAATATTCTGCAACCACCAGCAAGGCTGAAGTAGGTCTGGAGATCCATTTCTGTAACTCTACGATGAAGCGATTCTACTATACTTATTTTTTGGCATTTTTTAAGTTAATTTTTAGGGTACAAAATGATGTTTCATTGAGACCTTTCTTACATTAGCGTACAAGTGAGGAACATTCTAGAGACTTCTGTATGTACATGTGGTGCTTTTGTTTCAGTGGCAGCCTATGATATGAAGAAACTCAGAGGAATGAGAACAAAAGTGTTGCTTTGTCATGCTGCTGGTCAGCACGTGCCTGAGAAATCCTCAGTTTGTACGATATGCCCTGAATGCAGACAGAAAAGACAGGTAGATTCCATACAGTGATGCGGATCTCTGTGCGAAGATGAATGTTTTAATGATTATACATCACTGGCCTTATGCATAGGTCAGGAGTCAGTCAGCCTGTGCATCGCCTGCCATATGCAATTCTCGCTTTTTCTCCACGTGAGACACGAAGGGGTCTGAGGACAGCAGAAGGTGGATTGAGACTATTCAGGAAACCAAAATAGGGAAGGGGATGGGGCAGCTGAGAGACCACAGCTGGAACTGTACAAGGCAGAGCAGAGAGCTTGCTGCTTTTCCTCATCTCCTTTAGCTGGGAACCTCTCTGTTGAGAGATGCCACCCCCTCACCCTCATTTGGCGATGAAGAAGAACAGAGGAAAGCTGCGATCCCTCACCAGGTCTGAGGCAGCCTTTGCCCTCTGTATCTCCATAGTGCCCGCCATCTTTGAGCGACTGGCATTTAGGATTCATTCATCATTCAGTGGGACAGATTCATGGTGGGCAAACAGCTCTTTGTCACCGTTTCCATTGTGAGTAGCATGTAAACACAGTTCAATATTTGAAGAGGGCGGGTGACAGATGGGCTGCTAAGAGCACTCTCCTTCACAGTTCTTAAACGGACTTTTGTCACCAACGTCTAGAGTGTTGCTCTCTCTCCCAGAGAGGAACTGTCTGGTGCCTGGGTCCATAAGCTTTTACAGAATCCCAAGCAGCATGCCCACAATGCCCCACCCAGCTCCCCAGAGGCCGCTGACAATTATGCTAACTCTTCCCTAGTCTCAGTACTACTACCAGGTGCTGGTCCCACGCCACTGCATTATATGGACTTGCCTGAGAGGAAGTGAGGCAGGCTCACCACCACGTCTAGAACTTTCTCCCTTCCATCATTTGTTTAGAGAGAGAGAGAGAGAGAGAGAGAGAGAGAGAGAGAGAGAGAGAGAGAGAGACTGAAAACAGTGGTGTCTCTGGAGGAAGAGGCACAGAAACTGGCCTGAGTTAGACACAGGATGGCCCGGAGTGAGTCCTGGAGTCTGTATATTAGCACTTCTAGTTCCTCTTTCTGAATGTTTGGATCCAGGCTTCCGGAGCTGGAGAACACCTTCTTGGGGCTTCTCAGCTGGACTTCAATGCGACTGAACCTGAAGCCCCTTCTTGTGGTTCCACAGGTGTGTTGCTCCAAGTCTTAGCTTGGTGACTTGTGTGAGCATGGGTGGGGCACTTGCTTGACTCTCCATCTTCTTTCCGTCTCTGAAATGAGATCTGTGTCCAGCTCTGAGCTTGCAGCCTGCAGGTTTGCAGCCTCCAAGCCTCCCAGTATGTACTTCATTAGAAGCTAAGGGCTGCTTCAAGAACCATTTTGGGGGAGGTCTAGAATTTCTACTCTATGACTCTCAAGCAGGGGGTGAGATGAGAGTAGACAGTTCAGAGAGATGGAGTCCAGATGTGGAAAAGAACTCAGTGATGCTGTAGCTACAGATAGGTACCCAGCGAGCCTTAGGATAATGACAGGGAACCAATCACAGAGCTTAGTTTAGATGTGCTCCTTGTTTCCATCTTATGGCTGCTTTGTCAAGGATGGGTTAAAGAAAAGTGAGTCTCTGTATAGTTGGTTTAAGGGAAAATATTCACTGAAAGCAGATATGCCTCTGAGAAACCAGTACCTGCGACAGGAGTGGGGAGGACATCTATTCTGCTCTGGCACCTTTGGGTGACTTTGGGCACCATTCAGATTTGAAGGTCCCCTTTCCCACCGTCAGTTTGTAAGGATTGTGATAGGAGCCTGGCTAATGTGACTTTCGGGTGCTCGATCAGGAGGCCGTGGGCCCGCTTGGTAATGAAGATCTCTGCCAGGCAGGCAGCACAACACACGCTGATGAAGACTGAGCGCAGGCCGCGTAGTTATTAATGGGGCATCGGGAGCTGCGCGGTGCGCAGCAAAGTGATCTGCCCTTCACGCAAGCCCACTAGGACACGGAAGCTGGCTTGGAGGGGAGCCAGCATCAGGCCTGTCATCAGAATGAAGAAATTCATTAGAAGAGATCTCATTCCAGGGGCTGAAGGCAGGGCTTGGAGTGCAGTTAAAGAAAAAGAAGGGGTGTTACTGGGAGACAGTGATTTAAAACTTGTCACTTGTTGCAGACTACCCTTCTGTCCCATGTTTACGACAGAGCCCTGAGGGTCTCGTGCATGCCTGTATCGCCCAGGGACACGCAGTGTGCCCCTCCTTACGCATAGGCCTGCTTGCTTCCCAGGATCAGGGCAAAGGCTCCATGGTATCTCAGAGCAGGGGTAGAGATCTCAGCGAGGGGACAGATGTGCTGCCAGCAGAGTGGAAGTCACATCCAGTGACAGGAAAATGACACTTTGGAATCCAGATGTGGTGCAACACTTGATATAATGTCTGCAAATATTAAGGAGGCAGGCAGGCCCGGGAGATGGGTACCAGGAGGCGCTAGTGTTCATGGCGGCTAGGATGGCCCAGTACCCCATGTATATAGGTGGCTACTGCTCACCACCAGGCAAAGGTTTAACAAGGGATTTTAAGTCCTGTTCCTAGATCTGAGCTTCCAAGAGAAGCTGAACATGGATATTATAAATTCTCCTAATTTAAAAGCATTTAATTAAAAAATATCCCTAAATGCAAAGCTACAGTGAAACCCTGTCTTGCAAAACCACCCCCCAAAAAAAACCCCAAATATTAATATGAAAAAAAAGTAAAAAACCAAAAAGTAACCAAACCAATAACGGCAGACTGATCTGATCAAACAGAACCTACTTGTGGACTAGATCTGTCCTGTAGGAATCTGAAATCAGAAAAGTGGTCGCCACAGTTGCTTCAGTCCTAATTCCGAGGACCTGTGAAGAGACTCAGTCCTGCATACAAGCTGGTTTGCAGCCCAGGAAATCACACTGGAATTTTCCTGGTAACTTGTCACACAGGGAACTATTGACAGGGAACTATTGCCACAATGGGAGCCACCTCCATTCAAGCTCTATTCTGGAGGTTGAGAGCAGATGGAGGAAGAGCGGAAGAGGAATACTGAGTCTGTCTGCCTTTCATAAAGATGGTGCACAAGTGGGAGGCCTGAGCTCCTGGGGATCATTTTGATGATTAATATCTGCCCAGTCAAGCTGATGGCTCTGAGATCTGATTCCTGCTCACTAGCCCTACCCTGAGGGTAGCTTTTGGAGGAGTTTCCCAGAGCATCTCCAAGTCAATCACTGGTTTTACTTCTTGTGACAGAGTCCTAAGTGACCATCAAACACAAATGATGTCCTATGTTGCCCAGTCTCCCTTAGCAAGGTTTCAATCAGCACTCATGTGATGTCACCACACGTGACACAGACAACCTGCGGGATTGGTTCCTTAATAACCCCACAGGTCCTCTAGCTCTTCATTACTCTATGGAATCTGGAAGATCTGTGTTCCTCATGATTAAGTCGCTGGAAGAATACTGTCCCACCTGTGTAGTGAGCAAAACACCTACCCCTATTTTGCTGGACCATTAAGATCTCAGAGTTGTCTGTAGCAATACCAGTTCATCAGTTATTGAGTCTCAAAAAAAGACAAGCAAGAGGAAGGAGCAGATGTGAGAATCAAGGAATCATTGGGAGCTGAGGGTAATGGCTTGAACTACCAACCACATTATTCTGGTACAATCTGTAAGCAACTAATGGGAATTGAATGTGTGGTGTCAATTCAGAATATCGTCTAAAACCTTGAATGCTTAGGCATTTCTTTACGTACTCACCATTTTAAGAAAGTGTGTATGTAATTTTGCAGATATGTTTTGATTAGAGGTCAATTAGAGACAGTGGAAAGAAAAATATCATGTTAAAATATGGAAGTGGCATATCATTTTAGGATAAAAATATGAAGGTGACATTTGTGTAACTGAAACCTGAGGACATTGTGATATGAAATGAGGAGGATTGGATACCGCTTGGAAGGATACACAGTAGCCCGGGTCTTTCTCTGGGTATATGTGCAATTCTATGGTTTGCAGAGAACTGAACACAACTTCTGGGCTGGAGAGACAGCTCAGAGCTTAAGAGCACGTACTGCTCTTTTAGAGGACCTGAGTTCAGTGCCCAGCATCCACATCATATAGCTCACAACTGCCTGCAATTCTATCCAAATCTGATGTCCTCTTCTGGCCTCAGAGAGCACTGTATAAAAAATGTGGTGTAATTCATATAAACATGTACACATAAGTAAAAAAAATATCTTAAAGATACAGTAGCTTGTGATGTTTATAACACTCATTTTTAGTGTTCAAGATAGGGTAGGTGTTTGGAATCTGCTAGCACTTGACTGGCCAGCTCAATTTCCGCTAACTTTTCTGTCTCTTACTTCTACCACACTTGTAAGGTCAGCTTAAATCCTATGTGCTCTTTGAAGCTTCACTGCATAGTCTCCCCCTTTTAGGGTAATCAGGGGTTGTCGCCAGGGCACTGTGTGTGCAAGGAAAGCCCTTGTCCAGCACATTCCTAGCTGCCAACTCTTCTATTGCATCTACTCACATACTACCTAGACATTCAGCCATGGAGTGGGGTCCATGTATCGGCAACGCGTCTTCCCATTTCAATTGTAAGCTCTTGATCAAGGCTCCTTTGATTTTTGCAGTGTTTCTTTGAACCTTTCGTACTTCCTGGTAATTTTCAGTACCACACAAGCAAGAGTTGTTGTAACTTTTTTTTGATGTTAAACATCTATTTCTCACACTTCAAAGCTTTTCAAAGCCCAAGCCAAGAACTGCTGAATTCAGAATTGAGCTGTCTTATGACATCAGGGTAATGTATTGAGCTTTCTGTTTGAAGAGACTCTGCTCTGATGAAGTTGGCAGTCGGAAAGGTCATGAGTTATGCTGTTACCTGGATTATTTCAATGGTCATGTTGGGGAAGTGTTTGCACACAGGATATCAAAGTTATGGCGCCTGCTGAAACAAAGAGACCTCAAAATTTGTTTGTGTGTGTGTGTACGTGCACAATTTTTGGAAAACAGCAGGCTCTAGATGAATGTGTGAATGTTTGAATTATTATTTTTCTACATTTGTTTACTTACACACACACACACACACATATATATATGCACACACATTTATATAACTTGGGCATGTGGATGGGAGGTCAAAGGACAACTTACTGGAATTAGTTCTCTCCTTGTACTGTATGGTTCCAGGGTCAAACTCAGGCGGCTCCAGGCTTGGCAGCAAACACCCTTAGATGCTGAGCTATTTTGCATGGGGCCTGGGTGTAGGCCAATGTTCTACATCCTTTTTTTTTTTTTAAATGCTCTTTAGCCTCTCAAAAATCACTTTCCTAATTCCACCTGGCTTTGCTAGTTCCAGCCTTTCCCAGTTGTATTGACAACCCCTGTCTCTCATATCTCCCAATCTCCAGGCTAATTCTAAAAAGATGTGGCTGTTAGATGCATCCAAAGGGCGCCTGGGCCAATGACACACATGAAGCAGTCATGTGCTCTGCGGTCCATCTGGCTTCAGCACTGTCAGAACGAACACTTCTTGTGATAGCAGAAATGACACAGGTCAAAGCTGTGAAGAATTCTCGAGAGCATCCTATCCAGCGGCTCCTGTTTGGGCAATAAAGGCAGGGGAGTTGTAGAGCTGGTGCTTCTTGGTTGTGGGCAGAACAGTGCAACTAAGGCGAAGACCAAACTGTTCCCTGCCAGCTCACCAAAGCCAAGAACGAGTCTGTTAGCAAGGTGTGGGAAAGCCTTCTGTCTCATTTGCCCTTGTAGGATTACAGATTAATCAACAAGCTTTTGGGGGATATTTCAGTACATTTCAAAGCAAAAGTGTATCCTTTGATGTAGCAGTTTAATATAAGGATACCTGTGAGGAGGCCTGAAATATATGTCCACGGAGGGGCATGATTAATTATGATAATGAAAAAGCAGAGAGAACTTAAATGTATTTAATAATAGAAGGGTCAAATTAATTATAGGAAATCCTTCTTGCCCTACTGTGAAATTTTGTGTAGCTATTGAAAAGAATGAATGTAATACATGAGATGGTGCCAGCGCTTTGGAAAAGACACCTTATATATTGAATTGAAAAAGTTAAATGAATTATCATATGACCCAGAAGAATGTTCCCAAGTATTGGAAACATGTCTGCAAAATATTCACAATAGCTATAAAGTAGAAATCCCCCCAATCCATCAACTGATAATGGATAAGCAAATTATGATATGTCCATATAGCTAAGTATTTTCCAGTTATGAAAAGGAATGAAGCTTAATAATACGTTGAAAGTTGGAGAGATGGCTCAGAGGTTAAGAGCACTTGTTGTTCTTGCAGAGAACATGGTTTCAGTTCCCAGCACCCATGTGGTGGCTCACAACCATCATAAGGGGTCCAATGTCTTCTTCTGACCTCTTCAGGCACCAGGCATTCATGTGGCACACATATATACATGCAAACAAAACACTCATACATGTAAAGCAAAATAATAATAATAGTTATTATTATTATTGTTGTTGGTTTTCTGAGACAGGGTTTCTGTGTATCCCTGGCTGTCCTGGAAGTCAGGCTGACCTTGAACTCAGAGATCCACCTGCCTCTGCCTCCCAAGTGCTGGGACTAAAGGTGTGCACCACTGTCCCGTCATAAATCTTAAAAAATAAAAAAAGTAATCATGTTCACAGATAGGAGTTGGATACAAAAGGCCAAGCACCATGGGAGTCCATTTGTACACAGTGTCTTGAAGAGGCAAAACCCTTAGAGAAGATATAAATCTGTAGTTTCAGAGACCGAGACCCAGAAGGGAGTGAGCATGACCCCCAGGGGGTGTGAGGATTTGTTCAGTGCTGATGAAATATTCCGGAACTAGGAAAGAGGGCTGCAAAATTTATGAACAATACACTAAATACCAGTGAGTTGATTTAAATAATTAATCACTTTGTTCTAAATTTTAAATGGGTATGGTATGTAAATTATATATCAATAGGGTTTTTTGTTTGTTTGTTTTTGTCTTTTAGAATGAGTAGGATCCATTTCTCTGAAATGGAAGCATGTCCCTAGTACCTTGGAGGAGTAAAGAATAAGATGTAGAGCAATATATCACCTCTTTTTATAACTTGGCCAAACAAACTCCATGATGAAGATGGGAAGCCTAGCAAACATTTACATCAAAGGGAGCGCAGCACAGGAAATTGACTGCAAGGGTAAAATGCGCACCCCATTGGTGGGACAAACTAAGGAGACATTGCTTTCAGAGACCAGGTACTGGGGGCCCTGTTGGGAGCAGGAACCGTGGAAAGCTTTCCAATGTAGCCACTCTGAGAGATGTCACCAGAAGCAGAGGAATGCCTTTAGCCTCTCTCCTCCTCTCAGCCTCTGGTCTCCCATCACTTTCCAGTGGTCTTAACTGCTTATAAGTCAAGAGGGAGAGAGTCTCAGAAAGCCAGGTCAGAGAGTAGAGGGACACAGAAGAGAACAAGGAGGGGTAAAAGTGATCATGCCACTTGCCCACACGGCTGCCATTTTGCAACCTAACATATCTTTCATTTGCCTCACTCCACCCAAAATGTTGGAATCCTCTCCTGACAAGGGGGTCCCAAGATCCCATCAGATGGCATAACTGTGTCAAGAGCTCTCTCTCCAGCTTATACAGCCCTTCCCACAGGTCTGGATATGATGTCTTATGATGACACTGACTTAACTGTAAAGTTAAACATCTTCACACCGGTCACAAGATGGGAAGAAATGAAAGGCTGAAGCCTGATAGAAATATGTATAGCTGCCTGTCCTCCTATCTGCAGTAGATCACAAAACCATAATTGATATTTACTGCTTCCTCCCTCTACCACCCACCCCCTTAGCTGGCATTCTACTTGGTCAGGTCTTGACCTGGTGGAGTAACTGTCCCAATACATGAGACACAGGTAGGTTTTGTGTTCTATAATTGATGCTATAATTGTGCAACATGAATGATTAGGGGTCAAATCTTCAGCTTTATCATCTCAATGGGTATAGAAGGAACAGAGACTCTTTAGATACCAAAGAAGTATGCTATATCTGTCCCTGAGACTGAGTTGATTCTTTTCTGTGAGCTCTCAGCATCTTCAGAAGCAGAGACCACCAAATAGCTTATACCAGCTGACTGTCTGTGATAAGTAGATTTCTATTGGATTCCATAGACTCCAGTGACTCCAAGGAGTCACTGTGTTTATGCTGTAGCAGATAAATGAATGAATGAATGAATGAATGAATGAATGACTAACATTTCTACCAACTTGAAGTGGATTATCAATGAAGCCAGGCTGAGATCATAGCCCACTGAGTTTTGAGGCCAGATTTGAACACAGGTGACCGTGTGTCTCATTCTTGTTTGATATATGTGCTTGATATAAGATGGAACAGAGGTCATAGTCAGTGCTTTAAAGCTTTAGGTTGAAATATGGCTCCCTCCTCAGGAAAGGAAGCTGACATTTTTATTCCTTTAACTAGTTCTTTTTTAGAGTTGTATTTTATATGTATGAGTGTGTTGCCTGCATGGGTGTATCCACGGTTGGTGCAAGTGGAGGCCAGAAGTGGGTTCTGGATCCCCTGAAGCTGAAGTTACATACATGCAGTTGTGAGCAGTCATGTGGGTACTGGGAACTGAACTCTGGTCTCCTGCAGGAGCAACAAGTGCTCTTAACTACTAAGCCGTCTATTCTCTTGAGGACGATGGCTTTTCTGGAAGCTCTAGGCCTGGGAACAATGTCACAACAGACTGCTGATCTGACCTCTGGATTGGTTATGTTACTCTGAGACCAGGAAATTAAAAAAAATAAATCACACATAGAAATCAGTGTTGGAGTGAAATCAAAGGTTTAGACAGAAATAAAAATGAAAAATAAAGAAGACACAAGCAATTTAAATAAAAACCCACAGGTAAAATAAAATGCTGAAAACAATAGTGAACAATAATTGTGAATAATCACGAGAACTCACTTCAAATAAAATTAGTTCATAAAACAACCCGATGGGGGTCTATATAATAATACTTAAGAAATTAAAGAAACAAAATAAAACATGAATATTCATAATGTGCAACAGGAAAATAGCAATAAATGAGTAGAAAAATAGTAAGAGGTACATATAAAGAAAGTACTAAGTTATGTTGTTAGAAATGGACAAAACTTGAAATTGAGAAACCTGACTGATGGATCAAACTTTAGACTTGCCATAAGGAAACAGCAAATGAATGGAATTAAATACAACATTTAAAGAATTCAATCAGGAAGGGACACTGGGGATAAATAGAGCACTTTATGAACCCGAAGGCACATTTGGGAGGCACATCTAAAAACGGTTGCAGGAAGAAGAGCCTGAGGATCAGGAAAGCAGTGTTTGAAAGTGTCACAGGGGAGAGTGCCGCTGAACTGAGAAAGACTGACAGGTCACGCAGACAGCAAGAGGGAAAATAACAGCAAACCCTCATCAAGACAAGGAGGGAAACAGAAAGATGCCAAAGGTACAGAAAAAAAAAAGTTCTTAAAAGCTGCCATAGTGAAAAGGCATTTTATCTATGAGCGAAACCAGGAAGGCTGACGTCAGCCTTTCCCTCCACAGCACTGTTTATGGAGAGTGGATAAACTTCTGTAGAGCACTGGGGGAGTAACTGAATGCCTCACAGTACAGCCATTCAAGAATGAGAGAGAAACGGCAAAATTCCTAGAGACTCGGAGTCTAAGATACTTTGCCACCCTTAGAAATTAATCATTACAAAATAATCTTCTATAAGAATAAACCTAAGCCAGGAGGGAAAGCCACAGGAAACAATGGGAGCTTACAGATAAAGCAGCTATATTTAACAATTTGCTTTCAAAATAATTAAATTTACTTTTGTGTGTCGAAAACTTCAGCGTTAAAAAGGATAAATAACCAACAAGGGCGTGGAGTGAGCAGCATTTGTTATAAAAGTGTGAAATTCTATTCATGAGCTAGAGGAATATGCTAGCAATGAACCAACAGAGACTTCATGAGAAAACTTACATTTGAACGGTTATGGCTTCAAAATTAAAGATAGCCACCAAAAGAAGAAAGATAGGATTTATGGGTCATAAGCTAGCAGAAGCAGAGAGAAAAAAAGTAGAAGAACATTATCCACCTCTCAGGAGGCAGTAAAAGAGAGAAACAAAGGAAGCAGAAACGTGAAGCATAGTGCCAAAAATAGCTTCAGTTATACCGGTCCTCAGAAGAGTTTGAACACACTGAGTTCACGTGTTAAAAGGTAGATTGTTTGGCTAGATTAAACCAAACCAAACCAAATTAACCACCAGCACTCTGGCCGGAGAAGCAGATCCATGCCTTGTCCAGCCATCATCAGAGAAGCTTCCTTCTGCAGCAGATGGGAACAACTGCAGAGATCCCCAGCCAGATGTTATAGCAAGAGCGAGAGACCTGGGAACTGCCCACTCTAAATGGGATGTCTCCATTAATACCCTCCCCTCAGAGCTCAGGGAACCCCATGGAAGAGGAGATGGAGGACAGCAGGAGAGCAAGGCCCTCTAAATCAACATGAGCAAAGCTCCTATGAACTCACAGAGACTGAGGCAGCATGCACGGGACCTGCACAGGTCTGGATCATGTCCTCTATACATATTACAGGTTCTGGTGGAGGTTTTTTATATACATAGGAGTGTGCAAATGATTGGGTGTCTGACTCTTGTGCCTTCTCTTGGGCTCTTTTCCCTCTGTTAACTTTAATGTGATAGTTTTACTTCTATCTAATTATACTTTACTGTTGTGTTTTTTAAAAACAAAGGAATGAATGAATGTCTAGCTACAAGGGTAAAGGTTAACAACTGAACTGTCATTTACACCCCCAGGAGACTGAAAATCAGCTTTCTCCAACAGAGTGACCCTGGGTCTATCGACCACTCCAGGGCAGGACTCACGTTCAGGCACCCTTTCTGTGTGTGTGTGTGTGTGTGTGTGTGTGTGTGTGCGTGCGTGCGTGCGCACGCTTCCATGCTTCCATTTGGTTCTGTTTGGTGGGGTTTTTTGTTTGTTTGTTTTTGTTTTCCTATTTGGGTGTTGTTCTATTTTGTTTTCTTGGTTTTGGGGATTTTGGATATTTTGAGAAAGAACTTAAAGTTGGGTGGATGGGGAGGGTCTGGAAGTGGTTGAAAGGGGGAAGAATATGATCAAAGCATATTTAAATTTAAAATTGTTTTAATAAAAAATAACATAAAAAGCCAACAAAGACACACATATGGTATACGCAAGAGCTGGGGTTGCAACCCGAAGGTTAATTACTTGCTTAACCTTGATAAGATTCTGGGTTTGGTTCCCAGTACCCAAATCAAAACAGAACATTTTAAAAAAGGGACAGAAAGTAGGGGACAGAAAAAGTCTACTTGGCACACACCCCTAGAAAGAAAGCTGGGTTTCACATTGAGTTGAGTTGTGGGCAAAGCAGATGATTCTCAAATCTAAGGCTTCATGATCTCTTACCATTCAGCCGTGCAGGGGACCTTAGATATCTACAGCTCAGTTTAGAAAAACAGACATCATTTTCCATTCTGGACTGGCTTTCAGCTGACTGTTGATCCAACTCTCTACAGGGTTCCAGTTCTCTTTGACCCTGAGGCCTGCCACCTTGGATTACAGTGCACATTGGATTGCTGTATTAGGGCAACTACAACACACTTGAACATCCCAAACACGATAAGGGCTTCTGAAGACCGTGCTGCTTAAGTACCAAGTATAGCCAAGACCTCTTTGTGGGCAGCAACAAAGACACAATATACCTGGACTGAACATGATCGGGGCGACTACCCCGTCTTATCTGACCCAACTCTCTGAAGGTGAAGGGTGTTGGCAGCAGGAAGTGATGCCCTGTTGCGTGGTGGGAAGCGGTTAGGAACACTGCCTTGGCAGCAGGAGCGGGCGGGCAGGCGGGCGGGCGGGCAGTCTGGAGCAATCTGCAGATCCAGATCCACCACGGGTGGACCAGATTCGCATCTCGGCTCTGAGAAGACAAGCAGGCAAGGCAGAGACTCTCCATGTCTTGGTGCCCTTTGTATTTCACTCTGTCAGGTCCCAGGTGTCTCCCCTCTCCAGCAGCCCACAGAGCCTTGTACAATGACACAAATCAAACATTGCACCGGGTCGATACGGAGCAATTATTAAGTGACCTGCCTTAGGGGATCGGAGTCGCTGTTGTCAGGCTGCAGTCTTCCTGTCAAGCAGGGACCAGTCGAGCCTCTGGAGATTTCTGTTTCATGACCCGATACAAACAGGGACTGGAGAAGTGAGGATATTTGATTTTTATGTGGCAATGAGGCAATTATTTAAGCAGAGTATAGATAGGTAGGTAGATAATAGATAGGTGATAGGTAAATAGATGGATAGATTATATATATATTATAGATGGTAGATAGATAATAGATAAATAGATGATAGATAAATGATAGATGATAGATAGATAAATAATAGATGATAGATGGATGGATAGATAGATAGATAGATAGATAGATAGATAGATAGATAGATAGATAGATAGAAGGGGTCATGTCTGAGACAACCCTCCAAGATGGCCAGAGCAGCAGAAACCATGAAGTGCAACGAGGAAGGGCCTCACTTAGATGGGGTGGTGGGGCTGAAATACTGTGTGTCCCCTATTGCTGGCCAGGGACCAAGGTGCCTGCACGGTCTGGAGGTGTGCCCTCCCCATTCTGGCCCCTTTTGAAAGGGAAGCAGCTGGTGCCTGGATCCCAGAAAAGCTGGAGAAACTCTGTCGCCACCTCAGAGTCGGTGGTAGTGGGCACCGGGGCCTGTCCATCTGCCACGCCGCCGTGCCTTCAGTGAAAACTGTCCAAGTGTGCGGCCCCTCACCCCTCATCTTCCGTGCTACAGCCCGGCTGGCTGATATGTTTATCCCACGGCCGCCAGGCTGGTGGGGATGGTTTATCCTGAAGAAGACTCAGGCCCCCTTTCAAGTTGGGCTTTCTTTTCGCCCATCATTGGTTTGTGCAAACATTTCCAGATTAATCGAACACTCCTCCCTGTTCCAACCAAGACACATGCTCGCCTTCCCTGCACAATATGGCCATCTCGGCGTTTGATCGGCTGAGCACGCTTTCGTTTCTGAGGCCCCGCTGCTGAGAAAAGACCAGTCTCAAGTAACCACAGGCCGCTGCGCTGGAGAAATGCGGCTTCATTTCTGATTAGCCTCTTCACTTTCAGGCCCCGCAAAGCTCATTTTCCATAAATCTAGGTTTGGGCATCTTCAGGCTCACCTCGAGCATGCTGCTGCATATCTTTTGCTCATCCCTTTAATTACAGCTGTGGGTCTGGAAACTTCTCTAGTGCGTCACGTTGCCAGGAAAGATGAAGAGAGAAAAGAGCTCTGGGCAGATTTTAGCTAGTAGCAAATTAAAAAAAAGAAAGAAAGAAAGAGATTGTCTTTCTTCAATATAATTTCACTATCAAGATTCAACTGACCACTGAAAACACCGGCTAGGGTTCTCACAATTGCTTAACCTTTATGATTGAACACCCCAGCTATATCATCAAACGAAACCCCAAATCGTCAACCCCGTTATTGTCTGTGCTCTCCTCCAGGCTGCTTAATCCTGTTGCTGAGCAGAATCAGGGCATTTAAAAAGGGGATTCCCCGTGTTGGAGGCAGAAAGGTGGCCTCCAAAGATGTCCTGTGTGTTACGGCTTAGATACAGTCTATCCCTTTCAAAACTCCTCTTGGAGACTGATCCCCACTGAGAGGTGCGGGAAGGGAGGATACTTAATCCTACGTGCTGTTCAGAGGAGAGGCCTTGGGAAATGATTTAGATAATATGAAGTCATCAGGGCAGGGCCCTCATTCTGGAACCTGTTCAGTTGATAAGAAAAGAAACAGGGAGAGTGACGTACATATGCACATGTATACACGCACGCGTACGCACACATTAATACTAGGTGATGCTCTGAGCTTCCTGACTGCCCACAAAAAAGCAAAACCAAACCAAAGAAAAACACCATCACCTGATGCAGGCCCTTGACTTGGATCCCCAGAACCAGAAGCCCAAGAAAACTTCCTTTTTTATTTCTGTAAAACTTACTCACTCTGTGGGCCTGTACTCTTAGAAATAGACTGGATCAAGACATGTAGGAACCATGACTATCTAAGTAACTAAGTCAGGGATTTGAGGCCGAAAAATCATCCTGGGCCAGCTAGAGTAGCCTTAAGTGTAATCCCACAAATCCATGAAAATGGCGGAGGGAACATGAAGAGAGCCAGAGGGAGACATAGCCGTGGTAAAAGGCGGCAGGGATGTTCTTACTGCCTTTGCCAATGGAGGAAGTGGGGTCCGTGGAACCTTGTCTTTGGGAAGCTCTGCTGACAGATTGAATTAGTATACTGACCCCTGTGTGAGACTTGCAGCCTAAGTATGTGGTAACATGCTTGAGTTTTTTTTTTAAAGCTCTAAGTGTGTGGTAGTGGCTAAAGGAGACACTAGAATCTGAATTTTGCAAGACAGGCATCAGTGGCATGCAAGGCCCTGCAGGCGAGACATGTGTGCTACTGAGCAAAGTATGGCTGGGATGAGACACGCGTGCCACAGAGCTGAGCACGGCTGGGATGAGATGAAGGCAACCTAACCTAAACCTCTGTCAGATCCCTTTCCCGACTTTCATATATTCAGCAGTCTGCTTTAAACTAAGTCTATCCCATGCTAATTCCCTTTCTCTATACATAGCATTATCCATGTAGCAACGTAAGCCGGAAGCCTGGGACTCATCCATCTCCTCTCACTCACTCCTCCCTTCTTCTCCCAAATCTAATGAATCATTTCTCTCTATCTACTTGGTATCATCCTGGTTTAGGCTTCCTTCATCTGTGTCTGAATTATGACACGAGCCAAAGGCATCTCTCAGAAATAAAAATGTCATCGTTCTACATAAAACACTTTAACATCCTCGGGATAAGCTACAAGCTTTTTCGTTAGCCCTAAGATGGAGTGTCTTTTTGTCCTTGTTTTTTTTTTCCTCTAAAGTACTGTCTCTATCCCTTTGGCTTCTTTTTCTGACACCTCGCCTTCTTCAAGCTCTGTGCCTCAGCAATTGTACACAACCTTAGTTGTCTAAGTTCCATGCTTGGTTTTGTCCCAGACTATACACACATTGGTTTTTCTCTTCAGCAAACCATGCTCCAAATTCTAGGACCAGCTATGTCTTCCCTACTCATGAGTCTCAGCTTAGCGGTTGCTATGGCACTACCACTTTTGCCTTGGTATCCTGATCTCCATCTGGAAAATGTTCTCTCTTTTCCTTTATCTTTGTGCATAGATGGTAAACTGAAATGCCTGGCATCTGTTGTTAAGGGGGTGGTCAGTTGTCTTTTGTCTGGTAGACGAGCTGGGACCTAAGCTCTCTCTCAGGTGGCTGCTCTGGTAGATGGATCCTCCTCAGACATCTTCCTAATGTACATGAAAATGCCACTTTACTTCTCCATCTTCCTGGCTAGATAGACAGACACTTCTTGAGGGGGAGGATAATACCTTATTCATTATCTTCTCAGAAGCAAGGATAACGGCTGGAAATAGGAAGCATGAGAGGAATGGGAATGCAGTTTCCTTCTTCAGGAAGGACGGGATAGATGTGGGGAAACCCAGAGTCTGCTGGTTGCAATATTTCCAACTAGACTATTCCAGTTTATGGAAATGATCACCAGCAAGATCTGTCAAAGCTTCTTTTGCCCATGGTAAAACATGCACATAATTGTGTGGCGTAGAAACCTAACCTAACCTGAATCTAAACAGAAAATTCCAGAAAGATGAGCAGACATACTGTTCTCTTCGTGCTCCTTAAGTAAGGCTAACGTCTCTGGATAATATATATAGCAAACCAAAGACTCTGGAAACGGAGAACAGACAGACAGGGGAGAGTCCTCATTACTCATAAAAAGATGCTGTGATCGTGAATAGAGGGGGTACCTATCCGGTCCCATCCAAAGGGTAATGGGGATGAGCATAATCATGCTATTTGTTATTTTTCTATGAAACTGTAGGAAACAAAGAGAAAAAGGTGTGATGGTAATTTCTTTGGGTCTTCTTCTTGTATCACCCACATTCAAAAAGTTGGGAATGAAGACATACTAATGCCAACAGACACAGAGTTCCAATGAGAGCCTGCCCTTTTAGGCACAGGACTTGGAGAAAGTATAGCCTAGCAGTACCAGAGTTGTCTTAGTCATGCCAAACACTACAGAAAAAAAAAAAAAACAACGTGATTCCGCTCCTTAACACTGGTAAAGGATGATCTGGGTGTCTGGACTAAAAAGGGCACCATGTGATGTTTACTAAATCAGTGTCACAGGGCTCTCAGTAGGGAGCCAGGGCTTTCATGCCTTCTGGGTGGAAATAAGTACCTTCATTGCCCACCATGCATCAGTGGAGACCACTTGAGGAGCCTCTTACATGGCGACAACAAGGTGCACATTCTATATGCTTGCTGGGCAGTATCAAGGTTCCACTGGGGGCCCTTGGCATCAAGATCTCTACCAACCCTAGCAATGGCAAGGGGCCTTCTCTCTGTGCACTTCGATGCAAACAGAGACTGCAGAATACATAAAGATCCACTGGAAATAATAATTTGGTACCCGGTTTTCTCCTTCCAGAACAGTGCCAGCGGACCCCAGCTAAGGCAATGTTTAAATGAGATGCGAAGCCCATAACACATTATCCAAAATGATTTGGTATCAGCAAAAATCATCCGCTATAACAAGAACCAGTAAGAACTAAATCCGAATGGAACGTATATCCATTAGATAATTTTAACATCTCTGGTTGCCTGACAAAGGTTATAGAGGCGAGGCCATAACATGCTTCTAGTGATTGCAAATGCTCTTGAGGCAAGTGGGAGAAATCAGCCAGGTTGTAGAGCCTCCTTAAAGAAACAGAAGCTTTGAAGTGGAACCAAATGGAAATTTAGAACTGAAAGATACAAAAACTAAAGTAAGAAGCACGGTTGATGTCTCAGCAGCTAAGCAGAGAAGACATGAAAGTGGCAGCGACCTGGGAGATGGGTGATAGAAATTCCTCACCTGAACAGCAGAGAGGAGGAGACGGGCTTAAAAATGGAGCAAGCCACGGGGACATAAACCTAAAATTCTAACACTTGTGTCATCTGAATTTTGGAAAGAGAGTAGGCATAGAAACATGGTTGAATAACGTCTGAAAATAGCCCAAATTTTTTAGGGACATAAAAACACATATTCAAGAAACTGTGTGAACCCTGAGCAGGATAAATGCAGGGAAGTCTATACCAACACATGTCGTAGCTAGGCTCAAAACTAAAGGCAAGGGGGAAAATCCTGAAAACAGCAGGAGATATGTTATCTCATGCCTAGGAAAAACAAATTCAAATCATGGCCGGTTCATAACAGAAACAACGGGATCCAGGAAAAAATTTCTCAGGGTGTTTACAGAAGGAAACTGTCAGCAAAAATATCCTCTATTTAGTGAAAATAACCTTCAGGAATGAAGAGAAACCAATACCCCCAAAACCCCCAAGCCCCCCCCCCCCAATCAAACCAAAGCAACAACCTAAACTTAAAAGCAAATGTGTATTAGATGAATAGCTAAAGGAAGTTCTATAAACAGAAAGGATATAGGAAGGAACATTGAGACATCAGAACCAAGAACACAGCAAGCAAGATTACTGCAAGAAAAGCAGTAGACTTTTATTACTGAGTTTTCTGATTTTATTTGAGAGTAGAAGTGAAAGCTTTAACTGTGCTGTGGTTCTAAATGTACAGAGAATCTAAAGCAGTTAAATTGAATATGAATAAGGGTAAGAGCTACACATTTATGCTTCACTGGAACTGAAAAAATAATACATTCTATGATAATTAAAAATGTGTGTGTATGATACATGCATGCTTGCATTTGTGTTGTCTCTCTGTGTGTTTGGTGCACGTGGATGTAGGTTAGATGCTAGCATCCGTGTTTGTCCTCACCTTCCACTTTGTTTGGAAATGGGTTTCTTTGTTGTTCTCCATTGGTTACACCAGGCTAGCTGGCCCTTGGATTCTGGGGATTCTGACTCCAATTCCCATCTCGTTAGACAAGCACTGGGCCTGCAGGTGTACTCCATTGCACCCAGCTTCAGGGGAGTTCTGGGGACTCAAACTTAGGTTCTCATGAAATTCACCCCCTTGGTGAATTCAATACTATCAGATAAAACAGATTTCAGAATGGCATGTCAGAGACAAGAAAATATTGTATAACTGAAAAATGTCATTCTACTGGGAAGACATAGCAGCCCTAAGTACATATGCACAAGATAATAGAGATTCATGATACACAGAACAGAACACTGAAAGACCAGAGAAGCATTACCAAACCCAGAGTTACAGCTGGAGACTGGCTTATGATTTCTATTGCTGTGAAGAGACACCAAGACCATGGCAACTCTTATTAAAAAAAACTTAATTGGGGTGGCTTGCATTTTCAAAAGTTTAGTCCATCATTACAGTGGGTCATGGCGGCGTGCAGGCAGACATGGTGCAGGAGAGGTAGCTGAGAGTTCTACATCTTGCACAGGCAGCAGGAAGTGAACTGAGACATTGGGTGTGGCTTGAGCATATGAGTCTTAAAGCCTCTCTCTACAGTGACATACTTCCTTCAACAAAGCCACACTGACTCTAACAAAGCCACACCTCCTAATAGAGCCACTCCCTTTGGGAACCATTTTCTTTGAAACCACAGAGAACTTATTTCCCTTTCTGCAACAGTTAATAGAACAACTGGACAAAGTTAGAGAGGAATTCAACAATGTCATCAACTGCCAGGAGCCAATCAACAGGTACAACACATGATATTCAAGAACAGTGAGCTATCTTTCGAGTACCAGGGCAAATTATACCACAATAAGTTATCTGGGCCATCACATGTCCTTCAAAAATTAAATGAACAAAATTTCAGAATTTGTTTTCTGGCTCAACAAAATCAAACAAAGACTTTAGACTTATGGTTTTTGTTTTTCCAGTGATGAAAATCAAATCCAGAACCTCATACGTGCTAAGCAAACACCCTACTACACAGGTACACACTCAGCCCCAAACAACAGGCTTCTAAATAGCCCAGTGGTCAAAGAGCTGTCAAGGGAAATGAGAAATACAACAAACTACATGAAAAAAGCGACATTTCCACTTCATGGGACACAGCTAACAGTGTTGAGAGGAAAAATTGGCATCCCTAAGTAGATATATTAGAAAAGGAAAAAAATCTAAAACTACCACTCTAACCCCCTGTACCACGCACCTAGGGAAATGTCAGAAGTACATCTCAGTGGAAGAGTGTGGGCAAGACCCAGGTCCAGTCTTCATACCAGAACAAAAAGCATAAAAAATAACATAATAAACAAAAAATAAAAAGGACCAAATAAAGATAAGGGCATGAATGAAGGAAATTGAAAATAACAGCAAAAGCAGTTTAAAAGGAGCTCAATAAATCAGAGTTAGATCTTTGGAAAGATCAATAAATGTAATGATCCCTTGGCAACAATGACAAACAGAGATGATACAAATTGTCAATATCATGAATGAAACAAGATATCCGTGTAATGCCAGAATATACAAAAGGAGTCAATAAATAAATATTACAAAAGCTATATACATATCATACATAAACTTAACAATATACACAAAATGGACCAATCCTTCAAAAATACAACTGTCATAATAAGCAAAATTATTCTTATTATTATTATTTTTGGTTTTTCGAGACAGGGTTTCTCTGTGGTTTTGGAGCTTGTCCTGGAACTAGCTGTTGTAGACCAGGCTGGTCTCAAACTCACAGAGATCCGCCTGCCTCTGCCTCCCAAGTGCTGGGATTAAAGGCGTGCACCACCACCGCCCGGGCGCAAAATTATTTTTTAATTGACATGTAGTAATTTTACATATTTGTAGGGTACAGTATGATATGATATCATTTAAATAGTTCTGTAATTTTTAAGAAAATTTAATTAGTAATTTTTAGATTCTCCAAAATAAACCTCTATGTACAAGCTGTTCCACTGGAAAAGTTTCTAAATACATAATCTTTTTCAGAAGCCAGAAGAGAGAGGAGCAGTCTCTAGTCATTTCACATAGTCGGTTTGTATTACGTTGTATTACTCAAATACAATCAGACAGAGAGCATCCAAACAAAGAAAACTATAGGCCATTATCTTTCTGAATACAGATTCATAATCTGTTTTGAAGTTTCATTTATTTTTAATGGTATGTCTGTGTGTGCATAGGGGTGCCAGTGTGCAGGGAGGCAGCAAAGTGTTGTATCCTGTGGCGCTAGAGCTGTAGGAGGTTGAGAGCCACCTGCCATGGGTGCTGGGAACCAAGCCCGGGTCCTCTCAAAGAGCAGTGGGGGCCTTTAACTGCTGCACCATCTCTCCAGCCCCCAGATACACAATCTTTAGCAAAATGTTAACTAATACAAGTGGGGAAAATGTAACAATGTGTAATAAAATTTAGTAACATATACTCTATTTTTCTGTGTGAACCTATAGAAGTCCTGAGGTGCCTCTGCAGCCACATACGTACAGAACAGATCCAAGGCAACCTAGAAGAAGCTTTGGAGGCCGAACCAGTATTTAAATCTCTGCCTGAGACTTAGATTAGTGCTGAACTGTACAAGAGCAGAATAGACCTAAAACAGTCAAGTAAGGACTTTTGAAAATGGAATTGAGATTGAAATTACCCCCAGAAAATGCAAAACAGTGTCTGTAATCTAAACCCAATGAGATTGCTTACATTCTGGGGACTTTAACTGGACAAGTCTGCACACAGCACATGCCACATTGCTAGGAAACATTCCAGTTTATTCAATATAGAAGGACCCCTGGAATGTGACTAGCCCCCAAACAGTCGGACGAGAACAATGCACTTACATCAGGGTTTCAGGTGTTCAAAGACTTGAAAATACACGTGTTTTTAAAGAAGGGAAAATAGAAACGTACTTGGATGTGAAGGGAGGCAGCTTCAGAGAAACTGCATAATGCGAGAGCAATACGACAATTCTAGATTAAAAAACCTGAACTTAATAGTTTGCTGCTTTGGCTCAGCAGCAAGTTAGACATGATATAAAAGTCAGTAAGCATGAACACTTAAATGTATAAAAATTACCCAGCAATACATTAATGATAATATCTCCATTTCTTCTCTGAATAATAGAGGCCGATATATTTTTTTTTTTTTTTTTTTTGCTTTTTCGAGACTGGGTTTCTCTGTAGCTTTGGAGCCTGTCCTGGAACTTGCTCTGTAGACCAGGCTGGTCTCGAACTCACAGAGATCCGCCTGCCTCTGCCTCCCGAGTGCTGGGATTAAAGGCATGCGCCACCATCGCCTGGCCGAGGACGATATTTTTTTCATTCACCAAAGAGTATATGAACTGTTTCATTGTTTTGCAGGAGGCTCAGTTATTGGAGCTTTGATGAGCACAAGCGTACACATGCACACACACATGAATATGCACACGTATCTCCACAACGACTGTGCCGCAGAGGTCAGTGTGGAGGATAAGGGGATCTGCAGGCTTGTAAGACTTCTATGTTTTACTAAAAGTGATAAAATATTAATTCGGAATAGATCGAGACAGGTTAGGCAGTCATATTATAATCCCTAGAGTAACCAGTAAGCGTGATGATTCAGAGGTACGGCTATAACACTATTAGATAAAATGAGATTTTAAAAATATTCAGATAATTCCAAAGAAGACAGAAATGGACTGGGGGTGGGGTGGGGTGGGCGGGGGAAGGAACCAGCTGGGATAGACATAAGACAAATGATATCACAACAGACTTAATCCAGTCATACCAATAATCAGTGCAAATTATCTAAACACATCAGGGAAATACACTTTAATATAATGATATGTGAGCAATGAAAGATGAGAAAAAGATGATTGTACACACAATGAGAAAGACGAAGTGCCATGTTAATATTCGACAAAGATGATTTCAGAACAGGGGATACTGCTGAAAGGAAAGGGGTATTGATCCACACAGAAGATAAAACAGTTCTAAAATATGCCGGGCCATTGTTGTAGCGTGGGAAAGTGGCCGGTGTACACGGTATAGCGATGCTTTGATTGAGGGGAAACACACAGTGGTGGTTCCCTAAGATCGAACCACTTTGTGACAGTGTAGGCATCTTGGTTTGTGTAAGAGTATTTTGTGATGTCCACACAAGGATGGAATTGCCCAAGACACCGTTCTCAGAGAGCATCCTCACTACAATTGTTGATAACACGTTTAAAAAATGTTCTCCATGTGTTTTGTTTTGCTGTCTTCAAAACAGTTTACTTTGAGCATCGTAGGCAAAGGCAAAAAAGAACAATAGTCCTTATTAGAAATAAACAGTTATGAGCTGGAGAGATGACTCAAGGGCGCAGGGCTCACTGCTATAATCTATGTTATGTTGGAAAACGGTCGTGTGCTGTCTAAGGTCATTGAGAAGCCGGCTCTGGAAGAGGGTTGCGCTCCTCCCCGCTGCAGACCCACGTGACTGTATCTCAAAGTGTCTGGAAATGGGCGGTCCACCCCAACTCTGAGGGCAAAACAGCTCAAGGGTAAAAACTGTGGTGCCCTTGAGAACAGCTAGAAGATTAAGCTGGTTCTAGCGGAAGTTACTGCTGTTTATCCCATAATAAAAATACAGCTGCAGAGGGGCCGAGAACGTGAAAGTCCAGCCCTTGGAAGCTCAGCCATGGAGACAAAGCTCTCCTCGGACTTTAGCTGATGGTCCCAACTTCCCCGATCAGTGTCTGTTGGATGTCATTTGTGTCCAGTTTGGTGATGTCATTTCTAGCTGCTGCTATTTGTTCTTTTACTTGGCCACCTCACCTGAGGGGACACTCTGCTCTGCCAAGTGCTCTATCAGGAACTTCAGCTAACAACCTTAAAGGGGCTTTCCCATTCGACTTTTGCTGGACCTGATTTGATGATGTTTTGCTGACTGTCTGTTGTCTGTCTGTCTGTCTGCCTGCCTGCCTGCCTACTTGTTTGCTTTGGCTAGCTATATACTTAATAAACTCACTCATTTAGCCAAAGTTGTGGTTCTTGTAGAACATTCTCTGGACTGTAGAGAACCCTGCCCATGTTTGAGGAGAGATCACCAATACCCACATAAAAGCAGGCATGGAGGTTTGGTTACAATCCCAGATGAAATTGTGTGTGTGCGCGTGTGCGTGTGTGTGTGTGTATGTGTGTTTGTGGGGAGCAGGGGGTGGGGAATGGAGTAGGGGGGACAACTCACTGGCTAGTGGCCTAACTGAAATAGTAAGCTCCAGGTAGTAGGTGACTCTGTGTCAGAAAGGAATAGGGGACACTATCTCTCTCTCTCTCTCTCTCTCTCTCTCTCTCTCTCTCTCTCTCTCTCTCTCTCTCTCTCTAATTTTTATTTGTTTGTTTTTGTTTTTCAAGACTTGGTTTCTCTTGGCTATCCTAAAACTTGCTCTGTAGACCAGGCTGGCTTCAAAGTCACAGATATCCGCCTGCCTCTGATTTCCGAGCTCTGGGATTAAAAGTGGGTGCCATTTAAAACAGAAAAAGGTCATATGTATCCTATCCTATAACAGCTTACTAAAAACAACTCCTGGTTGTTTCCTAATTAATGAGGTGTCCTTGCTAGCCTGTATTCATCTCTTACCATCTGAGCGAAGGAACTATGGGACAGTATAGCAGACAGTTTCTCAGGGGCTGGTTCCTCATTCCCGACTCTATGGAGTGGAGTGTGAATGTTTGAAACTGTAAAAATCAGGCCTGTGGTACAGACCTTGTATGCTAACAGTATCTGTTCTGTCTTTGCTTGCAGATTGCTTTCTGCCTAAAGAGACCCTCTGGAATCCAAAATCCTCCCCTGAGAGAGTCTCCAGGCTCCCAGCTTCCATGTTCGCCCATCTTTATTGCCTATAGGAGACTCGGCAGGTGGGTTAGAGACTGATGTGTCTGCTGTGATTCCTCCCTAAGTCACAGGTTTGAATGAAACCCTAAGGCAATGGGATCTAGCCATGGGTCAGGCCCATGAGAGAGTCCTCTAAAAGGTACTTCCGGAGTGTTTCTCCTTCAGGTTTGGAAAGTCCTTATCAGGTTCCCATTTCCTCCTGGGAGCTGATGGGCCTGTCACCAGCTATTGACCCATAGGCCCCCTGTTTCTCTAAGTCACAGAGTGGAATCTCTTGAGGAAAGTCAGAAGTCAAAAAGATAAACAAAAGCATCAAAATGGACCGATCAGGAACAAACATTAAGTCAAGTATTTATGTCCAAAGATGGATGACATTATAATCAGCATTGCAGGGGGCCCCTGTAGCAAGGTTATCTGATAGTGAAGTTATAAAAGAAAGCGGCTTAAAATGAGCATGGGCACTATGGACACACCCACACACCCACCCATACCCCCACACCTCCACCAACACCCTTACACACCCACCACACACACTTACCCTAACCCCACATACCCTGACATACAGACAGACACACACCCATGAATACACACATGCACGCATGGACACACATGCACATACATGCATGTGCACACACAAGCACACACACATACACACACGTGCACACACACATGCACACACACATATACACGCACGCACACAGCTGTAGCCTATACTTCACTCAGGACAAGTTCTACAACAACTCTAAATAAAAGATGAGCAAACAGAAAGCAGATGAAAATATTAATATTGCATGATCGAAGGAATTTACTCCATGGATGTGAGGATGTTTCAATATTTGTATTTACTAATGTATTTCACATTAGTGATCAGATGGGAGAACCAAATGGCTATCTCCCCGAATCTCTTTGAGAAAATTCAGCACCTCTTCTTCACTTTTAAAAAAGGCTCAAAAGGAGAATCCATATATACTAGCCGACTCTGCAAGCTCCAACTTCACGACTAACGGAATGAGGGGAAGCAAACATCCACAAACCAGGGGCTGGGAAAGGACGTTCCTTCTCCTGAGCAATTGTCACAGTCGCTGGCATTCTGAACACAATCAGAGAAGAGAAAGATGCCAGTGGTTTTGAAGTTGGAGTAAAGGCACACAGTTATAATCATAGGCAGGTATCACGGCTGCCTCAAGTCTGTAGCACAGAATACATGGAACTATTGTCTAGTGAGACAACTTAGTAAGTTAATGGAACAAAAATCATATAAGGAAACCAGTAACCCTCATATTTGTAAACTGTGCATTTGTAAACTATACCAATAGGAAATAAACAAACAGCAAAACGCTCACGCACTAATGAAGAAGTCTGGCAAGAACGGGAAGGTCTGCAGGTAGAATGGTGTAAGAACTGCTCATGGCCACAAGGAGTGGGCCCAGCACAGATGAACTGGGACACGGTTAACACAGCATCTCCACGAAGACCTTAGTTCTCTCAAAGACAAAGAAAAGTCAAAGTACACTTTTGGGAAGATGTGAACTGGATTGCTTAGGAACTAGGCAACCTAGTTACAGCATTCATCTGGAAAGTAAGCAATCCTGGTGACCTAGGAAAATTCTAAACATTAAAAATAGTTGACACATGACTGCCTCTATCAGATAGGACAATGTTATCTTCAAAACAATGTGACACTGGACCTAACTAGATAGACAGACTAGTGCAAAACCAGCCTGGAGATAGAGCTCTGAGCATGGAAGAATTTACTGTGTAATAAACATGTCTTTCACATCGGTGGGTGGGCTGATTGCATGGTGACATTTAGCCCTGTTCCCGCCTCCCATGCTCTCGGTTGCAAAGATCCTGGCTGGGAGCCAGCGAGCTGCATTCCCAGAACCTATCCTCAGATGCCTTCAGTTAGGTTCTGCAACCGAGATGAGCCTGGTACTGAGTGCAGGGCGAAGACGCCTCTGAGCTTCTTTTATTTTTATTGAGAACTTAATGCACATATATAATGTGTTTTGACATAGCCCACCCCCATTCCGTTCCTTTCAATTCCGCTTCTATTTCTCCACCACTTTTACCTCCCAAACTTACATGCCTGCTTGCTCTATTAATATTCCCTACTCCCTTCTTTCTTCCCCCACACTGAGTCCACTTAGTGCTACCTGGACACGTGTATCTAAACTGGAGTACCCACAGAAGGCAGAGAACTAGTAAGGGACCGCGATGGGGTGAGGATTTCAAGGAAAGGGGATGGATCATAGAGAGAAAGAGGAAGAAAGGGGAATGATGGGGCAGGAAAGATTAAATGGAGGAGAGATGGGGTGCCAGCTCTAGAAAATAGTATGGGGAGAGGTAACTACCACTAAAGAGTTTGGAAAATGCTGTATGAAAACGTAATATAGAAGTTTCTTAAAAATATACATATACGCCGGGCGGTGGTGGCGCACGCCTTTAATCCCAGCACTCGGGAGGCAGAGGCAGGTGGATCTCTCTGAGTTCGAGACCAGCCTGGTCTACAAGAGCTAGTTCCAAAACAGGCTCCAAAGCCACAGAGAAACCCTGTCTCAAAAAAAAACAAAACAAAACAAAAAAAATACATATACACATACCCATACATGTATATACACATACACAAAGAGTTTAATGGAGCTACCCAATAATGGGGGAAAATGCCTTTCTCAGTCACCAGAGCTACCACATAAAAAGTCCAGTGACAGGTATGAGCTATCTTTACCCAACTGTGGCTGCTTCTGGTAGCAGCAGCCTCACCAGCAGTAGACAGCTCGCATGCTATGGGAATTCACGAGATGGCTGTGGTTTTAGCGGCATCATTAAAGTGTAGGTCTCAGGGTACCTGTAGTGCAGGTTCCCAAAATGCCTGCCTCTCTCTCTCTCTCTCTCTCTCTCTCTCTCTCTCTCTCTCTCTCTCTCTCTCTCTCTNCTCTCTCTCTCTCTCTCTCTCTCTCTCTCTCTCTCTCTCTCTCTCTCTCTCTCTCTCTCTTTTTTTGTGTGTGTGTGTGTAGCTCATCTGTGAGCTCAGCCTGGTGGTGCCCAGCCCTGAGGCTCCCATAGCTTCTTGACAATCAAATCCCTTACCTTTTTTTTTTTTTTGGCTTCTTTCACTCTTCTCACGTCTTTGTATCAAATTATTTTCTTTTCAAAATATCTAGAATACTTTCAGATTTCTTGAGCGCACACTAACTGATTTAAGAAGAAAATAACTATTAACTAATTGATATTGGTGTTATTATGGGTCATCAGCTTCTGGAGAAAAAGACTTTGAGTCCCCACATCATACCTTGTATTAAAACATGTCTCAGTTAATCAGTGACTGAAAAATATGTCGGAGAAATACATAAGAAAACATGGCATATTTTAAAGCATAATCTCAAAATTGAGATATTACTAAGCTTTAATGTGCTGCAGACAATAGAAGCATTTGAAAATTTAATTTCATAATAGAGTTGGAATGTGAAAAAAAATCCCACCATGAAGGAAGTCAACAAACAGGAAAAGTACTTGGAATGTTTAATTCTAGACAAACACTAAGACCCCTGCAGGAAGAACAACAAAGATCCTGGATGTAGGGGAAAGATAAGTGGGCCTTTAAAACAAGCGCACACAATTCTCTAATAGAGCCTGGGATTTTCCCAGTTGGGAAGTTTCTGATTACAAATTCAAGTTCCTTACCAATTATTGGACTGTCCAAACCTCCCACTTCTCTGTGATCCAGTGCCGTGTAGGCATCCATTTATTCTGTTATCTGACTTTAAGATATTCTTTTATAAATTCTATTTACATAATTTTCAGTCATAATATCTCATCTTTTGTTTTTTAATTTTTTTTTCTTTTGATATAGGGTTTCTCTGTAGCTTTGGTGCCTGTCCTGGAACTAGCTCTTGTAGACCACGCTGGCCTCAAACTCACAGAGATCCACATGCCTTTGCCTCCCCAGTGCTGGGATTAAAGGCGTGCGCCACCACCACCACCCGACTTTCTCCTTTTTCTTAATTAATCTGCTTAAAGTTCTGTGACCATTGCTTTTCTTGGGAAGGACTGGACATGCCTCTGACCTTGATTGTGGTGAAGGGATCGAGTTATATGTAGTATTCTAACTCATCCAAATGTCCTCAGTAGTGTCTATAACTCTGCATATCGATTATATCCTAACAAAGCTGCTAATATCCTCAGTCACTCATAATAAGGACAGTGTACATTTAAATCACAGTGGATTCATTCTACACATCATGTAAGCGAGGGCACAAAAGCCGTTAGTAACTTACTGTGGTGTTTTAAAATATATTCATAAATCTTTTGAATTCTTGTCCCTCAGGATGTAAGGCTTAGCTTTATCCCCTTTGGGTATGGGCTGGAGTTAGTGACTTGCTTTTCTAAACATCACAGACAGGATGGTTGTGACTTCTGAGACCAGATCTTGAAAGACGCTGCTGATGCCTGCTCGACTGCTCGCTGGGGAAGACACCGCAGAATCCCCATCACGTCTACACGGTAAGAGACTGAGGCTTTCTGCCACGAGGTGCCTGTGTAAGACATTTGATCCCTTCACTCTGCCTAAGTCTTGAAACGACTGTCTCCTCGGCCAGCTTTCTGTGCTACAGTGATGGTATTATCCTGCCAATCTCCTTTTAAACTCCTGACTCACAGAGACGGAGATAGGACATGTTCTAAGCTATTAAACATGTGGTCATTTGTTACACAGCAATAGATAACTAATGAACTTCCCGTGTAGCAAGTGTGTGGAAATAGCCAGGCACCCTCATAAACTGTTAGGAGGAATATAAATCAGATCATTGCTATGGAGACATATTAGCAACATCAGTTACAGGAAAAGTGCATTTAGAAATGCTGCCGAAGATACGCTTGCACAGGTGTGCAGTGTTAATTAAGCAATACTATTATTATTGTAGCCATTTTTGCAATGGGAAAAAAAAAGAACCTGGAAGCTACTTAAATGTGACTGTTCCTGGGACTAATCACTTATGCCAAGGATAAGAAGCCCAACATAGATCTATAAGCAAGAAGCAAGGAAAGTATGTTGTGTGCTACCGTCATGTAATAGGAAAGAGAAGGATATGGGTACATTATCTCTGTGTGGACATCCAAGAGGCTGGTAACCATGGAAGAGATCAGAATCGGGACTAGGAGAGAACTTCTTACTGTTTGTTCTTTGGGAGGTTACCTTTTGAAAAATAATTTTTTACCATGTGCATGTACTATCTATCCTAAAAATTACATAATTTGAAAGTTAAAATAGATGAAAGGTCATTTATTTTAAGAGACAGAGTCTAACAACATTGTTGATACAGAACTAGTAAGTTCAAGATGGACTATGACTTAAGAAAGCTACAACCTAGGCCTGCCTATCTACCTATCTATCTATCTATCTATCTATCTATCTATCTATCTATCCATCTATCTACTATCTATCTATCTATCTATCTATCTATCTACCTATCATCTATTTACCATCTATCTATCTATCTATCTATCTATCTATCTATCTATCTATCTATCCATCTATCTTCTATCTATCTACTATCTATCTATCTATCTATCTACTATCTATCTATCTATCTATCATCTATTTACCATATATCTATCTACTATCTATCTATCATCTACTATCTATCTACTATCTCTCTCTCTATCTCTCTATCTCTGTACTATCTATCTATCATCTACTATCTATCTATCTATCTATCTATCTATCTATCTATCTATCTATCATCTATCTATCTATCTATCTATCTATCTATCCATCCATCTATTATCTATCTCTATCTCTACTTCTATCTGTTATTTAGAGAAATAGGAGGAGGGAGAAGCATTGCCTGGAGTTCAGATGATGAGAAAGGAGTCTGGTTGATATTTATTCAGACCCAGAGAGAAAGGCAGAATTTCGATGTCATAAGGACTTCAGTACTAGAGAGATATTTATGATCCAGGAACATTTGATTCTGTGCTTTAAAAAGTAAACATCAATTTCAGTTCCCTTGGTTTTTAGAAGAGATCGCCTTCATATGAGACAGAATTCTCACAGTCTTTACAAGATACAGATTCAATTAGAAAATGTAAAGGGGTATTTTAGTTTCCACACCTGTCTTTTAGGAGTTTGGTTGTGTGACTCAGACTAAAGCTGAGCAGCAAATTCTGATCTATTGTTATGGAGCGTCTGGCTCAAAAATCAGATACAAAGTCTGTTCTTTTGTTTGAGGGCTAGTGGAGTAGCCAGCTGATCTTTCCTGTGCCCAGTAGGAACCCAGAGGCAGGGACTGAAGCAGAAGCAATGGAAAAATGCTTCTAACTGGCTTGCTTTTCAGGGGTTGCTCAACCTGCCCAGGGAGGGCACTACCCGCAGCGGGCAGAACCCTTCCACATCAATTATTAATTAAAACAAATGCCCCGTAGACTTGCCCGGAGGGCAATCTGACAATGGCATTTTTTTCAATTAAGCTTCTTTCTTCCCAGATATGTCTAGGTTTGTGTGAAGCTGACCAAAATAAAATAAAATAAAATAAAAAAAAATAAAAACCAACTAAACAACCAGAATACCCTGGAAGCTCAAATCTCAGGACAAAATAGAGATGGGACCCTGCAGAATTACTGTCCTACTGGATTTCCCATCAGCCCACTTGGAAAATCTTCTTGTATAAGTGGAGAGAAATATGACCTAAGATCATAGCAAATTTCCAGAATTTCTGATACCATTACAGAATGTTTTGCACTCTGAAGTACCTATGTAGCAAAGTCAAGCTGAGCTTTTGACACTGGAGAATCAGCTGGCCTCACTTACTAGCTAGATAATTTAAATGAGTCCACTGTCACACTAGCCTCCTGCCATGAGAGTAAGTAAGCTTTGTCCATGACCCAAAATTACTGTGTTGTATAAAAGTTAGACTTATTAAGAAATAATTGAAGATGTAACGTGTTAGCTTGGTGACTGTCAGCTGGGTCTAGAACTGGCACCTCATTTAAAAGAATAAAAGAAGAATGTCAGATAGTTTTCAGGTTGTATGTATGTGTCTTCCGTGTATCATCCGTGTGCTTGCTGTTGTTGTTTTGAGACAGGGTCTCATACTGTTGTTCACGCTGACCCAGAACTAGTTTTGTAGCCTGTACTGGCCTTGAGCTAGTAACTACCTTCTTGCCTTAGCCTTTTGAATAATGGGAATTTTATGTGCATGTCATTACCAGCTCCATTTATTCATTCATTTATTTAACTTATGTGTATTGACCATTTCCTGTTTGCTAAGAGCTAGGGTATGTTTCAGGGTAATCTGTTATGGGGAACAGCAGGGAAGGAGAAGACTCCAGACACACCGCCAAGAAAGATTTAAAGGGAACCTGACAGCTGCTTCCAAGTGTGTAAAGAGCAGAAGGCTTATCTGTGTTTTTCCAGAGGGCACAATTAGTAAAAGCGAGTGGACGATAAGCGGAGGCAGACACGAGCATAAATTACAGAGGAATCTTTTGACTTTGTGAGCTAACCAACAATGGAATCTACAGCCTTGCAAAACAGCCATCTTCCGGCAGGTCAAGAGAACTGCCCACATGAAAGAGATAAGGAGGATGGGGCCCAGGACGATGAAATGCCCTGTACAAGGTCACATGGCCAGTTCTCAGAGAGACTGGCTTAGAACCCAGAATTTGAGACAAGCTAGGTTGGTCAGCACATGATGAACTTAGCATTTAGTTTTGCCACCTCAAAGCTCCATGATATGTTGCAATGTTGACAAAGTACGTACTGCAAGGATAGCATGGGAGAGAGCAGCCCCGAGCCAGCAAGTGAACATCCACATTCCAAGTTGGCTTTGAAGTCCAGTATTTGTGGAAGGTACAGGAACTTTGCGATGTATTACTTTTTGCTTATTTTTATATTTATTTACTTTTACGTGTATCAGTTTTTGCCTGTGTATGCACAAGTGCACCATGTACATGTGTGTCGTTCTTGAGGAGCTCAGAAAAGGTGTCAGATCCCCTGGTACTGGAGGTTGTGTGCCATTGCGTGGATGCTGAGAACCGAACCCAGGTCCTCTGTAAGAGTAGCAAGTGTTCTCAACTGCGAAGCCATCTCTCCAGCCCCATTTATTCTTTATTTATTTATGTGTTTATCTATTTATTTTAATGAGAAGTGGTTAATGTTTACGGAGGAAAAAGTAAAGTAGGAGAGGCATGTAAGTTCAGAGGTGACGAGTCTGTGATGTGAGCCTGGTTCGTGAGTCCATAGTTTCCGTTACCGGACACATGTTCAAGAGGAAAGGGGTATCTCACACTCAATGCGGCCCTATTCTTGTCTCCTGAGGGCTTCTGCTCTAAGTAATTTGAACCGTCCTGGATAAGAGGAGGAAGGAACTGCTGACCAGGTCTTCCCACTCCGGAGATAAATGAGGAATGACGTGTAGCTTCTTTGTCCGTCTGCGTGGTCCATCGAAGACTCTGGCCTCATCTGACCTGTAGATGTTTCAAGCTGGGTCCATGGGCAGGCATCCATCTGAAATGTTCCTGTCTCCTTTTGAGGGGATAGGCTCCTTCCTGTCTGCTGTGGGTCCAGGTCTGAGGGATGGGTCCAGATTCAAGCAGACTCTCAGATCTCCTGCCCCCCTCGGGATACCAGAGGCAGTACAGGCTTGTGTTCTGTGGTCTCCTCTGAGGTGCCCTAATGTAGCAGTTTTCCAGAACCAGCACCCCTGAGAACTCATTTAAAATACAGAGTCCATGTTTACCCAGAGACACAAACTGTAAGCTCTGGGGAGTCCCGGGGTGGTCTAACGTCATCTCTAATGTCACCTCCTAGGATACCAGTGCTTACTAGACATTGAGAGGTGTAAACAGACCTTCAGGGACAGCAAGAGACATTGGATTTCATTATTGATGTCTAGTTTTGACCATCAGACTCCCTTCCCACTCAAGGTGAATGCTTTACATTAAGACTTCTGCCTCGAACGCACAGCAATGAACAGAAAATGCTATTGGGGGCCAGGAGATGGCTCCATTAGTAAAGTGCTTGCCATGGAAACCTTAGGACCTGAGTTCATACCCTCAGCATCCACAACAAAGCAGGGCAGAATGGAGTGTCTGTAATTCCAGTGCTGACGGGATAGAGGCAGGAGAATCTGGGGCTTATTCTCCGGGGCTTACTGGCCAACCACCTAACTCAGCTGGTGAGTTCTGGATTCAGTGAGAGTCCCTATAACCCCCCCCCCAAATTAGATGAAGAGTATTTGAAGAAAACACACAGCATCCATCTCTTCCCTCCCCGTGCACGTGTCTACAAACGCATGCACACCTGTGCACACTCACCCACACAAACCTGTAGAGAGGGGGGAAAGAGAGGCCGTTAGGTGGTTCCTGTGTGGCCCTGCAAAGGTTTGAGTGGCGCCCAAATATTTCATAAATTGAAATGGAAGTGTCAGCACACTCATGCCGTACCGCAAACGGCGATTCCGGCTGCAGAAACTGTGCGGAGACCCCTGGACCAGCTGCGGGCTGCATATTTCTACCTGCAAAGCTGTCAGCACAGCACTTTTGCCAGTTCCAATTTTACTTGAGAAAATCAAGGTCTGGCCATTTGTTCAATTCATATTTTTGATTACTAGAACTTTACCAAATTACATATTTAATAACCGAACTAGGAGTTCTTTACCTCTTATGTGAGTTCTGTACCTAAGGTATTTGATGAATACACACACACACACAGAGAGAGAGAGAGAGAAAGAGACTTTCTCTTATCAAGTATCTTACGCTCAGTCCTTTCCCTCTTCCCACCCTCGTTTCGTTCTTTTTGCTTCTTTATGGCAGGCCATTTGTGTGGCAGCTGCTTCATATTGATATAAACACACTCCCTACTCCACCTGAATAAATGTCAGAAGAACAGTAGGAAGTCTATTCTCTCTTTGCTGCAGCCTATCCCTTCCGATCACATCCTTCTATCTCTGCTATAAACCACTGCCGATGAATGACAAGGCCATATCTGCCACACACATACCTGGAAACTAAGAGACTGCCCACATTCCAACAAGAGATCAGGCTTGAGGGAGGGGACAGTAATAAACCCAGAGTAAACCTTTTACTGAAGCAGGGTATCATACCCTCTTGCTCTCTGTGTGATCGTGTTTACAGAGGCCTGGGTGGACCAACAGAGCACAGAGAAGATGCTGTGGAAGGTACAAGAGAGGGGCAGGTCCTGAGCTCACTGTCGCAGCCCTGTAGTTCCCTCTCCAGTGGAGAGTTTGCAGGTTGGGCGACGTCACCAACATTTCTGCATTGTGCCTGGGTGGAAAGCGTCATCTTATAGCTCTGTAGTGTTCCTAAGTTTCTAAGTGCCACTCTGGTAAGCAGACAGTTAATTACTTAGAAGAAATCTTTCTCTTCTTGAACGCAGCTTATCTCAAAATTTAACCTTACGTTCTCGGCTTTAATCCCCACGCACTGAAGAAAAGAAGTAGGGGAGAGAAGGACAAAATAAACATCGTCGTTTTTGTTCTCTAGCCCTAATAAAGAAGCCCAGGCATGGGAGACGGAGCTCAGAGGTGAGAAACACATGCTGCTGGTGCAGAGGACCTGAGTTCAGGTCCCAGACTTGTTCTGTCCTCTGCAGCCACGGCCACTCACATGTTCGTCCCCCAACACAGACACACATTTAAGAACAAAACTAAATCTTAAAAAGAGAACAGAACATTCTCTCTCTCACTGGAAAATTAGCTAAACACTTGAGATGTGGTCCTCCATGGCTGGAAAGGGGCCGGAGTGGCTCTGCTCTTAGCTAGGGTACCCCGATCCAAGTGAGGACACGAGCCTTCTTCCACTGCTTAGTCGAGTCCTGTGGGTAACCTATATAAAGCAAACCCTCGCTTTATGGATGAAACTGGGCCTCTTCCTATAAACTTCTCTGGTAGTTAAATAAAGGGCAATCTTTTATGAATAGGCCAATCTGTGTTGGCCTTTACCTCGGTAGAATTCATTCTAGTAGTGTGTGTGTATGTATGTGTGTGTGTTTGTGTGTGTCTGCGCGCGCTTGTTTTATATAAAACCTCTGTGTGCTTAATAAAGGTCAACGGAGCAGCAGGCAGCCTGTTTTATCCCATTATGTCCCTGTCTCACCACAAAACAGCTTAGCCTCCCAACCTTCCTGACAATGCCTGGCTTGGAGGGAGGCCCTGCCACAGAGCTCAGCATGGCAGGGCTGTCCTGCTGTTCTATTTATAGCTGTTTTCCGGGGACACATCTGGATCCTAGGATGTACCAGGGTGGGTACAACTAGGAGCAGGACCTCAATAAAGTTTTTGGATAGCCTTGTGTTTCTGCAGGAGTTCTTGACATTGAAATCCTGGGAGTGTGGGCATCGACAGGGCCTTGTTTGAAGAAAAGACCCGTAACAGTATATGGGTTATGGGATGGAGGATGGTTCTAAAGAGATGGATCACCAGGACAAATCAGTGTGCCAGCTTCCCTTCTCCTTGTTGTGATTAAATACCTGATAAGCATGAATTTATGGAGAAAGATTTTCTGGGCCTCGTGGTCTGAGCATGGAGTTCACTATGAGGAGAAAGTCATGGGCACAGAAGGGCCTCGCAGCTGTGGCAGTGGGAGCTTGTTCGTGTCTTGGCAGATCTGAGCAGGCCAGAAGAAGGAAGATGTCAGGACTCAGTTCATGTTTTTATTCATTCCAGGACCCCTCCAGTCCATGGGATGATGTCACTCAAAACTCAAGGTCGCTTTTACCCCCTCAACTAATCCCAGGAGCACTCTCAAATATGCACCCCAACATGTGCCTCACCAATGTCCTAGGCACTTCTCAAACCGCTGAAGGTGACAATTGACCATCACACCCACAGAACGCTTTAAAATGTAAAATTGCATTAGGATGAATTTTAGGAGGGGACCTGAGGTGACATCACAGAGTCCTTGTTATGTACCCATCATTGTTCATAACACACGAGTGAATTGTCTTTTACAGTACTTAATACAATGGAGTCTCTCCTTCCTTCCTCCTAGTAATAACCTAGTGTTGATATTCTTCTTGCCCTGGTTAACCAGATGAGTGAAGAGATGTTCAGCAATGTGCCTAGGGTCATGATGTACTTGAGTGGAGACCAAGAGAGTCCATTTCAGGTGCTGTAAGTCTAGCCTCAATGCTCAACTCTTCCCACAACTGAATCATGCTGTTGTATTGCAGAGGGCAACCAATAGCATTGGCAAGAGCCTGTGAGATTTGAGGGAAGGCCAAGGAACCTTTGTGACCAATGACTCAACAAGATGTAACCTGTCCTTGGTACTTGGGTTGTACTTGGTAGCATATGGTATTTAATTGGAACATTGTCTCTCTGGTTTTATCGTGACTACATTTAAATTATTGTATATAACTCAGGAAGGTTCTGGAGTAGTAGGTTTCCTTGTGGCTTGAGTGTTAGTGTCCCTACTCACACTCCTTTCTTTGCCTTGACTCCTCCTCCCCATTCATTCTTCCTATTCTACGTTCCTCTTTATAACACCGTCTTCTATTCTTCCCTCATTAGAAGATCCCTTCCTCTACCCTGGTCCCTTACAAGTTATCTAACTGCTGTGGACAGTCAAAGTGAAACACGCACATCTAAAACTTAAAAGCTGAGACTCCCCATGTAAGAGAAATTGAGCAATATTTGTCTTTTTGGGTCTGGGTTATTTTCCTCAGGATGATTGGTTCTAGCTCCATCCCTTTATCATAGTTTCATTTTCTTAACCACTAAACAATCTTCCACTGTATAAATGAACCACATTTTCATACAAATCCATCAGCTGATGGACATCTAGAGCGTCTCCAATTTTTAGCTATTATGAATAGAGCAGCATTGAACAATGAGTGAGCAAGTATTGTGCCCAAGAGTGTACATCAGAGGATTGCGGTAGACAATTTTCGGCTTTTAAAGGAGATGCACACCGATTTCCATGCTGGCTGTACCAGTTTGCACTCCCACCTGCAATGAAAAATGTTTCCCTTTGCCTAAATTGTTTCCAGCATTGGCCTTCATTTGTTTTATTAATCTTGGCTATTCTGATTGGGATAAGATAGAATCTCAAAGTCATTTTAATTTGCATTGTCCTGATGACTAAAGATGTTGAACATTTTATAAGTATTTCTCAGCCATTTGTGTTTCATGCTTTGAGAACTCTCTATTTAGTTCTATACCCCATTTCTAATTGCTTTATTTTTCCTGACGTTTAGTCTTGAGTTCTTTGCATAATCCAGATAATCACCCATTGTTAAATGTATAATTGATAAATATTTTCCTATTTTGTAGGCTGTTTTTCACTCAAATGATGGCATCCTTTGCTGTACAGAAACTTTTTACTTCATGAGGTCCTATTTATTGTCAGTCTTAATGGTTGTGCTACTTGGGCCCTGTTCAAAAAGTCTTTTTCTGTGCCAATGAGTTCAAGCCTATGCTCTACTTTCTTTCCTATCAGATTCAAGGTATTTGGCCTTATGTTGAGGTCCTTGATACATGAGAGTCGAGTTTTGCTCAAGGTGATAGATCTATATCTATTTTCATTGTTCTACATGTAGCTATCCAACTTGATCAGTACCATTTGTTGAAGGCGCTGTCTTTTCTCCAGTGTGCAGTTTGGGCTATGTCAAAAGTCAGGTGTCCATATTATGTGTGGTTATGTTCAGTTTTTCAGTTCTATTTCATTGATCAATATGATTATTTTTGTGTCAATACTATGCAGTTTTTATTTCCATAGCTCTGTAATATAGTCTGAAATCTAGGATGGTGACACCTTCAGAAGTTCTTTTAGTATTCAGGATTGGTTTGGCTATTCTCATTTTTATATGTGTGTTTGTATTTTGTGTGTATGTGTATGTGTGTACATGTGAAGCCCCATTCCTAACCAGGAAGATATTTTCAATTGATATCTGCTGAGGGAGGAAAAATCAGTCTTCCATGGAGCAACACTGGGTAAATCAACCACACTCCAAGACGGCTTCACCGTCAGGAGTGGTCTGCTGACACACACTGACTCCACGTTTTTAGTTTTTCTCTGTGTGTGCACATGTGCCTTTTTGCTATGATTTGGTGTTACTGTTTTTGTTCTTGTTTTTTTTTTGTGTGTGTGTGTGTGAACAAGAAATAGAACATGAAGTTGGCTGTGGAGGAGGTAGGGAGGATGTGGGAGGACTTTGGAGAGGGGAAGAAAAATCAAAATAAAAATAAATTGATTAATAAAAAAATAATGATAAAGAAGTGAATCTAAAACCTGGAGAGTTGCCTTGGTGCTTATGTGCTCTTTCAGTGGACCTGGGTTTGGGTTCAAGCACCCAAGTAACAGCTAACAACCATCTGTAACTCCATTTCCAAGAGATCTGACTCCCTCTACACCAGGCGTAAAATAACCGTTTTTTTTTAAAGGATGCATCTTAGAGTTTAACATGCACAGCAAATCTAAACTACCTTACTATAATAGGAGATGTTGGTGCTAGGATACTCCAGTCATCTAGCTGCTTCTAGAGAGGAGAGAGGAGGGAAATGTTCCTCCTCCTGTCCCCCAATCTGCTCCGAGTGCCTCACATTCCACTACTCTGGCTGTTCAACCCTTTATTGGACCCAGGAAGAAGACTAGGGAAGGGATGCCGGTGTGATTCCATATGATGTTTGCTCCCAGGCTACTGAGAAGGGCTTTGTGTCCATGCCACACCCCTGCCCCTTCATTGTTGTGCCCTTCAGGACCAGGTATGCAGCACAAGGAACATCTGAGCCATCCTGTTGATTTCACACCCAAACCCTTCCCAGCTCTGGCTTCATTTTGGGGCCTCTCTCACTTGTTCTAGTGCAATAGAAACAGCTTTGGACAGTTGTTTCCAAAGTCTGGACACGCTTAGTGTGGCATTCAGCAACTCATTAAGTTTAACAGGCATCTCTTCTTCACTCTGGGGTCGAATGTGTCCTCATTACATACAGTATACAGTTAGTCAAGGGACGTGAGCTGTTCAAATGCTTGTTCAAGTTCACTGTTCGCCCTGTTAGGATGCCATAGGCACCACGTTTTCCAGATAGTGTCTCGAATCTCCAGCTTAGGCTATGGCAGCGTACAGCTAGGCTCTGTCAAGCGAAGCCAGGGAGAATCCCAGTTCCAGGCAGGCTCACAGTCCTGTCGAGAGTCTGAAGTACTGGATCACACTGGAATGGCAAGAAAGAACGCTCCATGCTGGTAAGGCTCCGAGAGCTCAGGAGTGAGGCGGGCCATGGGAATGTGTGTGACAGGTACTTTCAATTCCTTCTCCAAAGTGCCAATTTTAACTTCCTGTGCAATATGCAGGGAAATTGTTCTTTCTCAGGGCACAATTGCTTTGTTCAGACAAGGAATCTTTCACCTGAGTATTGTCGGCCTGGGAACCAGGCAATCACCCCCGCGAGATGAAGATTTATCTTGTACCTGGAATGTCTTAACAATCTTTCTATCACTTCATTACAAGGTTATGCTTCCGCTCCTCCTGCCTCTTGACAGACAGCGTGGAGTTCCCTTGTCTCTGCTCATTTGATTTTCATTTGTCCCCTGCCATATGCCTTGCAGAGGTAGGAGTTCAGATTGCTGGTGACAAGGATGTAGACTCGGAAACCATTGAGAAGCAGCTGGAGCAGGGCTGCAGACATCTAGGAAGAGACCCGGAAGGCTGGTGGCTTGCTTCCTGCCAAATGGATCGGATTGTCCTTCCTTCTGAGTGAGGTGATGGGAAGTAACAGCACATAGCCACCGCAGTGTTCCAAATGTCCCCTCAATGTCACCCCCAGAGTGTACTGTCCCCCACAGGCTGGCAGCAGTCAGGGCTCTGGTCTGCGTCTCTCGTTCGTCATTTGCACTTAGAAACTCCTTCTCTAAGTCTCAATTTTTGCCTCCACTTTCTTCCTGCTTTCTCTCAGCTCTCTTTGTGTCTGGGGCAGCCCCACCCTCCTTGGCCTCTCAGGGTTCTGGTTTTCTCCACTAAAGCTGACCAAACAACTCTAGATGGTTCCATCGTGCAATCCCAGCACGATGTCTCTCTCGATGTCAGTCTTGCTCCTGGATCCCAGTGAATGTCTAGACAAGTCAGAGTGACTGCTACCTCATAGTGCCCCATACAGAAACAGATTGAAACCGCTCACGACAGGAACCCATATCCCCTGCACCCAGGTTGTGTTCTTGAGGCTCACTTTTCCTCTGTTCCCTTCCTGGACTCTCCAGGAAGCCAGACTTGCTACTGCGTGGGGGTGCGAGGTGGGGGCTGGCTTTCCCCTCCAGGTGGCTCTGCTTTCTAATGGCCGTCCAACCTTGAGCTTTATAGCTCCATCTGCAAAATGGGGATGGCAACAGTAGCGTAGACCACACGGGGTTGTTAAGGTGCTGGGAGGGGATGATTTCTGTAAAATATTTAGTATGAACACTGAGTGCGTTATCAGAGTGATTCATTTTTACATTGCTCAAATGCTATAAACAAGAAGATATTCCACTTTTGACATGAAAATGCTTTTGCCTGTTGTCCTCTGTTACGCAGTCCTCCCTCACTATGTGTGGAACAACCCGTGAATCAGTTCTCCCGTTCCCACCCCAGATTTTATTTTTGGTTCTTGCTGCATGTATTTTCCAATGCCCTGGATCAGCTGGAACTGGCTTCATACAACTTAACCCCTGGGAGAAAATATCTTTCCTTCAACAACACAAAAAGATTTTTTTTCCCTGCCAGTAAAAAACTGTAGTGATCATTATTGCTATGATATGAACAAATGCTCCCTGTGATGTTCGGTGAAGACTTTGACCATGAGGTTAGAACACTTTCCTTGGGCACAAAGAGCCACAAAGAGTTGCCCTCAAATGCACAAAACAATTTTCATTCTTCCACATTATCAGACCCGCTCTTCACTGACTCTGTATTTGGTACAATGTATTTTTTTTTTTTTTGAGAAAATGTTTCTAACAGTGGAGCCAGCTTCTAGAAAGTTTGTTTGTTCCCAATTAAAAAGAAAAACAAACCTCTTAAGAGCCAGTATATTGACTCCTGCCTGTAATCCCACCCTCAAAACGTAGAGGCAGGAGGATCTGAACTTCAAGGTTATCTTTGGCTCCTTACTGAAGCCATCCTGGGCTACGCAGACCCTGTGTGGCAGAAAATTAAGCCATAACAACAGCAAAAACAATTCTGTGGACACTGGCCTTCGTTTGTAGGTTCCTGCTGGTAACACGCTTTGGCAGTATCGCTCTGTTCTCCCTGTGATTGCTTTGGATTTTAGGGAACTGAGTTTCGTTTTCATTGGCGTGAGATGTGGGGTGGTGGTGACAGTGGCAATGGGTGATGCTGCCTGCCAGCCAGTTTGACCAATCTTCTCAGAGATTTTCTTTTACAAAAGTGAACGAATGAATGGTATTCCATATACGTCTCACTCAGTCTGACTCTGCACCTTTAAGTCCTAGAGAGTCCTTTCTAGGCATCTGGAATACACAAGCAGAGTGTGGTCAAGGGTCACAAGCCCTGTCAGAGCTCTAAAGCAGTTTGATTTACGGTCAATATCCTGACCACATGCAGACCATGGCTCTATAATCATTGAACCTTGATTTGATCTGAATTATTTAAATCAACTACTTTGCTTCAACCACTTAACTGTTCTGCAGTTAAACACATATTTTTTTTTTATCAGTTATGTCTGCGGAGCAACCAATTAGAAAAGAATTGTTGGATAGGTATATCAGAGACTTTAATCCCCTCCCTCTTGAAATGACAGCTGGAGCAAGTGTATTCTAAAGCTCTGAATGGCGTTTCAAGGCTGATCAAGTCCATTGATTTGTCTGATTAATTTGACCAAAATCCCTATCAATTTCATCACATGTCCAGTTTGACTGCTCATGAGCAGCACTGAATTGACTCAACAGTTTATTCTAGTGGTCATTGTAACAATCACCTTCTTACATTCACTTGCTCATTTAGCATGAGTACTGAGCCTCTTACTATGTTCTAGGAACAGGCATATATTAAAGAACAAAACAGTTGAGTTACATATAGTGCAGAAATAGTCGGTGAATGAGAAACCCAGAAATCCTCATAGGCTGTTCCTGGGACAAGTACTCTACAAAGACGAAAGCAAAGAGTTGAGAATATGGGGCATTTAGTATATTGAGTCCCATGGGACTGTGTCAGTCTGTGATGGTGACATCTGAGCCATGAGACACTAAGTATGGTCAGTATTCCATGTTGATCTGCCACCCACCCCCTTTCTTCTAGACCACAGCTGGAAAATTTAATTTCCAATACATCTCCTTACAGTTTATAAGAAATTGCCTCTAAGTTGGTATCTGCCATCTGTAGAGTTTTCATTTCTGCAGGTTTTTGTAAGTTGTGAAACATGCATATTTTTCTGAAAGCCACAGAAAATGCTTTATGATTCCTCTGTTCTGCTACACGTATCTTCTGTAGGCTTTTTTTTTCTCTGTGATTTAAAGGCTTCTTTTATTTTCCCACAAAAATAATGGCTCTTGTAAACAACTCAAGCAAGTGCCCAGACAAAAGTCTATTCAGAATATAGAATGAGACCTCTCCCCACAAATAAAGTGTCTCTTCCTCCCAAGTCCTACTTCGCAGTTAGCATCTTCGTCAAACCCCTCAAACATTGCTCCAGAACAACAAATGGCCTTTGAAATCCTTGCCGTTCTAGCCACAACCACAATCACATCTGTTAAAGGTGTTTGGTTTCCAATCAAAGGTTCCTTCCTCCCATTGTGAGGTCAAGTACAGAAAATACCTGAAACAGTTGGGTTTTGTCCATAGTTTATTCAGATGAGCTGAGATGCTGATTGCATTTCTAAGTTTCTCTGAGGGTAATTTATGGTTTCCCAGAAGCATCACAACTGCCCATGTGGGTTCAGCTTGTCTGAGTGAACAAGACTCAGCTCCACGTGTAGAAGAAGGCAGAGTATCCAAGGTCATTGTTCAGAAATAAAATCCCTAGAATGCATTTGTGCTCTTCCTGTACCAATTATTTCTCTAAAACTTAAAAAACTTATTTGTCAAGCAACATGATTATTTTCATTCTATGAATAAGGAAACAGACGTAAAAGCTTATTAACGACCTCAAGATCACAGAGTTAGAACTCTGCAGATTCGGTAAAAGAATGGAAGTGTGCTAGGCCTGCATTGTACGTTAGTCAGTGTTTTGTTGCTATAGTAAAATACCAGACACAATTAGCTTACAAAGAAAAAAAGGGTTATTTTGGTTCCCAGATACGGAGCTTCCAGCCCATGACTGTTTGGGTTCTTTACATTGGGTCTGTGGTTGAGGCGCCATATCGTGGTAGGAACATGTGTGGAAGGAACTCCATGGTAGGAACTCCTCAGTTCATCAGCAGGAAGAAATGTCTGACTTCTCACAATTACCTAAGGGCCTCCCGCTAGGCCCCACCTCTGAAATTCTGCAGCATCTCTCAATAGTGCCAGCCTAAGGATGAGACCCTCAACCATAGGCCTTTGGGAAGATTCAGGTTCAAAAGAAATGGAATTTCAAGTCTGTTTTCTCAGGCTGTTCCTTATACACTGTTCACCAGCACAAATCAGGGAGGACCTCAGGTGCTACATATCTGTCCAGTATCCTGCAAAGGTTTGGGATCATAGATAATTTATGTCTGGACACCTCTTCTGATGGTTTAGTGACCCATTCTGGGAGGAAAATGTCAAGAGTTTGCTTCTATGGCAGTTTTCATTTCCCTCCTCTCTGTGCTCTGTTGCATGTCCTGTGTCTCTCTTGCTTTAGTAACCAACAAGGTGCGGACTTTGTCATTCAGTTGTAACAGAAATACAACAGTTGGAATCATTCATGGTTCTTTAAAAATTAGTTATTTCAACCTAGCCATTCAACAAATGAGGAAAGTCAAGCTTACAAAACAAGAAGTAGCACCCAGACTTACTGGACCCAGTCCTTTGTCTAGAACCCAGGTTTTCTGGCCACTTATCCCCCCTTCTGTATATACCTTCCTCCTCCTCTCGACTCCTTCCAAGAGCTGGAATCCCAGAGAAGCTCAGAAACAGATAGTAATGTATGGGAGGGCAGTTAGAAAAGGCAAATACATTTTCTTTTAGCCAAATAGTATTTCATTAAAATATCTTGAGAAATTGCCCAAATGACTAATTTTCTGGTATTGGTCACCTACCTAGTCCAATTAATCCCCCATCTCTTGTTTCCTATATTGCTTCAATTCTGGATCAATATGTAATTTTAATGTAATATGTATGCTCCCTAGTGGTCCAACCTCATCTCATTTGTCTTTCAAAGAATTAATTCAGTTGTTTTTTGGGGCCTTTCAGCTAATATTGTTTATTTACCATGGACACACCAGTGATTAATGTGTGGTTTTTCAGGCTTTTGTGTTTGCAATTATTTGACTCTCATTTTAAACTTTTATTGCCTCAATGACCCAAAGACAATATATGTTAAACTAAAGCACATGAACACACCCCAACACGCACACACACTGATCTTCCTCCAGCATTCCTCTCCATGTCCTGGGTGGTGCCAACGCCATGAGTGTAGCTGGCATCCCAAACACTGTTTCCCCTTCATCTGCCAAGTCTTACAGATCTTACCATCTCACCTGAAATTCCTCATCTGGCTTCTCCTCGTCCATATGTTAATGCAGATTTCCTTGCTGACCTCCTGCTTTTCAAACAATGCTGACTTGAAGTCTAGCATGCACAAAGAAAACCGAGCAAGTCATGAGTATCCAATCAAACACACCTCTGTGACCCACATGCAAATAAGACAGACACACACTGCTACGGAACCTATGTGGGGCTCAGCCTTCTCAGTGACTGGGGGCTGGCATTTCATGAGTGATGCTTAGATACCTGCAGACCCCAGTCCCCATCAAAATTCACTATCAGGTTAGCACATGAAGCCATCACCAGTTACAAACGGGTAAGTGTGTGGACGACAAGATTACAGCTTAACAAACGTGGGGAGGAAGGACGTGTGCACTGGGGACATGAGAGGTGACAACTTACCCAAGCTGTGGAGCGTCCTGAGAGATGAGGCTGTTGATGCTGAGTCCTAGCTCCTGGTGACTAAGTAGGGGGATGAAGTCCCATTTCCCCCAAAGGGATCCTGTGTACTTAAAACAAACAAACAAAGAGCAAACCTGGAAGTTTTTAAAACTCAGAAGTGATAAGGACAAAGTTAAAATCCCTAAGGTAAACATCACAGGCCTTCAGAGTCAGAGTAATAAAAGCAAAGTGTCAAGCATCCCTTTGTGAATGTGCTTAACCCTTGTTACACCAAATTCATTGTGTGCCTAACAATAGGTTATGGTGCACAGTTCTATGTACAGACTGCATTTGAAATAAGATCTAAATGAGCATATTCCCATGGGAGGCCCATGAAAACAGCAATTCACAGACAGAGTTCCTTTCTACCAGGTCATCCTTCCTCCTCTATAGGGTCTTGTCTCCTCTAGACTTTGAATTTTAATTTTCCCTCTGGTTCTGTCTCTACCTTTGTTCAAAATCCTACCTGTTTAAAGAGCTATTTGCTTAGAGAAGCTCCCACTGGCTTTCCTGATAGCCATCTAAAAACTTTCAGACTTACTCGGATGATTGGAAAATAGATTAACATCGCGGGCCAGCTATTTGGAAAGGCTCTTTCCAAGGCTGCCTAGCTTGTAGAGAATTATTACATGGCATGAAGTTAAGCCAGAATAAATTTTTCGGCTCAATTGAATAGTAAGAATAGATTTTTCAAACGCATTTGAGTTGCTTCCAACTCTTTCAGACCCCATTCAATTGCCCTTGAAGATATCAACAGGCGACCTAATTTGACCTGATTTCTCCAGGAACAATTGGAGTGCTGCCGAGTAACACAGAGAACACTGACTCTTGCCTTCTCAGACAGGGTCTGGTAGTGCGAAAAAAATGAAGAACCTGGGCTTTGAAAAGCAACAGTGGGTACCGGCTCAAAAGCCATCAGATGACTTTTGCCCTACTTCATTTCCTTTTGTTTTCCGAGGTTCATTTTTCCCCCTTTTATTCTTCTCTCATACATTACATCCTGACTGCCATTTCCCCTCCTTCTACTCTTCCCAGTTCTCTCCTCCACATCCCCTCTACCCGAGATCCACTCCTCCTCCTTCCCCACCCTCCCCCAAAGGATATCCCAGGGATATCAACCCAACATAGCAGGCATAACAAGTTACAATAAAACTAGGTACAAACCCTCATATCAAGGCTGGGCAAGACAACCCAGTAGGAGGAAAAGGGTCTCAAGAGCAGAGATAAGAGTCAAGAGCCACCCTGCTCTCTTTTTAGGTTCCATGATTGTCACTTCAGTCTTTGTGATCCCCTATGAGTCCTGCTTAGATGATTCTGTGGTTTGTGTTCTCCTGGTATCCTTAATCCCTTTGGCTCCTGCAATCCACTCCCTCACCCCCACTTTTATGGGTTTCCCCTGGCTCCACCTAGTGTTTTGAAAGTTCTTATGTAACCCAGGCTGGCCTCCAACTCAGTGGGCAGCCAGGGGTAACTCTGAACTACTGATCCATCATTAAGTCACTTTTTGTCACTCATATGCTGTTCTGGAGCAAGGCGGTAAGATGACTGCCACACATGGTTCATTGACTGGTCTGTGTTATTCCAGGGACTGCGCTGCATTTCAAAGTTATAGAGGGTAGATAGAAAACTCATAGTCCTTTGTCGACCTTGTACAACCTTCCTCACTCTGATTTCTACTGATTTGGGGACTAGAGCACCCATCCTCTGGGCTGAATCCATATAATTTGGGAGCCTTTGCCCAAGATTTAAAGGCGGAGCTCATGGTCCTTGTTTAAGCCAACCAGTCTTTGGATCATAGCCCCAAGGCCGCAATGATTGTTTAAGTGATGTCAAGTGGTCTAACCTGCTCCAATCTGAATGAATCTCAGATTCCTAAGCCAGCCTTCCGAAGAGCCTTGCTCTTTCTGCAACTTGAAGGGACGTGTTGCTCTTTCATCTACCTGAAAGGCTTGAAGCCTATGTACACTGAACCACTGCAAGAGAACTGAGATCACACTGGGCTTGGGGCAGGGTTTAAGCCGTCAGTGTAGCAGAAGGCTCAGCCAAGGGAGCAGGAAAAACAACTACACTGAGTTAGTTATGCAAGCCCAGATTCTAATCATAACCCACACCCCTATTATTTTTTATATTTTTATGTTTTAGTTCAGAGTAAAATTTTCAGTGGACCTAAGAAGAAAAAGAGGCTGACCTGAACCTTTCTTCCATCATAAACACTTTGATATCAAGAAAACTGAGATTAATAAAAAGAGAACCAAGGGGCTAAAGGAATATAGCAGTATTTGTGGGGCCAAGATCTGTGTAATCTTTCATCTCTTGGTCCTTTCATCTCCAGAAGGATTCTGACCCTACTGGGCAAAAGTGAAAGACAAAAGTGGATTCCCAATGCAGTTCCTGAGTTTTCCCGAGTTTGTTTCCTGTGTGCTTCTCCTGCCAAATCAGGTACACACAACCCGGAAGTAAGCACTGATATAAGATGCACAGAGGCAAACAGCAACTGGGGTCACAGTGGGAAGCTACAGAAGGGATCCAGAAGACCCTAGCTTGCTCCAAATGCTTGATTCTTTCACAGAGGCCAGAGAGGCCAGAGGTCTGTGAAGAACAGTGTGAATGAGAAGAACAGCAAGCCTGCTGACTGGAAGCAGCTTGTTGAGAGCCTGCAGGTACTGACTCTGGAATGCCCCTCTCTCTCTCTCTCTCTCTCTCTCTCTCTCTCTCTCTCTCACACACACACACACACACACACACACACACACACACACACATCCTCCTGTGAGATCATGGCAGGAATTTTGGCATGTTTTAGATAACAGAAAAATAAACTACCCAATAGCACAGTATATCTGTTCTTGAGATAGGGTCTCAAGTAGCCCAGGATGGCCTTGAACACCTGTGTAGTTGAGGATGACATTAAATTTCTTGTCCTTCTGCCTTTCTCCCACACCAAGGGTAGGGGTTACAGGCATGCACCACATGTTTGATTTATATAGCACTGAGGATCAAGCCTAGAACCTCATGTGTGTTGGGCAAGCAGTCCACTAACTAAGGTACAACCTCACCCCAGGCTGGCCTCCAACTCATGATCCTCCTGCCTTGTCCCCTTCAATATTTGCCTACTGGTGTGCATCAGCACACACAGCCCAAAAGCAATCTTAAAGGAAGCTTGATAATCAGAAGTTTACTCATGTAGCTTCAAATGCTGCTAGATCTTTTCCATGGTGGCAGCTGCTGCTACCTGGTGGGTGTTGTCATCATCATCCCGAGTCTAGTGCAAATGGCAGGAAATGGGCCCTTGGCATTCAACTTCTGTTACATTCTCCTATTCTTACGATGGTGGAAAGCTCATAGCATTTGCTGGCCTCTCTTGCAGCTAAATTTCCTGTTGAGAGTTAGGTTTCTCCAACTGGATGCACCAAATGAGGTTTGAAAAGTAAACATGGGGTACTTTTTTTCTGCAGTGTTTTGCAGGCAAACATACTTTTGAACACATGTTTTTTTTTTTCTTCCTTTTTTCCTGTAAGAGGATTGTCATGACTAGTCTCTGGCTCCAAGGGTATCAAGAGGTGGACTGTGGAATATCTCCTCTTACCCTCTCCTCTAGCAGGTATAGGTGTGACTTCAGAGCCTCTTGTTGCAGCAGCAATCATGTCTTCCTCCTCCCTTTCATGACCACCAGGGTGCCCTTGAGAAGCCAGCTCCTCCAGTGGGAGCCGTGGGAGTCTCTGCTTTCCCGATTGAAGCCACAGTTTCCTCTGAGGCTGCTGAGCTTTTTCTCCCAGTCCACTGCCTTACTGTGGCTCTCTAAAGTTAGCTAACACTAACAGCATACCTTTAAGTCTGGTCTTGTTTTCTGCGGCTGAACCCTGACTGAATCTATCACAGTGACCAGCAAGTACTTGTGAAGAACCACTCGCAGCTTTGAGTACTATGAAAAAAAAAATAGAATTCCCTTTCTTTCCCTCATGGAGTTCATACTTTATGACAAAGAATATGTAGATGGAAAACAATTGATGGCCAGGAAAGGTGACCCACATATTGATCAAGGAAGCAGAGACGAGTAGGAATGGAAAGAGAATATAGAAGTAACTTGGTTTGCTAATGAAACTCAAAAGAAGTGAGGTTTTTTTGTTTGTTTTGATGTTGTTGTTGTTTATCTTATAGCAAAACACAAAGACTGAATCAAAACTTACCAGAAACATACATATAAGACCAAAACAACATAGATCTTAGAAGAGAACATAAGGGAAATATTCACAATATGAATTTGACAGTGCTTTTATTTTTAAAGATTTGTTTTGTGCTATTATTGTATATGCATGAGTGCAGGTGCCTGTGAGGGTGTCAGATCTCCTGGAGCTGGAGTTACAAGCTGCCTGACATGGTAGAGTTCTGAAAGCCAAACTTAGATCCTCTGCAAGAGCAATACGTGCTCTTTACTGCTAATCTTTCTGGCCCTGGAAATGATTTCTTGACATGATACTCAAAGTGCTGGCAGCAAAAGAAAACATAGATTAGCTGTACTTGATAAAAATTAAAATCTTTGACATCGAAGGACACTCTCAAGACAGCAAAAAGATAACCCACAGAATGAGAGAAAAATAGCTGCAAATAATGTAGAGGATATGAGAGTATTATGAAGAACTACAGTTAGACCACCAGACTTTAGAAATGAGCACATAACCCAAATAATCCTCTAAAGGATACATATGTATCTGAATGATGAACAAACACACTGACAGTAGCCAACATTCCTAGTTTGTTAGGGAAATACATAATGAGATACTAGTGGATGTTCATTAAGATGGCTAAAGAGAAACAACAACAACAATAATAACAATGGTTGTTGATGAGGATGAGAAAGTCAAACACATGGGTACAATGGTACAGTGCCTTTAAGTGATATGGTAGTTACTAAAAGCCAGAAATTACTGCATAAACCAGCAGCTCCCACCCTGGCTACATACCCAAAGGAAATGACAGCAAGACATAGCCATTAGTCACAAAGGCCACAAGGTGTAAGAAACTCAAGGTTCACCAAAAGACGAGCAGATAAACAAAATATAGACAAATAAGAAAATCATTTCATAACAATCATGGGAGTGAATTCCCACACATACCACAGTCTGGATGAACCTTGGAAACATGCTAAGCAAAAGAAATCATAAGTGGGTAAGTATCGTAATAAGTTGTCTACAGCAGTCAAACTCAGAAGCAGATAGGTTTCTAGAAGGGAAACTGTTTCATCTTATGGTAATGTATATTTTTAATTTTGGGGGAAACGCCACAGTATTTCTCACAGGGTTGCAATGTTTTTGAGCCAGGCTCTCCGCACAGTTAAATTAATGGAAGCAGAAAGCAGAATCAGGGTTGCCAGGCTGGAGAGAAGGCAGTGTAACACAAGATGTGCTGGTAAAGTCTGCTGCTGCCTAAACTCTCTGAGAGGCTGGCTCTGGAAGCCATTCATATCTGAGTGTGTTTGTCTCGGAGTGCCTTCCAAGGCCACTTTTCTAGGCAGGGTCTCTGACCTTGAGACAAGATGAAAGGAGAAGAGGCAGACAGTCAAAACACCGTGCCCCCCGAGAACAGCGAAAGGGAGAGGCCATTTCCAACAGGCGTTACTGTTGTTTATCCTGCGGCATGAAATCAAATGTCAGCAGTGAGGATGGGAACAGGAAAGCGGGAGCCTGTTGATGCTAAGAACGCTCCGCTCTGCCTGGACGTCCCACAGTCGGAAACTCCAGCGTCGTCGTTTCCGCATGGTTTCCCCGGTCGTTTCTGCTGACGTAGGAGTCCTGGCTGATCGTGTTCCTTTCGCTGGTTCTCACCATCAGGCTAATCCAGTTGTCCCTGCTGGATAGCAGAAACTCCTGATTTGATCAGGTTGCGCTTTCTACCTGATCTTTTGCTTACTATACAGTTCATAAACTCACTCATCAGAAGCCGAGAGTATGGGGGTAATAGGTTGTTCTCCATATGCAATGGGTGGGGGTGGGGGGGTTGTAGTTAAGTAGGCACAGCGCTTCAATCGCAGAAATTCCGGAGGTAGTTGGTGCTTGTGATATATAACCACGGAGGTGCACTGACTGCTGTCTGACTGAATACATAATGGTAAAAATGGCAATTTTTATGGCACATACAATTTTACCATGACTGAAAAAAGTTAGAAGGATCCAAAAGATGGATTTTCACCAGGCAACATTGAAAGAGGCCTAGACCTCCTTAAGATGTAAAAGAAGGAAGAGTTAAGAGATAGAAAACTAAAATATAGCTGTGGTAGTCCCACGGAACTTGAAGAATAGATTTGTTATTTGTGGCTTACCTGACATGCACTTTCCCAATAATAATTCACACAGACTTTATGTAACATACTCTTTTTTTTAATGAGAAGTTATGATACATCTGTCCAATATGGATGTTGTATGTTCCAACCAAGGCAGAATTCCATGACTCTGTGTGTCCATATTCAATCTTAGGTTCAATTCCTTGGCAGGATATTGTTATGCATTTATAATATTAGATAATGATGCCATTTGAAAACCAGCATGGACTAATTGTGCAGGTCAGCTTGTAATGGGCACATCATATACTTTTATTGCTGTGCCCTTCTCTGTGACATCATAGTAAAAATCTGATTCAATTACGGGAGAGAATCTGTTAGGAAGAAGCGTCAATGATGTTTTTAAAAGGAGTTGTGAGCCCAGGAATACTTGGATTGCAAAGTAATTAATTCCAAGGGGAACCTCTCAGAGAGGAGATAGCTTATTTGGTCGTGAGAGCTTTCATAGTCAAGAAGAAGAAAGGAGAACGCACAATTCTTTCATTAAATTGGCGTTGCATCAGAAGTAAGAGCTAAAATATGATTGATTGCGAATATAATGTGGGTGAAGGGAGCATCTGGTCCAGGCATAAATAACGCGGGCTCTTCCACATATGGCGCCAATTTGTGTTGATGCCGCTGTGGTCCACTGTTTCAAACTGAGTGTCTTCTGCAAGACGGGCTGCTTCTGCTAGTGTGAAGCAGCCAGCCCTGGGGAGAGGGAGGGTTTTTCTGACCTGCCTTTGAGAAGGAGATGCTCCACGTTAGCGCGGGAACATGTAGTGTGTGTGTGTATGTGTGTGTGTGTGTGTGTGGCTGCAATTTCTTTGCAGTCACAGCTGTAAACACTAGAATGAAGCAGTGCTAAGCCCAGAGGGCTGGGTTGGAAATTGGACTCCAAGTGTCCAGGCAGAGGCTCTTCAGAGGTTTAAGCCTCTTAGTTTCTAATGTAAAACTGAACAGCTGGCTTATCAAAGCACAATAGATGGGACTTTTGTTTTAGGTCTTCGACTCTGAACCAAAAGGGATTTGACAGTGTTGAATTTGAACAAAACCAGAGAGGACAAAACCAGCCTCGCTGCAGTTGACTACAACAAATGAATCTTCCTTTCACTTTTTTGAAAACCAATTGTGGCTGTGTTTCCCTTCCCTGCGGTGTTCCTGTGTTTGGGTGTTCTCAGCCCCCCCCCCCCCACCGTCACACAAAGCCTGGCCACTGGCCTCTGGGCCTCACCCCTGGCAACTCATACAAGAAACTAGGGAAAATAAATTTTAGGGAGTACTATAGTCATTCACTGTATGACGCCAAGATGGCAGAAAACAATGTTTCCTTCCGTTTCAATGTCTGTCCCTTTCTTTAGGACACAGAACTTTGATCCTTTTATCCCCTAACTTTCAGAGGAAGGGGTTTTAACCTGTGCCATGAGCTGCAATGCTTCCCCTTGGCCTGATGACCGTCAGTTGGGACCTCAACCCACAGCTCATAATTGTGTGTAATTCTCAGGTTGCAACCTTGCTAAGCTTCCTCATCAACAGCTTCCCTCTACCTGTGCAAGAGTCTCCCATGGATCCCCAGTGTCCAGGGTTCAATGTAAATCTTCACAAACACTACAATGTTCTTTGGGGTCACTTCTAATGTATAAGAGGAGTAATTGCCTGTTTGTTTTTAAGCTCTATCACTGACGCGTCTGGGGGCTTCTGATGGTAGTATGCCAATCGGATCTCTGTGTTGGAGCCTTCACTTTCTGATCTGATCCAAGGAAACACAAACAGAGGATCTGGTAGGCATTTTCTCCTGTAGAAGTGACTTATTTCAGTGTGCTTCAGGAGGGCATGGTATAGCATATCTAAATCTTCTGGGTTTCTTTATTCATACTTAAAAACCTCATTTTAGTGTCTAATGGATTTCAAAATACTTATTTTCTACCCATCTTTAAAAATTGTAAAGTTCATGCCACATACTGAAGTTACCTTCTAAATTTTTGGTCGTGAATGTAGCCTTTAATGGCTGAGCCATTCTTCCAGCCCTGAAAGTACCTTTAAAGGACCATAATGCCTATGAAAATCCAACAACTGAATGATAAATAAAAATAGAAGCTTGGATCCCTAAAATTTCCTGATTTATGAAAACACCCAACCAATGAAATACAAATGGACAATGCTTCTCCATTTAATTTTTGTATGTAATGACTGCTTCTTCTCCAAGAAGCTTCTCAAAGAGCCCAACCAGCTAGACTGGGATGGAGATATTCTTTGGACCTGGAGTGGCCTATCAGGGATCCATGATCTTGTAACATCACCATTGCAAGCATAGCAGCTGTTGCCTGCACAAGACACATGCATGATTCGACCTGCCCATATTTCTAAGTCTCTCACGCTAGACCCAGAAGCTCTACGTTGATACTGGTAGTGAATGGTGAGGGATTCGTGAGGTTCTGTACCTCCCTGAATATTTATAAGCATTTAAATATTAAATATTTTCTTTAGTAGTTTAACTACAGGTAAGGAGCCCCAGGACCCTGTAGTAACCTGAACGAAATATAGTGGGTCATGAGAAGGAAGAAGAGAGAGAGGGAGTGAGAGAGGGAGGACTGGGTGGAAGGAAAAAAGAACAGGAACATGAGAGGTGAATATGCTAAAAAAATGTATGTATAAAATGCCATAATGAAACTCCATTTTATAATAAACATATTTAATGAAAACAAATTTAAAGACAGCAAGCAAAATTTCTAAACTTCACCACATCTGTAATGTTTTCTGTCATTCTGCAGTTGCCATCTCCTTTTTTGATAATAGTCTTTGAAAAGTCATTGTTTTGGCCTGAGGCAGTGACCACCACAGGAGCAGGTACAAGGGAGCAACTGCCAAGGGAGCAGGCTTGAATCAGAGACCTCTGTAGGACTGGGCATGAATCAGCGACCTCTGAGGTAGTAGGCCTGAGTAGGTGATCTCAGCCAGAGCAGGCCCAAAGCAGCAACCTCAGTGGGAGCAGCCCCAAGCAAGCAACCTCTGTGGAAGTATGCCCAAATGACCCCTGGGATTGCAGAGCAACCCCTGGGAGCACTGAGAAACTTCCAGGAACACCAACTGACCTTCGGAGTAACGGGAACCACGGCCCTGACTGCACCATGAGGAGCAACCCACCTGAGCCTTGGATCCACTGGCACCTGGAATATTGATCATCAGAAACACAGCCCCAACTACACCAATTAGAGGAAAAGATGGGCAGACAAAGTAAGAACAGACTCAACACCACAAAGAGCAACATGACACCAATGAAAACTGGTGACCCTACAACAGCAGGACTTGAACAACCAAATATAGGACATACAAATTGGAAAAGAAGAAGTGAAGCTCTCAATATTTGCTGATGATATGACAGTTTACATAAGCAACCCCAAAAGGTCTACCTAGGAACTTCTACAACTCATAAACACCTTCAGTAACATAGCAGGATATAAGATTAACTAAAAAAAAAAAAATCAGTAACCCTTCTTTACACAGATGATAAAAGGGCCAAGAAACGGGGCTGGAGAGATGGCTCAGTGGTTAAGAGCATTGCCTGCTCTTCCAAAGGTCCTGAGTTCAATTCCCAGCAACCACATGGTGGCTCACAACCATCTGTAATGAGGTCTGGTGCCCTCTTCTGGCCTGCAGCATATACAGACACAATATATTGTATACGTAATAAATAAATATTTTTTTTTAAAAAAAAGGGCCGAGAAAGAAATCAAAGAAACATCACCCTTCACCATAGCCACAAATATCATAAAATATCTCGGAGTAATCATTCATATAATATTAATTTTTTCTCAGGCAGCAAGAACTAAAATATTCATTCATAATCTTTTTGAGTCCTTAGCCCTATATCAGTTTAAGGTTTAGGTCAATGAGGTAAAGACCAACTTTGTGAGAAAGCCTTCCTGGAAGCTGGTGGACAAAGATTAAGACCAGCTTGACTGATGTCTGCTTTGCACTCTCCTCTTCTGGGAGGTACAGAGAATGTGGGCTGTTATTTTGGAGGGTACTTTTGAGCTGTGGACACAACGAGGCCAGCTCTGTTTCCAAAATAAACATCCCTGGTGCTTGGTAATGTGCTTTAGTTACCTTTCGATTTTTTAAAATGGAATTTTTGATTATTTAGACAGTCATTTTCATTACCCATCACCCACGTTTTCTCTCAGCAGTGAACTTTTAAAAGATATATTGATGAAAATTTCATAACTGGAATTTCTAATGTCTCAAAAAATTAATGGTGGGTATGTAACCTCAAGGAGAGAGAGAGAAAACAAATCTATCACTTACTGCGAAGGCAGCGGTGGTATTCCTGACTACCTGCCTTGGGAGATACACATTTCCTGAAGAACTCTCAGCATTTATTTCTAAAGCATATGCTTTAAGAGAAACCCTGTCTCAAAAAAACAAAAAAAGAAAGGTAGCTATTCTAAGGGGATTGTAACAAAGATAATTTGGCATGTACTGTGGCAGAGAATATGTTATGTTTATTTATGGCTAGAAACCAAATATGAGTGAGTACGAAGACAGAGACCCACATTGGAGCACCGGACTGAAATCTCAAGGTCCAAATCAGGAGCAGAAGGAGAGAGAGCACGAGCAAGGAACTCAGGACCGCGAGGGGTGCACCCACACACTGAGACAATGGGGATGTTCTATTGGGAACTCACCAAGGCGAGCTGGCCTGGATCTGAAAAAGCCTGGGTTAAAACAGGTCTCACTGAACATAGCGGACAATGAGGACTACTGAGACCTCAAGAACAATGGCAATGGGTTTTTGATCCTACTGCATGCATTGGCTTTGTGGGAGCCTAGGCAGTTTGGATGCTCACCTTACTAGACCTGGATGGAGGTGGGTGGTCCTTGGACTTCCCACAGGGCAGGGAACCCTGATTGCTCTTTGGGCTGATGAGGGACGGGGAGGGAAATGGGAGGCAGCGGTGGGGAAGAGACAGAAATCTTTAATCAATAAATAAATAAAAATCAAAGGACTTTTTTTTTTTTCAAGACAGGGTTTCTCCGTACCTTTTTGGTTCCTGTCCTGAAACTAGCTCTTGTAGACCAGGCTGGCCTCGAACTCACAGAGATCCACCTGCCTCTGCCTCCCGAGTGCTGGGATTAAAGGCGTGCGCCACCACCGCCAGGCTTCAAAGGACATTTTTATCAATTAATGTCTCCTTCTTCTAAGTTATCCTGTGTACACACAGAGAACTGTAGCAATTTCTGCCAACCTGTTTGCTCTCTTGGTGAAGGAAGATCCTTGCAGGTACCTGTTGTCTGTATTAAACCTTGACATTGGGTGTTTCAGATAGAAAGGCAGGCAACCTAATACAAACAGTGGTTCCATTTCTTAAAAAGCAAATTCAAAGCTTTTAGGATATCCTCAGAAGTTGAGTTGCACTAGATACCTTTGACATGGATGTGGTTTTATTTTGATTTTTTAAAAAGTTATGTGTATGGCTGTTTGATAGCATGTGTGTCTGTACATGATATGCATGTGATGCCTGAGGAGTTCAGAAGAAGGACTGGACCCCCTGGAACTGGAGCTATAGACGGCTTGTGAGCCACGATGTGCGGGGTGCTGGGAATCTAACCTCGGTCTTCTGAAGAGTTGCCAGTGTTCTCAACACTGAGCCATCTCTCCTGCCCAAGAATGTGGCTTAAAATCCAGTTCAGAAGTTTAACACTACAGATCAAACCTCCTGTTGATAACTGAAGCACAAATTCTGGCAGGGCCCAGCACGGTAGCTCTGGCAGTGCTCGCTAGGCTGGGAGCTATGGGGCCGAGTGTGTTTGCAGTTAGGGGCATATGAACACATAACCAACCATCGTCACGTATTCATACCCTACTAACCGAAGCAGAAGTTTTTTGCCGTAACTTACAAATATTCTCTGTGTAATTACACATACTTATAATTCTAGCTACTTGGGAGTGAGGCAGGAGGATTGCGAGTCCAAGGCCAGTCCTGGCAATTAGTGAGTCTTTCTCAAAATAAAAGAGAGAGTTGAGAGTGTAGCTCAGTAGTGGAGTGCTTGTCCAGCGTGTGTGAGGCCCGGGCTTCAATGCCGGTGCTAAAGAAATGTTTTCACAGATACTCTTTATGGATGTACACAATGAGAGAGGCACATCGTTTGATTGGTAGTGAGACCCCTATATCCAAGGAGTCTGGGATGATTGATTGAAAGTGTCACCCCAGTCCCTGGCATTCATCCTTGAGCTGCAAATGGAGTAGAAAGCTCCCGCTCAAGCTCTCTCCCCCTGGGAGTTGCCTTGGTCCAGACTCCACCTCCAGAAAAGCCCACCCAGTGCTGTCCCCTCCCCAGGGAGGGCCAGGACCACTCCCACAAGCTATTCAGGCTGCCACTGAGAAAAAGAACACATGATCTTGGGGTTTTGTGTGGCCCTCCCTCTGTCATCTGTCCCCCTCCCACCATGTTTTCCTGACCACCAGGGGGCGCTGCAGTAAACATGGGCATTGCTTTGATCTAATTTGGTCTGATTGGAATTGTTTGCGTTGGTGGAGAGGCTGGTCTTAGAATTATTCCTCACACACATGAGTGCTTTGGACAAAGCCAAGGTTGGACACCCAAAGATACTTGAACTTGGTTGTACGTGTTTTCTCTCAAACACACTGAAATTCATATACATAAGATAACTAGAATTTTAGAAAAATCTGGGGCCCTTTGGGGAACTGATTTATAAACCTACTCAAATGATATAGTTCTCTTTTGCCTTACTTTTGTGAAAGAGTACTTTAAATTTTGGTTGCATTAAGAAAAAATCCTGAGCATTTAATAACAAAATGTTTGATATTTTGGCTTAAAAAATTACAAAAAAATATTTACTTCAAAAAAGGCAAAAGACAGCATTCGTGAAAGTACAAGTTCAAGTATTTATACATCACACTTTATGAAGGTAGAATTGAGGATGTCTTCCATGTGAGAGGATTTGCCCCGAGTGTCCCATGAACCTCTCCCTGTGTAGACTGTAGTTCCTAACATAAAAGGCCACAGCCTACTGAGGAAAGTCAACCCAAAGCAGCAGCTAAAGTTTCAAATTTAGTAACCATAGGTTCAATTCTGAAAATATTACTGACTGTTATAAAAGAACAAGGCATACTTATACCAAGTGCACTGTGAACACGTATTGACCAGCAGGCAGGCTGTTAGAAGTGCATTAGACTAAAACACACATGGAAATACACGAATATGACCCAGGAATCCTGATTCTGTTCTTTAATTTCAGATAATCAGTGTAAAGAATTTTTGAGAAACAGCGTACCTATTTGTGGATATAGAAAAATTACATCTTCTAGGAAGATTTATATTTGTAAATAGATTGAATGGCTACGTCCACTCCTACCATGATTGCAATGTGTCTGTGTTTTGATGGAATCTCACTGTCTAATAGCCCCGGCTTGCCTTAAACTCTTGACTCCCTACCCTGGGACTACAGCGATACCCCTCCACATCTAGGCACATTAACAGTTTGGGGTGTGTAAAGATTGTATAATTGCAGTTACTCTTTGTGCCTCTTTTACTCTCTGTGATATCTTGGCTGATGATCTATATGATTCTAGTTGTAGTTATTTATCTCGTACTTAAGCTTCCTGGACTTCTGGCTATCGGTGTAGTATCTCTCCTTCACATCTCACTGTAATTGCTGTAAGGAACTGCAATGCTTTAAACCTGGGACCCCCAAAGAGTAGAAGCATGGAGACAACAAAAAATTCAGGATGACCATAAATTGCCATGAGATTTAAGGCAGATGGACACGGGGAACAGTCTGAGCAGAGGCAAGTGCCCCAACTCTAGAGCCTACAGGTCTAGCCTGCCATCCTGCAGACCCTCCCCCCCCCCACAGCTTCAGGGCTGCAGGCAGGCAGGGGTGAGGGATGCTGCTGAAACAGAATGATGGTTGAGCATCTCCCTGCTCCTTTCAGCCTGGGATTAGAAAAACGGGGCCAGTCAGGCCTCCCAGTTCTCCCCAGAATGGCAAGAAGCTGGTGCTACTGAGAGGGTATGGGAGAGGATGTTCCTCATTCTTTATAATCATACCTTAGTGTCCCAGAGCCCAGACCTCTCTCAGCACCTGAGAAGGACCCTCCCGTGCCCTCTGTAGCCATGTATAGAAAACCCAGAACTCAGAGTCTCAGGTTTTTCTCCACAACCTTCCTAGATGTCAGGACTGTGTTTATGTCTGCTAAGACGATGGTAAAGTTCCTCTGGGGAGAGTGGAAACCTCCACAAAAGACCCATCCATCCTGCCTGTGAAACTCCCCTCTCCGCCAGATGCAGAGTTTTCCGGCAGTGTTGGAGCATCTTTTCTTCCTTATGAACAGCCGTGTGCGAGAAACAAAGGGCAATATCCACACATGGAGGAGAGGAGCCCTGAGGAAATAGACAAGGAGGAACGAAACTTTAAGTCTTCTCTTAATTAAAATCCTCAGAGAGATATTGCAACCCTGAAACAAAAGGAGCTGTAAATATGTTGGGAATTGAAAAAAATCACAGCAGAAATGAAAGCTTCTGAAGAATGTTCTGGAGATAAAATTGAGAAAATCTCCTAGAAAAGCCGTCGGGGGTGGGGGGAAACCAAGAGTTGGAAAATGAGAGAAAGAAAATGAAAAAATTAGAGTTGAGTTGAGGATCGAAGCATTTTACAAAGATAAAATGGGAAGGGAATTATTAAAGGAAGTATGTAAGAATTCCCAGGACTGAAGGCCTCACATCTCCAGACATAAAGGGTTCGAGCACTAGGCACAAAGAAGAATTTCAGAAAAGACCCGTGTTAATGTGCATTACAGAGAGGGAAAGCGGGCCACATACAAAAGCTCAGGCATCAAAGAGACTCACCATTGGCACCACACAGAGGGCAGGAAGCAAAGGACCATGGCTACAAAACCTGAGAAAAGGTCAGTACCAAACCTAGGTCCTTAACCCAGCCAAATTACCCATCGAGTGTGTGCGTGAAACAATCAGTTTTATATACTTACTTGTACGGTATTATGCCATATGTACCCTTTCTCCAAGAGCCTCTGAAAGATGTTCTCTACTAAGAACCAATCAATAAGTTATCAGGGCTACTTCCTGGATAACAGAAAGCTCACCCCTGCATCATCGGGGCTCCCTGCCCAACTTACAGGCAGTTCCACGGAAGAGTGCTCTGCTGGCAACTGGACCCTGCCTAGGTTTCTAACCTTCAGGAGGAGGCCTTGTGAGTTCTGTCACTTCTGTGAGCTTCCTGGCTTTTATGAGCCTCACCTTGCTCCAGAAGGGAATGTTTCAGTTACACAATAAGAGATCTGGAGCTGGAACTGAAGGCTAGGGATGGGTCAGCTCTGGGAGGGTCCAGTGCTGCAGCCAAGGACCAGAGGTGCTGGGAGAGCGGTCTCTGGGGATAAAACAGAATCAGGAGAAAGATGGTGTGTTATAAACGGGTTGGGAGGACTCTGACTTCATGGAAACAGGGTGGAGATCAGTGCTCAGAGAAGTTTAAACAGTAGGAGAATCAAAGATATGCTGAAAACTAAGTAAATGGAAAAGCAACATAAAAGAAATATAATTAGTTTGGTAATATACAAGGACACAGACATAATTATATAAACGTTAATATTAAATGAATGCAAGAGCCATTTTGGCCATGTTGGAAAATGATAGTCAAATCTAGGGAACTGAAATAGTGGGGAATCTGTTTAAAAATACACCGAATAAAGGTTTCTGGGACTCCTCTTGTGTGTCCATCCCAGGCTAGGCTGCAGATAGCAAAATGGATGTATGGAGAGGCAAGGACCGCATGGCCTGATGGGAGAAACTGAAAAGTAATCTACGTTAATCAGATGCTTCTAGCAAATTCTCTAAAGCCTTGGGTACAGGTGTGTCCTATTTCTTTCCGAAAGCTCTGATCCTTTAAGTGCATGGCGATTTGCACTTTGGGGAAGGGTTCTTAAGCTAATCGTGTTTTCACAGCAGGGCTCTTGCGTCTAAGCACCTGTGCAGTTATTATGTGTTTACCCGTACATGCTGTATAGCGCTTTCTTACCAGCGCAGCCTGGTGGGTGCTTCAGATCCCCACCCAACCCTCCCCCACCCGCTGCTCAACCTCTCCACCAGCTCAGTCTTGTGAGTCCCCCGGTCCACAGGTGTACAGCTTGCACACCAGCAATGGAAAGCCCAGAACCTCACCCACTGGTGCTGTTCCCACGCTCTCAGACCTGACTGATGCTGTGCACAGCCTTGCACTATCCCAGCCAGGTGAGTGTCCCAGATCCCTGCCTGCCTGTGGCATCCTCATACTCCCAGGTTTCATTCTGGTTGTGCAACCTGCAGACCAGGCTGGCCTGGTAAATGACTCAGATCTCCACCTGTCCTCACACTTTGAGGCCTCCCTCGATTAGTGCAGCTTTGGGTACCGGCCCAGGCAGAACCAACCAGGCATCGCATTCACTTGCTTTCTTGGTCACCACTGGATTGGGATCACCTCTGACCCTTTGATCCAAAACACTGAGGAGCTGAAAGACTGACCTGTAATACTCTCTATTTGAAGTGAAATCAACTGAGCTTGGGTAACAGTGAAAACAGAACCGAAGCTCCATGCAACAGAGGCAGCCTAGAATCTTCTATCAGATACACAGCTATGAAAGAAGCCCACACGCCCAGCCAGGTCATAGCAGAAAAATATAAATCCTGTGAAAGGCCAGGACAACATGTCATCCCTACCCGACTCCACTAGTCCTATAGAGATGTTCTCCATTGAGAATTACCTAGACAGAATTTAAAAGAACAATATTAAACATGATGAAAACTGAAGAGTAAAGAGAGATGAGCCTCAGTGAACTTAGAAAGGAATAAATTCTCAAGTGAAGACCAAGAGAACACAAATGTATGGGTGAAGTGGTAAAGACAACTCAGCATTTGAAAACTGAATACAGTAAAGAGATAGAAAGGCTGAGGAACACTCAAGAGGAAATGAACATGGAACGGAAACCCTCAATAAGTCAATTAGAAAACCCAAAGGGAAGCTCTACAGGCAGAATGGAACAAGTAGAAGACAGAATATCAGAACCCAAAGACAAAGTAGAGAAATTGAACTACTCTGTAGCGAATTTGACAAATTAAATAACTCACACAAGGACTATGGTATCCCATGACAAGACCAAATCTATACATAACAAGGCAGAGAAAGATACAAATCCTAGGTTAATGACATAGATGAGATCTCCACCAGGACCATGAGGAAAAAAAAAACCCACCAAGTTAAGAAAAGACATACAAAGAAAGTACACAGAGCGTCAAACAGACAAGACTAGGTAAGAAACTTTCCACATTGTATATACTTAAAACACAAAATGTACAGAAGATGGAGGGTGCTGAGAGCTGCAAAGAAAAACTATAAGCCACATGTAAAGCAAAAACCCATCAGAAAAACAGCTGACTTCTCAAAGGAAACTTGAAAAGCCTAAAGAGCCCAGGACATTGTACTGCAGGTTCTAAAGCACAATAGAGGCCAAGTGGAGTATTTCACCCAGAGAAAAGTCAGCCATACTAATGACTGCCGGGAGAGGGGGCGTTAGACTTTCCCAGGGGTAAGCCCCCTTATGGGTTATCCAATCACAGCGCTCAATCCGAAACACACCCAAACAACAGAAACAGACTCAGCAGGTAGTATGTTTATATTTGTGCATGCATGCATACATACATACATACATACATACATACATACATACATGTACACATACATAGGTGTGTAAGGAGACAATAAAGAAAAAGAATCTGTCCTTTGGAGGGGGTTGGAATGGATTATGGGTAGAAAAAGTAAAGGGGAAAGCAATGTAAATTTATTTTTATTAAAATGTATTAAAACAAAAATAAAAACCATCTGCCATAGTTGAAAGTGTAAAAAAACAAAACAGACTAAAAGAATTCTGTCTACTAAACCTCCTCTACAGTGAATATTACAAGCAATATTTCACACCAATGAAAGAAATATGCATAGACAAATGAATACAGAAATAAATAAACGAAGCTATAATTAGTCAAAAAACAAAATAGGACTAACATCACAAACACAAAAAAACCAACCAAACAAACAAAAAAACCAAAATGACAATAATCAATGTACAATTTCCAACAATAACTTTAAACAATACTAATGGCTGCAACTCCCTAATCTGAATTATTAACCAAATAATTAATAATAATAATTAACTGAATAGGTTAAGCAACAAAATCCTGGGGCAGGAGAGATAGTTCAGCAATAATGAGCATTGGCTGCTCTTCCAGAGGACCAGGGTTTATTTCCCAGTACTCACATGGCAGCACATAACTGTTACTAAGGCTCCAGGCAATCTGATGACCTCACACAGACATACATGCAAGCAAAACACCAATGTACATTAAAATAAATAATGAATGAAAAAGGATTTAAAAAGAAACAAAATCCATCTTTTTGTTGTCTACAAGAAATGCATCTTACCTTTAAGGACAGGTATCACCTTAGAATAAAAGGGTGGAAAAATATTCTAAGGAAATGGGACCAGGAAACAAGTAAGCTTCGTTATCTTAATATCTGATGAAATAGACTTCCAGCTGAAATTCATTGTAAGTGATAAAGAAGGACACTTCATTCCGATCAAGGGAAGAGTTCAGCAATAAGACGTTACTATCTTAAACATAATCGCCAAACTCTGGTGCACCCAGTTTCATAAGATATGCCCTACTGGAGTTCAGGACAAAGATTAACCACAACTCAGCAATAGCAGGTAATTTCCATAGCCCACTTCTTCCAGTAGACAGGTCATCTGAACAGAAAATTAACAGGAAAATGTTGGACGTCAAGGGCATCATACAACAAGAGACTCAACAGATATCTGCAGAATACTCGATCCAAAACCAAAGATTATACATCTGATCCAGCAGTCCATGGAGTCATCTCCAGAATGAACAACACCATAGGACACAAAACAAATCTCAACAAATACAGGACAGCTGAAGTGTTCTCTCTGAAGTACAATGCAATAAAGCTTAAAATCAACAGCAAAAGAATCCCAGTAGTCGCATGAACTCATGGAGATTAAACAGCACATTACTGAATGATGTTTAAATCAAAGAAGAAATCAACAAAGAAAGAAACTTCTAGAAGTGTGTTAATGAAAACACAATACCACAAAACCCCTGGAACATATTAAAAGTAATCCTGAAGGCAATTTGTAGCTCTAAGTGTCTATATTTAAAAAACAAGAGAGAACACAAGTGACTTCATGATGCAAGTCAAGAGTGTGGAAAAACATGAACACACCACATCTTAGCCTCTGCTTTGTCATTGCTCAAAATCCTTCCTAATTTGTCCACTGAAAAAATATGAACAAAGGCCTCGAGTAACTTCTTATTCCTTCTATAGAATGCATGATATCTTTCCTCGGCTTGGTAGTGAGATGCATGCCCCTAACCTTCTAACTTGCTAACTACAATGAGAACATTTTCTCTTGCACGTGCACGCGCGCGCGCGCGCGCACACACACACACACACACACACACACACACACACTGAGAGAGAGACAGAGAGAGAGAGAGAGAGAGAGAGAGAGAGAGAGAGAGAGAGAGAGAGAGAGAGGTGGGGAAAAATCTTTGGGTGGATGAAGAGATGACTCAAGTCAACTATGGCTTGCTTTCTCTCAGAAGAATTTTCAAATTTCTTTGGTACAAATTTGGACAAATCGTCTTCATCTTCAGAAAAGTTCCAAAATGTTTCCTAAACTATCAAAGACTTATAAATCCAGGATCTGAAAAACAAAAACTAAAGCCAAAAAAAAGAAAATAAAAACAAAAATCCCCAAATCTTTAGAATGTAAAACATAAATAAAAAGTTAAATTATACAAAGTTAACTTTTATACAAAATCTCACCACAGGGTATGTCCCTCTTAGGGTCCTCCTTGTTACCTAGCTTACCTGGGACTTGGGACATAGCCTGGTTATGTACAACCCACATTTAATGTTCACTTATGAGTAAGTACATATCATGTTTGCCTTTCTGGGTCTGGGTTACCTCACTCAGGATGATTTTTTTTCTAGTTTCATCCATTTACCTCAAATCAAGATGTCATTGTTTTTTTTTTCTTCTGAGTAGTACTCTATTGTATAAACGCAATAAATGCACCACATTTTCTTTATCTATTCTTTGGTTGAGGGGCATCTAGTTTGTTTCCAGGTTCTGGCTATTACGAATAATGCTGCTATGAACATAGTTGAATAAATGTTCTTGTGGTATGATTGATGATCTTTTGGGTATATGCCCAAGAGTGGTATCAATGGATATTCAGGTAGATTGATTCCTAATTTTCTGATAAACCACCATGCTGATTTTCAAAGTAACTGTACAAGTTTGCACTCCCACCAGCAGTGGAGGAGTGTTCCCCTTACTCCACATCCTCTCCAGCATAAGCTATCAGCAGTGTTTTTTTTTTATCTTAGCCATTCTGATAGGTATAAGATGGTATTTCAGAGTAATTTTGATTTGCATTTCCCTGATGACTAAGGATGTTGAGCAATTACTTAAATATCTTTTGGCCATTTGAGATTCTTCTGTTGAGAATTCTCTGTTTAGATCTGTATCTCATTTTTAAATTGGATTGTTTGGTGTTTTGATGTCTAGTTTCTTGAGTTCTTTCTATATTTTGGAGATCAGCCCTCTGTCAGATGTGGTGTTGTTGAAGATCTTTTCCCATTCTGTAGGCTGTCATTTTGTCTTACTTACTGTGTTTCTTTGCCTTACAGAAGCTTCTCAGTTTCAGAAGGTTCCATTTATTGATTGTTGCTCTTAGTGTCTGTGCTATGGTGTTATGTTTAGGAGGTGATCTCCTGTGCCAATGGTTCAAGGTTGCTTCCCACTCTCTTTGTTATAGCCCTAAGAAGGGAAAATAGATAAGATCTCCTGGGTAAACTGGGGGTGGGGGAAGAGGGATAAGAATGTGTGGGAACAGGATGGTCAAGTTGGGGGGAGAGACAGAGAGGGAGAGCAAGGAAAGAGGTATCTTGATAGAGGGAGCCTTTATGGGATTAGGGAGAAACCTGTTAGTAAGGAATTTCCCAGGATTCAACAAGGATGACCCCAGCTAAGACTCCTAGCAATAAGGGAGAGGGTGCCTGAACTGGTCTCCAGTAATCCACACACTCAGAAAACCCATTAAAAAAACCACCAAACTGGAAAACAAAACAAAGAAACTTACCACAGTGTTATCAGGGCACCTGCCAAACAGAAACTAGAACTGTGTCAAAGAATCTGGTTGGAAGAATTAGTGGCAATTCTATAGGTTGATGAAAAAACAATGATCTGTTTATTTACAATAATCACAAATAGCAATAGCAATGCCCAAAATGGTGTGCTTAACCACATCTAGTGCTTTAAATTAGATTCCAAAACCCTTCTTTCAAAAGTCACAACTTGCTCGGTAAGAATATATTTAAAGCATCCAAGAGGTTGGCACAGCAGCACACTTCAGCAGGGTAGCAAGAACAAAAGGGGTCCTGTGCAGGGAGAGAAACACAGGGACTTCGCAGAGCGTGTGCCTGGGCTAGACAGCCTCACACCTTCGCTTCCTTGGCTCCTTCAGCTGCTGGTATTAAAAAAATTACAAGGGTGCAGGTACATTCACACTCGCGTGCATTTATCAGCCAGTGACATTTATTGGGTCTGTCTGTGCAGAAATGTGAACTGCCATCATGGAAGGAATTCAAAGGAACTGCAGGACCAGACCTTTGTCCTGAGAAAATGCACATGAAAGAAATGAACAGATGCCCAGAATAACACATCAAAAGTGTATGAATGGAGGAAAATCTCTAGGTACACAATTAATGAGAGGCACCTTGAGTGGAGGAATGGCGAGAAGTGGGTCAAGGCAATCAGCGGAGCCCTTCTAAGCTGATTTTGAAGCTAGGTTTGAAGGGTGAGCGAGAGTTTGATGGAATGGAGGGAGAGGATGCATCCCTCATCGCTTGGGGCATGTAGTTGTGCATGGGTATCATTTGTGATTGTTGATACAATGCCTTTTGTCAAGTTAGTTAACAGTGTAACTGAAATAATGCAATGCCACACGAGGAATGCACTGAAGTGCCATCTGCAAAGAAGACGGGGCTAGGTTAGCATCCCCTGCTCCCTTTCAATGCCAAGTTCCAGGCTGACTCCAGCTCTGACTACAAATTCTTCTTAAGAAAAGAAGAGGGGGCTGCATCAAGGCAAGCATTCTTTCCATTCTGAAATAAAGAGACTGCAAAAGAGGAGAGTGAACTCTGAAGGTACCATGAAAGGAATTAACCCTAAATGTGCCATGAAGGTAGACCACGAAGGAAGGGTGTGTCCTATGACCCCTGAGGCCCCCAACACTGGGAGTCAAAGAAATCTAAGTGCTCCCCATAAGGTAAGAGAGTAGTCATTGCCAGGAGCCTTAGTTAGCTTTAACTACCAACTTAGCATAGCCTAGAACCATCTGAGCCTCAGCTGGGGAATTTTTTAGATCAACTGGCCTGTGGGCATATCTGTGGTGTGTTGTCTTATTAATTGATGTAGGAAGGGCCAGTCCACTTGCAGGTGTCACTATCCCTACGTGGGTTGTTTGGGTTGTATACGGAAGCTAAGAGTGAGCCAGTGAGTGAGCCAGCAGGTAGAGTTCATTCATGGTTTTTGCTTCAATTTCCTGCTTAAATTCCTGCCATGGCTTCCCCTGATGACGGGCTGTGTCCTGAAAGCATAAACCAAATAAACCCTTTCTTCCCTCTGTGGCTTTTGGTTTTGTCAGAGCAACAGGATGGACACTAGAACATCCCTGTACTAGGTAGTGAGGAAAAAGTTGCCTGTGTTCTGTAAAGGGATGGGCTGAGGATGGAGTGTAGCAAGGAGACCCCATAGGTCTAGGCCATTGTTGCATTATGGGTGGCGGGGCTGCATCCCCGGCACCCGGCCGCCCACATGGCTAGCTTATGCCCAGAAATAATTACACGGAAACTGTATTCTTTCAAACACTGCCTGGCCTGGCTAGTTCCAGCCTCTTATTGGCTAGTTCTTACATATTGTTCTAACCCATTTCTAATATTCTGTGTAGCCCACGAGGTGGCTTACCAAGGAGGATCTTAACCTGCGTCTGTCTGGCATGGGAGAATCATGGCGACTCCCTGACTCAGCTTCTTTTTCCCAGCATCCTGTTCTGTTTTCCCCGCCTACCTAAGGGTTGGCCTATCAAATGGGCCTAGGCAGTTTCTTTATTAATAAGAAATCACTCCCACATCAGGCCATTACTTTTTAATGTAGGAAGTGTTGGTCTAAAGATGAATGAAAGCGTGATGGGCACTTGGGGGGCGTAGGCTTTTAGAGAATGTGCGTAGGTAGCACCAAGTGACAAGTGACAGCTGGCGTTTGAACTGGGTCTTGCAGACCTCTTTGCTGTTTTCCAGGTGAGGAAGGTAGGACATTTGGAGCAGTGGGATAAGCTGGCAGAGAAATCCAGAAGCAGAAAAGAATGAAACGTTCAGAGAGGCCAAGCTGCACCATGGAGGAAACTGCCTATGTCACGGGCAAGTGACAGAGAAAAGACATTTTGGTAAACATACCTATGAAAAGCCAATTGACTATCTCCAGGCAGTTTCACTGGCAGAGATTCAGGCTGGACCACAGCACTGATAGACCCAATCCTGCCAAGTCCATGTGCAGCAGATGGCCTCATCACGTCGCCTGAGTTACTCATCAGGCCAGTTGCAGGGAGAAGAACAGGTTCAAGGGCACCTACAGCTCAAAGGAGACTTAAAATGATCCTTTTAAACATTAGCAGGCCTAAATTATAATTTTTATTACTTGTGTGAAATCAATCATAAACACAAGAGAGACTACTAAAGAGCTCAGGAAAGCTGTGACTGGGTCCATGATGGAGTTTAGGCGTCACCAGCAAATGTAGTCTGCCTGATGGTTATTAAGGCATTTGCTGTCGTTGGGCCTTAAGCTGTGTTTGTATTGTGTATAATTTTTTTTTCAGTAATTTTCTACGTAAGGTTCTCTGAGGAGTGACTTGAGTTTTGTGTAGGCCTGTGCCATAGATACAAGCAGAGAGCTTGATAGAGGGGAACCGACTGAGCCACAGGGACACTGAAAGGAACATGGCGGCAGTGATTAGTTGTGCCCCACACTGGCTGCTCAGAGGGCACGGTGGTACCTGACATGCAAGCAAGCCATCCACCCCCAAAACCTGCCCTAACTGTCCAATAACAACCTATACCAATCTCCTCAGGCTCGCCTTGCTAAAAAGCCTCCCCCTTTGTTGAGGTGACTTTTAATATGAGGTGACCTGAACACATATTCATCGACCCTTCGGTTTGATCAATACAGGTCTAGGGCATTGGGAAAAAAGAACACAACAATGCGCTATGCCTTTTTGTCTTACCGATAATCTATGCATCACGCAGCCTGACATTGGCTTTCAGAGCACATCCCAGAGCACATCCCCGGTTCCTGAGGCGTGTTTGCTTTATAGTAAGAAGCTGTGCATCTCAGGCTGTGGGCCCTGGCGTCCGGAATACATGAGATCAGCCAAGACAATGAGCAGGATGCTAATAAAGCAGTAACTAGTGCAGTTAAACGAACCTATTCTCAATCCCTCTGACGTCTTTGAATTTCTGTCTCGGGCATCAGGCACCTCTGCCCTTACTGGCCAAGAGTTTTGGTCACCATAGGCTTTCTCCCTGATAGCCGGGGGGAGGGGAGGGGGAAGCAGGGTGCCTCAAACAGAGCTTTTGCATAGAGAAGCTGTCAGCCTCTATTAAATGTACACATAAGTAAAAGTAACTAACTAAGGTCCGCTGTGCATGAGTGAAGCTTTGATATGGTCCCTGTAGAAATTCTGGCTTGCTCATTTCAGGGAGTAGGTTTGAACCTTGCTCTCGTTGTATGTATATTAACTTCTTGCAAAGACAGAGAGGATATGGTGTGAATAACAAATTAAGGATCAGATAGTTTAGGTCAACCGGGCATTCACAAACGCTCAGTGTCATGGCTAACATCAATAGAAACCGTAATACCACTTGGCAGAAAGAAGAGACGGAGGTAGAGCCTTCAAAATTTAAAGAGAATGATCCAGCAGATTAGCCAGTGCATATTAATCTTCTTACAAAACAGCTTGCTTTTTGGATCACTTTTGTGCTAACTCCTGCACCAAGTTCGTGAGGGACTTAAACTTGCATTTCTTTGGTACCCTGTGGATCATTCCAGATAATGAAGCATAAAGAATAGGCAGATGTTGCACGGCTTTCCTGAGGAAACACAACCAAATCTGTCCATCCTGGATAGGGCAGTGGAGATACATCACAGTGTGATGCTACCCAAGCCTAACTTGATGAGCCAGTGAGCTTATTGCGCTTCCTTACAGGAACATGAGTGACTCAGCTGCGTTGCCAGAAGGCTCCACCCATGAAAATGATGACTTAAATTGTGTCACTATTGCGCCCGATGTAGCCTGTCTCTTAAGAGTCTCCTCCCTCACATAACCTTGAAAGGTCTTGTGGGTCTTGTAGATTTTCTGAGCTTCCTATGCCTCCTAAATTTAATTAGCTTCTTCCTCCTCCTCCTCCTCCTCCTTCTTCTCTCTCTCTCTCTCTCTCTCTCTCTCTCTCTCTCTCTCTCTCTTTCTTTCTCTCTCTCTCTCTCTCTCTGTGTACACAGAGACCAGAGGTCAACCTTGGGGGGGGGTCATCTGCCAATAGTAATGCATCCTGTTTATTTACAAGAGGCTCTCTAGCCGGGACCTGTGGCTCACTGACTTGGTAGGCAACTAGCCATGAACCTCAGGCATCCACACATCTCCTACTTTGCAGCACTTTGTGCATAAGCATTCACACTGACACGCCTGGCTTCCTGTGTGAGAACTGGGAGATTAGAACTCAGGTCTGCATGCTTGGACAGCAAGTACCACTGGATCTATCTTCCCAGCTCAGTTTCTGGAGTCGCGTGAGCTACTTAGCCTGTGCCAGGAGGTAATGTTTCAATTCAGAGAAAAAATAGACAACAGAAATTCAACGCATCAAGTACACCATATTAAATACATACTAGATGAAGAACTTTCTGGAGGATATCTTACATATTGTCTTAATGGGTCAATGAAAAAAATGCAGAGCAGTTAGAGTGACGTCACATGTCCAGTCAGGCAAATATAGTGAGATACTGCTTCTAAATATAAGCTAACCAAATGAAGAGTAAAGACATTAGAAGTCAAGTGAGCTTGGATATAGAGAGAACCATTTGCCAATTGATGGTTCTTAGGTCCCTTCATTATCTTTACTGCAACTCAGTTTCTGAAACTATAAAATGACAATGGTTTTATTATATCATACTTAGGAATTATGGTTAAGTGTACCATACAGCAACAGTCATTACTCGGCTGCTAATCTGCTCTAATATTCCACGTTTTAGATAGACAGCATTGGGGGAAATATCAAGCTTAAACCTGGAAGGTACCAGAAAGGATGGGAGGACCCACTTGGCAGAGTTGCAAGGACCCAAGGTTTAAGATTCACTCTGAGGGCTAATGCTATGCTATCTCCTTACCATTGCGTGGCTTGAGAGCTGGAAGTTCCCTGCGTGTTCCTACTGTGAACAAGATGCTACTCTGGGGTCAGACATTGGTTCTCTAGAAGTGTTCTATTCTCCAGGGTTTTCGGAGGTGGGTCAGACATTGCAGGAAAACACAGATCTGTCTCTAAGGAAGGCCCCTACCCAGCCTGGAAGATCTCCATAGACGGCAACCTGCAGCTGTTTCTTCAGGATCACCTCCATTTTTGAGGCAAGGTCACATTCCACTTGAACATCCCCAGCCAAGGTCAGAACCAACAATGGCAGCTGGAAGTGTATTTTTCTCCCTCCATGGTTTCTAGCCGGTGGTTGAGGGAAATGGCGGTGGGAGGGCCGAGCTATTTCCACCTTCTCACCCACTTCGGGTCGGAGCCCTGAATGGAATTGCTTCTAATAGGGTAGCAGATGACATGTAAGTCTGAGGTTTCACCCGCCCGACTTTATTTCTTCCTTTCCACTTCCCAGTGTCCCTCTACAAGAAACCCTTTGTACTCACAATTCTGTTTCAAGAGCCATCCACTTCCTGGCACTGACCAGTCAACATTGGTTGGGGTGGGGAGGAGCCGTTAGCACATGTGCACTCGTGAGTCAGCGACCAAGAATGGGACAAGAACTTGGCACAGGTTAAAGAGGAGGAGAAGTGTTATGAGGGCTCATTGCACAAGGTTTCCTGGCAGCCAAGAACTGCTCCAAGAGCTGGGGATGGAGGACAGAGAGCAGTGTCAATCAGCAGTGTCTCCTTCCCTGTGGACTGGGGACAGAGATGAGCGCAGGAATCCAGCGAAGAAGCAGACTTGTGCTTTACACAGACGCACTCCAACCTCACATGCTACCAAGTTAGGTAGAAATATGAGAAGAGGAGATCCCTGCTTAACCCAGCAATGTAGAAGTGTATTCAAGTGCAGGTCTCTGGTAGTGGCATGCATCTGAAAGAGAAGTATTGATTGTTTTAATCTTTTGTCTTTGGAGATGTCTGCCAATCACGTAGTCTTGCATTCTCATCGTGGAGTCAGGGGTGGGACCAATCAGATCATTGAAATCCTTGGACCTAGTGAGTAGTCTGCAGAGTGTAGATGCCAGAAAAAAAAAAGAGGACTTTCAGGGACTGATACGAATGGGGAGGGGACAGTGGTTCTTGCTCTTCTTACTGGGATAGGGAGTTCAAACATGGTATGAACCCGAAACTCCTGGGGACCACATTGGAGAGAACCTGCCTAAGGATAAAGCCAGGATGATGATATAATTCGAGAACACTTTAGATATCGGGAGAAAATTGTGTTCTTTGTTTCCTTGAGCCATTCGGATTTGGGTAGATCGCTGATATTATTATTAGATTTTGACTAATACAGTACTAGTTGTCCAGATGGATCTGGGCTGAAACCGGTAATACCCTAGAAGAGTGCTCAGCTGCTAATCAAATACTAATATGAGTTTATGAAACATAAAGCTGCCTGTTCCTAATAGGGATGGCCTAATGCATCTTCCTTACAGCATCTAATGAGAAATCAATGACAATCGTGTGTGTGAATCAGAAGTAGCAACTTCTCTTAGATCTGCCAATGTCTGTAACACCTAATTCTAAATCAGGGCTAGGGTATTCTGCCAGGGAAGCATCAAAACTCCATAAAACGTTGAGTGTTGCAGGGAAATAGCTGGATCTCTCTGGTTCTGAGAAAAGGTGAAAATATTTTGGAATCCACACTTCTAACACTGTACAGGCCACAGTGACCTTCTTCTTGACAAGATAAGATGCTGCCTTTGGAAGCTAATTGGTAAAAAACGGTGCATGTCGAAACCTGGGGAAACTGTTGTTACCAGTCTCGAAAATGATCTGTGTGTGTCTGTATGCCGCGTGGCTAAGACAAGGGTGTGTCCCAATGTTCTGAAGGTGCTTGGGTTTCCTTAAAAGGCTGCTATCAACTTCTGCGGAAACGCTGAAGTCTGCAGAAGCTCTGCGATCTGGAAGGAGGAGGTGTAAAGATAATTGTGGATGACTCAGGAGAGAATGTTGAGAAAAGGGGGTTGGATACTAATCCACATCTGTACACGAGATAGAGACTGTTAAAGCTCAACCCCCCAGCTCCAACTATCCTCTGCCCTTCTCCAGGCTTCTCTAGCCTCCATATGCAGCCGTTCCATAGTTCACTGTTACCTATACACTTAGGTTCCTCGGCGGTGAAGGCAGTTATGGGGGTTCGCAGGACACAGTGAGTTTTCTTCCCCTTTGGTTATAAGGGGCTGTGTCTGAAACGCTCCTGCTAGTGAAATCTAGCAGAAATTCTAGAATCTCTGCTTCTAAGATTGTCCCTCGTACCATTTACGTCCCCTGCCTCCCTCCAAGCCTGCCACCAGAATCTGATCGAAGGCATTTGGGGTCCAGCTCACTCGCAAACTCCCTGCTTGCTTCCTTATGCTTCCGTTTCACTGTCTCCTGCCCTCTACCACATGGCAGTACCAACAGCTCATCCATCTATCTAACAACTACTGTGCACCTGTCTCAGTTGGCGAGGCCATATGGTGAACACGACCAACCACTAATCAGAGCCGTTAGAGTTTATTGTCTCTGGGTAACTCCGAGTCCAATCCCAATCAGCATCCTGCTCCGCACCTTCTCGGCATCCACCCACATTCTCCCCCATCTCTTAAGGGAGAAGCCGTGCCTCTTACCCAGAAAGCTGAGATAACTCCCGTACCATCCTGAATCCTCACAGGAATTTCTTGGCTCTGCATGTCTTGGCTAGATTGTTTATTTTATGAGCTAACCCTCTTTTTTTTTTTTTTTTTTGCATGAAGGTATTAGTGAGATATAAGCGAAGACCTCCTGTACCCCAGTGTGTGCACAGTAAGAAGATGCAAGGTCAGACAGGGAGGAATGCCAGGTGAGGTGTCACACCTGTGCTCGTTAGCGCAACAGTGCCTTTATTCTCTCTTGCACATCGTTCACCAGCACGCTTTGCAAACTGAAAAAAAAGAATTGAACGTGTATAAACCATGAAGATCTTCTTGACTTATTAGCGCTTGCTGGCAGTTTTGCCCAAATTTACTCTGTATTTCATGAGATTATGTTAGTCATTTACAAGCCCACATTTGTTTTCTTGAGGCTTTAATTTTTTCCTTTGATCAGAGCGAAATAGTCTATTTCATAACTAAATCACACCCTTTAAAGTTTATACAATAGCATGATTGCCAACTATTTTTAGGAGAAAAGGACACATGCATTTAATTGACAAAAGACATTAAAACAGTCATATACTTACTATGAATCTCATTAGAAGTTTTTGACACATCATTTATATCTCTAGTTTTGTATTTATATGTGTGCACGCGTGCATGCATGCATGCGTGCAGGCATGTGTGTGTGTGTATGTGTTTGTTTGTGTGTGTGTGTGCTTCGCTGTGTGTATAGGTCAGGGGACAGCTTGCAGGACCCAGTTCTTTTCTTCCACCATCACTGGCCTAATTTTCTATATTGATCTTACCATTCACTGCCCTCAAATTTTGTACTTTTTATGTTGTTAAGGTTTATGTATTACTCTTTCAAATAGCTTGTACCTGGTATTTGATTTATATATTAATTGGTCCCCAAAGGCTCCTATCCTAAAGTCTGCCTCGGTTGCCAGGTGGTGAGGCCACTGGGGAGTTGCAGAATCATTAAGAGGTGTTCTCTCTCTCTCTCTCTCTCTCTCTCTCTCTCTCTCTCTCTCTCTCTCTCAATTTTGTACTATCTATCTCGTTACTCATTGCTAGGAAGTAAACAGTTTCTCTTTTTGCCCATTTCCCACTTTTATTGTTTAATAGTTTTACACATTTATATAAAGAATTTTAGTCATTTTCATCTCCCATTCCTCTCAGTCATCTTCCTCTTCCTCCCACTGAAGAAAGGGGTTCCCTTCTTCCCACGCCTTAGTTGAAGATAGTCTCTTTGGAGGAGTGGGGCTTCACAGGTTCCTCCCTCATCCATGACGAATTCACATCTTTGGCTGTAGCAAGTTCTTGAGTGCAGCGGCAATGTCCAGTCTAGAAGACACAGTTTTGCAGCACCCCTCCCCATCCTCGGCTCTTGAATTCTTGCCCCCCAGTTTGTTAAGCTCCCTGAGCCATGGTGGGGGGTGTGATAGCCATCCTGGTTGATGCCGAGCACCCTAAGGTGACCAGTTTCTTGTTATGCATGTCTACCAGGATATACTGCCTTGACACAGGCCCCACAGTAATGGAACCAACCAATTATGGACTGAAATTATGAGCCAAATTAACCCTTCCCCTTCTTTTAAGTTGTCATGGGGGTGGGGTTGTCATAATGATAGAAACGTGGCAAGCATAATTGGATTGAGTTTTTAAGCATCAGCAAAACCCGAGAAGGGAGTCAACCCATCTCCATCTGACAGAACTTCTGATTTATTTTGATTTATTCCACCTTTTCTGATTTCCCGGCACAGTTCTTTTTTATCTGTTAGATTTAGATTTTTTTAAATTAACTTTTGATCTTTATATTTAATTTGAAATTCTGCGTCCCGTTGCTGTTTTAAAGTTCAACACACACACAACTTACTGCTGTTTAGCATTTTCGTTTTCTTTTATTTAAGGTTAAATGAATTGATATTATTATAAAGTACATTTAAATTGAGCATAGAAAATGGGCCTTTTTACCCAGCCTTGCACCGAGTTCCTTCACCCTGCCGTCTTCTTTCCAAAGCTTGCCTGTCCTTCTAGATGATGGCATGGGCTTCTACATTCTTTCAGTATTTCTTTCAAATATCTTCTTTTTTTATTTTTGCTTCTCTACTGAATTATTGGCAGGATTTCAGGGTGTAAAACTGTAAGTTCCTTCTTATTTTCCCCTGGCCCTGTGATTATTTGATTCTATTTTTTTGTTGTTGTTGTTGTTGTTGTTGAAATAAGAAGCGGCAGGGCTGCATTCCCGGCACCTGGCCGCCCGCATGGCTAGCTTATGCCCAGAAATAATTACACGGAAACTGTATTCTTTCAAACACTGCCTGGCCCGGCTAGTTCCAGCTTCTTATTGGCTAGCTCTTACATATTGTTCTAACCCATTTCTAATATTCTGTGTAAGGGAGGATCTTAACCTGCGTCTGTCTGGAGTGGGAGAATCATGGCGACTCCTCAACTCAGCTTCTTTTTCCCAGAATTCTCTTCTGTCTACTCCGCCTACCTAATTTTCTGTCCTATGAGGGCCGAGGCAGTTTCTTTATTAATAAGAAATCACTCCCACATCAGTTCCCCTTTTTCTGTTTAAACAAAAAAGAAAGGCTTT
>NW_026067997.1:6152253-6177579 GCF_014885135.2 Alexandromys fortis
GGAAACTGTATTCTTTCAAACACTGCCTGGCCCGGCTAGTTCCAGCTTCTTATTGGCTAGCTCTTACATATTGTTCTAACCCATTTCTAATATTCTGTGTAAGGGAGGATCTTAACCTGCGTCTGTCTGGAGTGGGAGAATCATGGCGACTCCTCAACTCAGCTTCTTTTTCCCAGAATTCTCTTCTGTCTACTCCGCCTACCTAATTTTCTGTCCTATGAGGGCCGAGGCAGTTTCTTTATTAATAAAAAATCACTCCCACATCATTTTTTCTGTGTATTGTTGATAAGAAATATGTTACTAACTTATTGCTTTATAAATCCTGCATTTTCTCTGCTTGTTTATAGAGATTTTTCTCTTGATTCATGCACTCTAAGGTTCACCACAGTATAATGCAATGTGAATTTGTTTATATTTCTCTTATTTGAGCTCAGTGTACCTCTTCAACCTGAAGATGAAGCATTTTAAAATCCTTTACCCTTTTCTCAAATATTAGCTTCATCTACGATCTCTGGATCACAATCAATAAACCATACACCCCTGGCCAAATTTGGCCAGTGCGAATAAAGTTTTATTGAAACAAGTCACACCCATTGTGTATACAGTGTGTGTAGCTGCTGCTGTGCAAATGTGAGTGGTTGTGAAAGAGACTAATTAGGTCATTGAAAACCTAAAACATTTGTTATTTGTCTTACTTTGGAACATGTGAGTCAGTCTCTGCTCTAGGCTCTCAATTCTAGAACTTGTATTACACATAAGGAGACTTTTCATCTTAAATCTTGTGTCTATTCATCTCTTGTTGCAGTTCCTCTGATTTTACTCTCTGTATTGCATTCTGATGAATTTTCTTAAGGCTATATTTTAATTACTAAATTTTCTTTATAATTATGTATAACCAAATATTTAATATACCTATAGACGTCTTTTAACGGTTGCAGTCTTGTTTTTAAAAAGAATTTAGCTTAAATCTTTTTTAAAAAATAAACATTTTAAACTTCTGTTTTATGTGTATGGGTGCTTTGCCTACATGTTTGTCATGAACCATCTATATATGCAATGACCTAGAAGGCCAGAGTGGATGTTGGAACCCAGGAACTGGAGCTACAGATGGTTGAGTGAGCTGCCATGTGGGTGCTGGGAGCTGAACCTAGGTTCCTCAGCAAGGACAGCTATTACCTCTAACTGCTGAGTTCTCCAGTTCTAATTTTAAGTTCTTAAATGCTGTTTTCCATGATGGTATCTGACCTGTTATATACATTTCCTAGAAGTTTAAAGGTTTTTTTTTTAAAGATATATTTTACTTTTAATTATGTGTTTGTGTATGTATGTGTGTCTGTTTCTGTGTCTGTGTGTGTTATGAGCATGTGAGTGCATGTGCCTGTGGATGCCAGAAGAGGGCATCAGATCCCCTGGTGCAGGAGTTTAAGGTAAGGGGTCACTCTGTGTAGTTGCTTGGAACCTGACTGTGGTCCTTTGTAAGTAATTACTCTTAGTAATTAAACCGTCTGTCTAGCTGCCTACTGGAATATTTTAAGTGTTTTAATCACTTCATTTTTTTATGGTATTTAACCTGCTATCTATGTCTGTGGGATCTTCTTAAGGTGCTTTGAGTTATTTTCTCTTCATGTAGTATTTTAGTGAGTCCTGGTTCTAGAAATGTCTCATTCCAGAAGTTTCAACTTTGCCTTTTTCTAGACATTTCCATATATCTGGGACTAATTGTAGACAGAAGCTTCTGTCACAGCCATTCAGTCCCAAAGAAACACACAGAGGCCTATATTCATTATAAATTGTTTGGCCCATCACTCAGGCTTATTACTAACTAGCTCTTATGACTTAAATTAACCCATAATTCATACCTATGTTTAGTCATGTGCTTGGTACCTTTTCTCAGTGAGGCATTCTCATCTTGCTTCCTCTGTGTTTGACTTGTGACTGACTCTTTGCCTTTCCTCTTCCCAGAATTCTCCAAGTCTGGTTGCCCCACCTATACTTCCTGCCTGGCTACTGGCCAATCAGTGTTTCATTAAACCAATACGAGTGACAAATCTTTACAGTGTGCAGGAGCATTGTCTCACAGCATCTGATTTCTTGCTTTAATGATCTCTGCACCTGTGAGTCATGACAACTTGCAGTGCATGATGGTATGTGACTCAGGCTTTCTTTCTTCCTTTCCATTTTTCTTTCTCCCTGCCATCCCCACCTTATCCTTCCATTCTTCCCCTCTTTCTTGCCTTTTTACTTATTATTTCTTGTCCCCCTCCGTGTTTTTCTCTCTTCTATCTCTCCAACTTCAGTCCATACCCCATTCTTGTTACCAAGGTTCCAATCAACAGGAAAAATGCTCTGTTTTCATGTCTTTATCATTTCTCCTGTCTAACAAAAATAACAAACATATAACACAAATATCATTTTCAGGTTCTAAAGCCATTCAATTTTAGTGCACAGAGATAGATTTGTGTAGCTACACCCAGAATTAGGATATGAAACAGTTTATCTATATTGGCAAATTTTTCATCATTTCCTGAATCTAGTGTCTCTTTGTGTTTCAAAGCATTGTATTAACTTTTAAACTGTTTGTTCTGAGTATTCACACATGCATGTGTGGCGGTCTCCCTGGGTGGAGTCTATTCTCTCCTTCGGCTCACAGGTCATCAGGCCTTTGCCTGCTGAGTCATCTTGCTGGTGTTGTATTAAATTCTTATCTTTCATTTTGGGAATCACATAAACATATGTGTTCCGGCCACAGGGACCAGTAAGGTCAATCTCTTGTCTCCAGGACTATAGTCTGTTTGTACCTACCATGTTTCCAGTGCCACAGTCTGCTTGAGCTAACTCGAACAGCGATCACAATACAAACAGATAATCAAATCACTTCCTGAACTCCTCAGCATTTTTTAGAGAAACTGAACAAATAGGATATGACATACATGGGAAGAGATTTGATTTTAGGAGATCTATACTATTAGGGAGGCAAGTCTAAAATCTGCAGGGTGGGCTATCAGGCTAAATACCTACAAAAGAGCTGATGCAATTCAAGTTCACAGGCTGTCTTTGCAGAAATCCTTCTTGCCAGAGGGAAGTTTGTGGAATAAGCACATAGTCTTCCAAGAGATGGAAGAGGACTGCCCACATCATGTAAAACAACTTATTCTATTCAAAGTTCAGTAATAACTGTTCTTCTCATGCAAAACCCTCTCACAGAGGAATCCAGAATATTTGACAACATATTTGGAAACATCAAGTTGATACCTAAAATGAATCATCTTAAATCTGACTCTTGTCATCTTTGCACACACATGCATTGTGATAAGCCATACTTAATCTTCAAATAAAGACAGCAACAGGGTCATATTTTTACATGACATAATATGACTCAATCCTGCATATATCTGAAATGTACTTGCTCTTACAAAATATACAAAGTTCCTAGGTCATGCTCACTTGCTTTAAATATATTGCAACTAAAATATTTTGGTATAAAGTTAACAATAATTATATACTATACCTGTATATAAATCATATAATATATAAGGATCTAGAAGTGGGAAGAAAACAAAGATGTCTATACACAAAAACTTATTTATACCAAAATAAAAAAGAAATCCAACAGTCAGAACACTCGGTTCTAGAACTGAATACATGGTTTAGATTATATTTATAGCTAAGTTCTTTTTTGAAACAGGGTTTTGATACATGCTCAGCCTTAGAATTTTGTCTCAATCCCCTGAGAGCTGGGATTACAACTGGATGACCGCATACCTGTCATATATGTTCCTTCTTCACAACTTGTTCCCTATTCTCCTTGCTCCCACCAAGCATCTCCTCTAGTTATAATTCTTTGCTTACTAGGTCAACACATCTTCATTCCTGGATGAAGGGCCCCACTCATTGGTAGGTCTGCCAAGACTGCACTGTACTTTTCCACTGCCCTTAATTCCAGGGCATGATCTACTACTAAGGCATTATGTGTTTCAGACATAACTCTCCCTTCCCTCCATTAGGGAACAGCAGGCCTACGTCTCCCTAGTACTGAGGGCCATCCACCTAGCCAGAACACAATTCTTTTTCTGTCTGTTGATTTAGAGGCATGGGAGGCCAAAGGAACTGCAAGGCATTTTTAAAATTTTGGTTCAATAGAATTATGATTGTGTTTCCTGGCTGAACGGAGACCCGCGGGCCAGCAGAACATGATGGCATAGGTTCAGGAAACAACAATTTCGTTAGTAGCTCACTAGGGCCGCTCTTACTGGAAAACCCATGGAAGAATTAACAATCGTTAAAAGCCAGAACAAATGTAATAAACCTTCCTATAACATTGTTGAATCCGCAAGAGTGTTGAAGCATTCCTATTCCAGAAGCCAAGTCAACCTGAACGGGAGGGATGGTTGGGTAAAAAGCCGATGCTATATATCTTTTTTTCCCCTGTACTGTACACAGTCAAAGTCTAGAAAAAAACACCAGTGACCCAGATTTTAAACTAAACCACACACACACAACTTATAGTTTAGAAAAGAAACACAGTCAATTATAGCAATTAATTAAAGTGCATTTAAGCAGTTGCCATTCAAACAATTATATTAAACAGTTATCAGGCTAGAGAGAAGCTTGTCATCGAAGCTGCTATACGATCTTGGTATCAGGCTAGAAGTAGACCAGTCAGGTTTCTTAGACATTGAATATATTTTTTACATCACCAATTCCAGTGTCCTTGGCTGCCCTTGTTTCCTTTCTTCCTTACTCTCTCCCTTCCTTCCTTCCTTCCTTCCTTCCTTCCTTCCTTCCTTCCTTCCTTCCTTCTTTTCTTCTTGCTTGCTTTTTTCCTTTTTGCTCTCTTTTTCCTACCTGCACAAGCAGGCAGATGCGTTAGGTAACTTAAATAAATGAGAAAGAAAGGCAAAGCGAATATCTCCACAGAAGTTCATACATTCTCACAAAGTACTCAGACCCTGTGCCCGACAGTGATCTTCCCATCACTTGTCCCTCACATATGCCCCCTCTTCTCTCTCCTTTCTTGGGATCGAATTGGATCCTATCCATCATTTAAGCTCATAGAGCTAGTGAGTACTTTTTCTCTCTCCCTAAAGCTATGAGTCATCAAATCATCAAACTCTGCAGACTATATCTTTAAATGTTTGAGGAAAGCCTGTTGGCATCAAAGCAAATCTCAGACTCATCAGGTTTTGGGGAGATGACCACCAGGGCTCCCAGCCTCTAATGGTGCTCTTAGGTGCTCACCCGAGTTGCTGTTCTTGTTATGTGAATATCTGAATGCTACTCTGCATCCTGGTATTTTGTGTATTTGTCTTCCCTCTAACTGCCCTCTCTTCAGCTGTCTGCAAGTGGAATAGTGAGAGGATCATCTCTAAATAGAGAGAATTAAGTTGTGTTGGTGTGGTTTCAGTGTGTCACCTTCTGCCCTCTCTCACCCCAAGGCCAGCAAAGCTGCACCCACAGAGCTCCCTCGTGGAACTTACTCCTAAAAAAGAGAAAATGAGGGTGTCATTGTTTATCAGCTCGTCCTGACTTCTCCAGACTCTGAATATGGCATCGATTTTTTTTTATTGTTAATGCTGGGTGAGGTAATTGATGTGCTATAAAGAATCTAGTGTGGATCATTTTATGTTCTTCCCATGGAACCTGGGCATGACCTGTGACTACTCCAAGGACAGGTACAAATCCAGTGCTGGTCCCATGGTTCAGCCACGAAAAGACCAGGCGGCTTCCCTTTCTGGGTTTTGGAGAAGCCTGAGCCTGCCTTATTGAGACCTCTCATGGAGAGGACATATGGAAAGAGAGACTATGGGGCAGGGCAGAATGAGAGTGAGAGAGGAGGGGGAGGGGGAGAGAGAGCGCTCAAGCTGGGTGGGATCTTCTAGCTGCCTCCATCAAGGCACTATTCATAACAAAGAGTCAGCCTGGATATTTCAGCCTGAGAGCAGCTCGCCAGCTCACCCTAGGCCCAGCTGGCAGCACGCAGAGCAGCAGAACTGCCCGAATGAACCCAGCCAGTCCACTGAACATGAGGATAATGCAATGGCTTTGTCGAAGGCCTCTGTTTAGAAGGGGTTTCTTCCACAGCAATAACTGAATAACCGAAGCAGGGGTCATTGATTGTGTGTGTGGTCTTATTTAATTATTCATTTAGCTGAACTCCACTCCCAGGCATCCAGTATGTTTTTCTGTGGGTTCAAGTTAGCCATTCAATGCAAAAACCCCTCTGGTTCACAATCAGTACAGGCCTTGACATTTTTTTCTTTAAAGAGAAACTCATTTGATCGTCCTTATCAATATCTGAAGCCCAGAAAACCACACACATAAAAACCACAAGCTCCAGGCTATGCACTGAATTGGTTAGATTCTTCCTGGTCGCTTCTTCATTAGGAAGTGCAATTATGTTGGCCTGTAAGACGATCATTTAGGGTCTTGAGATCCATTGATCTGAGCTTCCCTTGGCAGGGAATAAGGGCAATATTAGAAGTGTAGTTTTAGTTTGGGAAACTTTTAGGAAATAAACGGAGGAAATAAAAGATGGCTGTCAAACTGAGTCTTGTCCAGTGCACATAATGATGCCATCTGGCCACAGGGATGTTATAGTGTCCCTTCCCTGGAATAGAATTGATGCTGGTAAGCTGTTGTATGGTTAAGGACCTTCCCTCCCAGCACCCTCGTTTGCAATGTCAATGGAAGTGACACTGGCCATTGTAAGTCAAGAAGTCATTCTACAGTGGGCATAAAGGGTGCACACTGGTAACCCCAGTACTTGGAGATGGGGGCAGGAGGATCAGGAGTTTGTTCTCACTACATAGTGAGATCGAGCCTGTCCTGGGCTGCACAGTCCCCATCTCAATGAATGAATGAATGATGTCTTTATGCCCATCCAGTGCTCCTTCTGCATGTTCTGGTAGACACAAAGAACTGGAAGTCTCTAGGGAATGAGAAAGCTCTAGTACAGAAGGAACCTGGCTACCCCAGTCATGTTAGACAGCAGTCTTTTGCCAACTAGGAAACTCACCATGAAAAGCCACAGGGAAAAATTAAAATTCTGTTTTATTTGAATCTTTGGAAACCAGAGGCTCAACCCTATTAGTGGAGGAATGGGCGAACCCGCCCCAAAGTATGAGCATGGGAGAGTTGTCCCAATTTCGCATCTGACCAAACACCCTACAGATGCCCAGACCCAAGGATATAACTTGTTGTACCTCACCATCAACCCCATCTATGATCTGCTGGAGCACGTGAAGGGACCTGATGTGTAGGCCCAAAGCTCTTCAAGATCTCCACAACACAGGGCAACAGCAGGATATCCAGGAGGAGCCCAAGTGAAGACCCAAAATTGATAGGGTCGTAGAAGCCAGAGGCCTTGAACCAGACCAATGACTCTTTGCAATGAACACTTGCAGGTAAAGATAAATGGACAAAGGGGTTCACAGCGTGACTTACTGTGTCACACTGCAATGTCAATGACGAGATTTTTAAATTTTTCACTTTCTTTTCTTTTTTTTTTTCTCTTAATTCTGTTTTATTTGGGGACTGTGCAGGGGTGGAGGGCAGATATGAAGCAATGGGGAAATGAATGGGATCAAGATACATGTTGTAAAAGACACATAGAATAGGAAGGAAGGAAGGAAGGAAGGAAGGAAGGAAGGAAGGAAGGAAGGAAGGAAGGAAGGAATCAGAGGCTCATTTGTTACAGCAGCTAGCATTCCCTGAGTGAGCACAATTGTTCATTTATGTGAAAATCTGCATAATCTTTTTACAAAGAGATCATTACTAGCTTTGAATGGAGAAGCTGATTCATTTTTAGTCTCTCTTTTCACATTTATAAATAAGGCCAATGCTGTGCACTCTGCAGAATTTTTGTCATACTAATTGAGATCTTATGTCACCTCATTGGACAGTACAAAGTCCCTATTCTGAGCACTTTAGACACCTCATCAGGCTGAATCAGCCTGATAGCCCATGAACTGAGTTCTCTTAGTGTCCGCATTTCTTTCAGACACGTTAAACTTACCCGATGTTAGGACACCAGTCATGGAGCCCTGCTGCCTGACTTCCGAGGACAGATGGCTAAGCTACCCTGAGTAGAACCATAGAGGACTCCCAGCACAGAACCTAACACACGACAAATACATCACACATGTGAATTTTATTTTCCTCCCTGTCTGAGAAAAGAAGGAATATGAAACAAATGCAGATAAATAAGCAAAATAATGGTGCTTGTAAAGTATTCATGCCATCGACGTACAGGAGAAAAATTGGCCCAGGTCTAACCAGGATAGACCTTGCTTTGGGAAATGTGGGACTGCCGCATCCTGTACGTCTTTCTCATCTCATTCACTCTAGCACACGTTTCCTTTTTTAAATTGTTTTTATTGAGCTATGCATTTCTTCCTTCTTCCCTCCCTTCCTCTCCTCTCCCCTTCTGCTTTTCGCCATGATCCTCACACTCCCAATTTACTCAGGAGATCTTGTCATTTTCTACTTCCTCTGTAGATCCATGTATGTTTCTCTTAGGGTCTTCTTTGTTGTCTAGGTTCTCTGGGGTTGTGGATTGTAGGTTGATTTTTCTGTGTTTTATGTCTAAAAGTCACTTACAAGTGAGCACATATTATATTTGTCTTTCTGGGTCTTATTTACCTTACTCAATATTGGTTTTTCGAGATCCATCCATTTGCCTGCAAATTTCAAGATGTCGTTATTTTTTTCTGCGGTGTAGTACTCCATTGTGTAAATGTACCACGTTTTCTTTAACCATTTTTTTTTTAGTTGAGAAGCATCTAGGTTGTTTTCAGGTTCTGGCTATTATAAATTATGAATAATGCCTCTGTGAACATATTTGAGCATATGTTCTTGTGGTGTGTTTGAGCATCCTTTGGGTATATGCCCAAGAGTGGTATTGCTGGTCTTGAGGTAGATTGTTTTCTAATTTTCTGTGAAATTGCCACACTGATATCCAAAGGGGCTGTACCAATTTGCACTCCCACTAGCCATGGAGGAGTGTTCCCTTTACCCCACATCCTCTCCAGCATAAGTTGTCATCAGTGTTCTTGATCTTGGCCATTCTGACAGGTATCAGATGGAATCTCAGAGTTGTTTTGATTTGCATTTCTCTGATGGCTAAGGATGTTGAACATGTCCTTAAATGTCTTTCAGCCATTTTAGATTCCTCTGTTGAGAGTTCTCTGTTTAGGTCAGTACTACATTTTTTTTTTATTGGATTATTTGTTCTTTTGATGTCAAGTTTCTTGAGTTCTTTGTATATTTTGGAGATCAGCCCTCTATCTGATGTGGGGTTGGTGAAGATCTTTTCACATTCTGTAGGCTGCCATTTTGTCTTGTTAACCATGGCTTTTGCTTTACAGAAGCTTTTCAGTTTCAGGAGGTCCCATTTTTTAATTGTTTCTCTCAGTGTCTGTGCTACTGGGGCTGTATTTAGGAAGTGGTCTCCTGTGCCAATGAGTTCAAGTGTACTTCCAACTTTCTCTTCTATGAGGCTCAGTGTGGCTGGCTTTACGTTGAGGTCTTTATCCATTTGAACTTGAGTTTTTTACAGGGCAATAGACATGGGTCTATTTTCATTCTTCTACATGTTGATATCCAGTTATGCCAGCACCATTTGTTAAATATGCTTTCTTTTTTTCATTTTATGTTTTTAGCTTGTCAAAAGTCAGGTGTTTGTAGGTGTGTGGATTGATATCTGGGTCTTCTATTCAGTTCCATTGGTCCTCCTGTTTGTTTTTATGCCAATACCAGGCTGTTTTCAGTACTGTAGCTCTGTAGTAGAGTTTGAAATCAGGGATTGTTATGCCTCCAAAAATTCTTTTTTTTAAATTTTTATTATTATTATATGTTCATTGGTGTGAGGGTCAGATGCCCTGGAACTGGAGTTACAGACAGTTGTGAGCTGCCATGTCCAAAAATTCTTTTATTGTACAGGAATTTTTGGCTATCCTGAGTTTTTTATTTTTCCATATGAAGTTGAATATTGTTCTTTCAAGGTTTTTGAAGAATTTTGCTGGGATTCTGATGGGCATTGCATTGAATCTGTAGATTGCTTTTGGTAAGATTGTCATTTTTACTATGTTAATTCTACTTACCCAAGAGCATGGGAGATCTTTCCATTTTCTGGTGTTTTCCTCAATTTCTTTCTTCAAAGATTTAAAATTCTTGTCATATAGGTCTTTTACTTGTTTGGTTAGAGTTACACCAAGATATTTTATGTTATTTGTGGCTATTGTGAAGGATGATGCTTCTCTGATTTCTTTCTCAGCCCGTTTATCATCTGTATAAAGGAGGGCTACTGCTTTTTTTTGAGTTAATCTTGTATCCTGCTACATTACTGAATCTAGCACACATTTCTTGAGGCAAACTATTCTAAGCCTCTCACTTGAGATGTAGCTGAAAAGCAAGATGGCCTTTTCAATTTTGGTCATGCAGCACTTTACATACCTGAAGGACTTTTCAAAAATTACAGAGCCATAATGAAACGCTCGGCTTTCTCCCCAGCCCTACCCGATGTTATTAGATTGTCTCCAGAACGGAGCTTGAAGCGCTCTTTCAAAGAAGGAGCGGCGATTTTCCCCCATTCTAATTTGTCTTGGGAGCTGCGGAACCACTTTCTTCGTTCACCTGAAGTTTCATCAAAGCCATATGCTTAATCAATGTTTGCTCATGTTTATGGTCTAGTGCTTGCCAACAGCAGGTGCAGAGAAGAGTAAGTCCCCATCTGCATGAAAGTCCCCCTTAAATCCACCAGCATGCTGTTTCTGCTGTCGTTTCCGTAGACAGGTGATTTTTCATGGCACCTTCCTGAGTTGCTCCCGCCTCCATAGCTGGCTCCGTTTCCCTCCCTGCTGTGTCTAGAAGATGCGGTCTCATTTGTGCCGCATAAGGAGTGCGCAGACTCACTGATTGCCTTGCTCATCGGCTCATCTTAGTGCTTGGTGCCAACCGGAAACTGACGTTCTCCTCCGAGTCATTTAGAAACGTTGTTAGCATGTCAGGGAAGCCAAGCCAGAGGTGAACAGGGGGAGATGTGCCTTTTTGGACATCAGCAGAGCCCTTTACAGTAGCTTTAGTGGCCCTGGGATCTAAGGAGTTTAACCTAGGGAAGGTCATTAACCTTAATGATAATCACCCGCCTAATCAGCCTCCAAGGCCCTGGAAAAGCACATTGAACACCATCTCCTTGGCGTTATTTGTTTACTGAAGTGAGGGAGGCAGCTCAGCTGACTGCTACTCATTAGCCAAGGGTGGTTTATAAACTGTGCACACAGTGTGGTGCTCCGGGGCAAGCACTGCCTCACTTTGACTTCTTCATTGCATTTGGCCATAGATTCCTTAAGGCAAAAGAAAGAGTCTATCATCCATCTCCACCGAGGGGGAAGAATGAGTGCCCAGCCTCCTAGAAAGACTCCTATTGATGCTGGCGGTTGTCCGCGTCTGTGTGCCGGTTCCCGTCCTGCCGTCACTCACATCCACGACAAGTCCTGCCAGCGCCACTACAAAGCCAAGAGTTCCGAGTGGTATATGAAGTCGAGGCATTATTTTACTATGTAGAACTCTTAAGATTTTAGCAGTGCCATGCCTTGGCAGGCATCTTTGAATCCAGGGAGCCACCGTGAAGGCGGCAGAAGTAAGGGACAACATTAAACGCTTATTTTGTTTGCTCATTCTTAAGATGTGGAAAACACGCACTGCTTGCTTGGAAGAGAGGCAGTCACAGACTGACTACCTGGGGACATTGGCGCACATTTTAAGATCTAACCGAGTCGTGACTTATGCCAATGCTTCTTTGCCACTGTGGCTTTCCCCCTATCACACATTCTAAAGCACTACATGAATAGCTTTCTTAATCAGCTTAAGAAGAAAGAGAAAAGGGGGGTGGGGTGGCAAGCAAACCCTTCGGGGAGTTCAAAGGCCAGACATTTAAAACAACAAGCAAGAGAATGTTAGACAAAATCACAGGAGAAAGAGAAAGAAACCTCAATATAAGGTGCATGAAAACCAATAGGAATTCAAGATTAGTTGTGTTGGCAGACTGAAGCTCAAACCCACCATAGTGGAGAGTGCTAGCTATCACCAGGGTAGACTGTCCCCGAACAGGACAGGGGACCATACATTGTTTCTTTTTGGTGCTGGGCGGTGGTGGCACGCGCCTTTAATCCCAGCACTCGGGAGGCAGAGGCAGGTGGATCTCTGTGAGTTCGAGACCAGCCTGGTCTACAAGAGCTAGTTCCAGGACAGGCTCCAAAACCACAGAGAAACCCTGTCTTGAAAAAACCAAAACCAAACCAAAACAAACAAAGAGCAACCAAACTGACCAGAGCGGAATTGATTTATCTATAGGGCGGCGGGGCGGCAGTGGTTAAACTGGCTTCATCACAGGCACGCTGGAGAGCTTAGCTATCAGATTTTAGAGAGTGGACTGCTTGCATACTAGAGCCCTTTCACCTAGCAGGATCCACATCTCATTGGCAGTCTTTTCGTGGGAAAAGCCCTCTGCTGTGCTTCAATGAGCCACCCTTGCAGTTTACCTGGCAGGAGAGCGAGAAACCTGTTCCTGAGTTTTAATTTAGCGGACTTAAATAAGTGCACAGCTGGCTGAGAACCAGGATCATGGTGTGTCGGTAGAAAGTCGTGGTGGAGAGACTTGGCAAGCGACACTGCACAGATTTGTCTAGACTCTGTTTAGAGACCTGTATGGAATGGAGGGTCATAGATTGCCAGTCCTGCGTCTAGATACCAGGAGTCTATATCTGCCTCCGAACCAGAACACTTCAAACAATGCCCCAAAGACACCGAGCTGTCTCTGTGCTGAGTATATATATACACACACACACACCTTGAAAAGTGGAAACATAGCAAACATGACTGCAAAGTCAGACTTCTGAATACTTCTGATTTTGGTCAGGAGATCCTGTCTCTTATTAAGATAGGGTAAAGTCTCATAATTCCTGCTAGTTTACAGTCCGTAGAAATCTCTCTCTCTCTCTCTCTCTCTCTCTCTCTCTCTCTCTCTCTCTCAATCCTTCACAAACAGATGGTAGGAACAGAGATAATCATCGTGAACAAGTGCGATTAAACGAATGATTCAACATGCAATTATCATAGTGTCTATCAGCGCGCGTGCATTAATGGATAGGTATCTCGTTTGTTTGGCAACTGAGTGATTACCCATGTCGATAAGCACTCTATGGCAATTCAGCTGCCTTTTCCAGTAGAAGGCAGTAAAATAGGACAGTTTGGCTGTTAATTGAATATTTGTGTAAGCTGAATAATTATGATCATTAGGAATAATTACCGCAATGAAATACAATGAGAACATTTGAGCGATGGAGGGACAGGCGCAGTCAGTCCTCAATGGAGAACCAGTAGGTATGTCTTGACTATCTTGAGTGACAATCTAGTTTCTCTTATGTTGTTGACCTCTTTGTAACGTAACACCTCATAACTGCTTACTGCACATGAGGGTTGTTCCCCCGCCCCTGGCTTTCAGAGAAAGTCCCACAAGTCAATAATTAGGCTGATATGGAATATTTTCTCCGTGAGATCTAAGGTGCCCAACCCTTCCTGCATCCTGTCAGAGAAGTGTCTGGACTGATAAGGTTGGGCGGGGGAGATTTCAACGTAAACTTGAGCCTCAGTTTTGTTTCTTTGACTTGAACAATCATACAATAATTTCTTCACTAGGTTTTGTATCCCACCGACAACAAAGTGTCTGCCACATCCCTCACTTGCAGGGTGACATGAAAAATAATAAATAATAGTAAATGAACAATTGAGCCCATGGATTTATTCTAAATATGCGCAATTTCTCAGTTTGGTTATAGACTTAACCTTGACTTCTGAACGTGCTTTGAAATTTTGCTTTATATTTTAGATGTTATTGTGTACACACAGATTTAGTGACACTGTGACTCTAGATCAGGGGTTTTCAACTTGTGGGTCGTGACCCTTTTGGGTCAAATGACCCTTTCACAGAGGTTACCCAAGACCATCAGAAAACACAGATATTTATATTATGACTCATAACCATGGCAAAATTAGAGTTATGAAGGAGCAACAAGAATAACTATGGTTGGGGGTCACCACAGCCTGTGGGACTGTATTAAAGGGTTGCGCATTAGGAAGAGACACCGCTTTAGACTGAACTCCACAAGCGTATCCCAGCCCCTTCCTGCTCTTTTTAGGCAAGGATGACTGTCTCAGGAAGGAGTTGAACTTCTTTCGAGCACTGAAGAACCATAGAAGAGCATGCCCTTGTTAACTGGTCTGTCCCATAAGTGCTCTGGAATATTTCAAGATGACCCACCATCCTCCTCTTGTCAAAGACACAGGTTGATTTTTCTCCAGTATTCATCGTGGAATCTAGTCAAGTTTCTGGGGATAAAACTGGGTGTGGGGTCTGCCCATGTCTTGGTCCCTGGGAGTTGTTTTTAGCCCTCGGGCTTGCCCATATTGTGCCTCCAGCAGGTTGTCCTGTGGTGGGTGGCACTGGTTTTGGAGCAGATTCTGCTCTTACCCTGCTCTGGTAAGCTAATGGTGTAACCGGAAATTAGAATTTTCTTCTTTTTCTGCTGAATGGGACATTTTGTCATTTATAATGACAAAACTATTAATTTGTCCTTGACTTTTTAATAACTTTTTAATTTCTAATAATACTTTATGCCTTGAATTTTGTTTGACCTTGTACAGTCCTTTCACTCTGGTTAGTATATATTTTCCCAATGCTTCACCATGGATCTTTCTGTTTCTTGTACTTTGGATGTTTTCTCCTATTGTAAGAATATGCTTTGTTTTATGTTATAAAGCTATCTTGTGGTCTTTAGCTTTTAATAAAAACATTTAGTTCACTTTATGTAGGTGGTGATATTTGAGACTTGCTATCTTTAGATGAAAAATAGTTTTTATTCTTTTATTCCTAACTTGGTCCTTAATTTGTTGGATATTCTGATTGTTCATTTCTATCTAGCAAACCACTCCAAAACACAATGACTTAAAACCAGCATGCTAGTTTGGTGATAATTTAGTAAGTCAGAAACTCAAGAAGAACATGGTGAGGCAGTTGTTTTCCCTCCTGCAAGACCAGCCTCTAAGATGGTTTCTTTCCTCGTGTATCTGAATCCTGGTATTCTTGGGTCAGCTGTCTTCTCCCCGTCCTCACTCTTTCTCTGTTTTCCCTCCCTCTCCCTCTCCTCCCTCTCCACAAACCCTCAAGCTGTAGCTGTTCGGGGCACACATACAGCATATATGGTAAAAATGAAGGTCACTTTCTAAGAGCCAGAAATGATAAATGCAAGGCTAGGTCATGGCTATCCTAGACCTGACACAAAAACACTTTGTCATATTCCACGGGTCAAAGCAGTCATGGGGCCACCTAGGTTCAAAGGAGTGGGGAAATAGATTTTGTTCCAAGTCAGCAAAGAGTCAAGGCCACAAAATAAAAACACATTGCATGAAGTGTGTGAGAAGATGTAGATTGCTGTGGCCATCTCTAAGAAAAACAAAGAAAGAGAGAAAGGGGAAAAGAGGGATTTTCCTCATTGCATTTTCTTTTTTCTTGCCCATTTGTTTTATTTGATTGCTAAGAAATGAAGAAAATGTATATTGGATTAGCAGGTTTCATAGAAAATATAACTTTTGCCTTTTTCTGGTTGATGAAAAGTCCCACAAACCTTATGAATGTCTCCTTTCTCACATATATAACATTCTTCATGTCTTTTAATTTTATATATCATTCAAAACATTTCAGAAATAATCATTACCAAAGGTTTGTACAGCTACTGTTCATTAAGATCTTTTTACACTACTCTGCTTGCTATTCATTCCTTCCCATGTCTTCACTCTCTCTTCTGAGATAATTTCCACTTGGGGCCCTTTAATGCTTCCTATGGCGTGTCTGCTCATAAGAAAAACTTATTCTGAAAAATATGTATCTGTTTCATTCTTGAAAGCATTTTTCTGGATATATAATTCTACTTTGCAGCTATTTCATTTGAGCCAATTTTTCTATTTTTTTTAGATTTTCCATATTCTGGGGAATAAGTTTAATTTTTATCTACTAGTCTCTTTTTGGAAGAACTAGACTTTGCACTGTTTATGCTTGCACTTTGTTCTACTTTGCTGATTGGTTCTCAGTTTTATCACATCACCTTGTGACGCTTTGCTGAGTATTTTGCTGGCATGGCTCAGCATTTGTAGAGGTGGCTGATGTTCCCAGATCCCGAACGGCTTTTCTTCTCATTTATTTCTCAGACTACGTCTCTGGCTACTTTTTATTTTGGACCATCTACCGGTCGCTACATGTTCTAACATAGAAATAATGTGATATATAAAAAAAAATCTAAGCTTGTTTCTGGTAGTCAACAAGGTGATTTTGGCTAGCCTAAGAATCCTAACACAGACTGATATTGATGCTAGTTCAGGAGCGTGCTCTATTATTCCTGCTCACATTGGTTCTTAGAGGGTAACCTGGGGGTTCCAGCCATAGCTGTGGGTGTTTATCAGGGCTCCTCCTTCACAGTGGGTCCTGCAGACCCGTTTTTATTCCCTTGATGAAGTGTCTGCTTAGCCGTCAGTTGCTCAGATGACTTGGATCTCACTGTCAGTACTCTCAGAGGGAAGAGGCTGAGGCTGGCTCCTCTCATGTCTTTCCGCTGTGTGCCTTCGTCCCCAAATTTCTCTCGTTCCATGTTCCTCAGGAGGGGGACTTACATACCACCAGGCCTATAAGTAACGGGAGAATTCTGTTCTCAAAACCTTCACAGTGATAAAATAAATTTTGAACTCTGCTTTTTCCTCACTTGAATTATTTTTTTTTTTAAGAAAAGGCGATGATTACAACGTCCGTTTCATGTCACAAGGCTTAACCTGAAACAGAAAGAAACCAAAGGCAACCAAAATGTGTTCAATGAGGAACTGGCGCCTTTTAGTTCCTGTAGCATCCTCAGCCCCTCATGTGACACCTTCCAACTTAGGTGACAAAAAAAAAAGCATATTTAAAATTGGAATGGACATTTGTGCTTGCATAGACTATAAAACCAGTCAGCTTTCCAAGCAATGAAAAGTAAACTCCGTATTGCAAGTATTGCACGTGGAGAGATTATGGTGGGTAATACACACACACACACACACACACACACACACACACATATAGATTACAGCCAAGTGAATATCTGGATCGGGGGAGCATAGTTCATCTCCACATACTTTGCAATACATTAAACAACTGTCTCTTGGCTATGAAACAGTAGACTAGCCACGCAGGAACACAAAGCTGAGTAAGCCATAGCCTTTAGACAATGAAACGGGCTTTTCAGAAATGTGTCATCCTACCTGATACCAAGATAAAAGTACGCAAAGAATATATTACAAAGCCACAGGACAAGTGGAGATGCAAGCGGTGCTGAGAAACAGGCAGGTGACATGATGAGACACAAAACTGCACCGAAAGATTCGTGAGCACTTGAGCATTTGGGATATGATGAGGGGCCATCTTGAACCAAGGCATAGAGACTAGGGCGGTGTGTAAAGTATGCAGACAGACAGCCTTCCACCTGAAAAAGAAAAGCAAAGGAAAGCTAAGTCTAAAAAAGTAAACCAGTTAAAAGCTAATGGGGAGAAATAGACCGGAATATCCTTGTAATCTTGGATACTGTGTCCTAACAAGACTCAAAACCACACAGAAACAAAAATGCAAAGTTAATAGATTTGACGATGCTGACCAGCAAAATGAGTCAGGGATGAGGCTACCAGATGAGAAACTTTTGGGGAAAGATGTCAACAACATTTTCAAAAGGTAGAGAATAACACCCAGGGCACACAAGTGGGGTTTCTTTCTAATCGCTACTCAAATATTAGCAGCTGCAGAGGAGTTCCTGTCCAAACTGTCACCCAAGTTTTATTCTGTGTCCCCTTAACTTAATTTTTCTCATAACATCTATCAAAGCTTATCATTACATCATGCAATTATTTGTTCATTTCTTTCTTTCTTTCTTCCGGTAAGTTGTAAGCTCTGCAAGAGATTTTTTTTTCCTGTTTCATTCATGTTACTACCTTAGCACATGTAGTGGGGTCTGTTGAATGAATGAGCACACACCTGAGAATGAACATGGGTAAGAAAAGGATCCTGTGGGAAAATATCAAGGCATACATGTAGGTACTTCCTAAACTGAATTTGAATTTTTGCTTGTTTGTGGGGGAGATGGGAGGCAGATCTGTAAATATAAACTTTATGGTTTGGGTCTGAAGTGTCCCCCAAAGCCTATACCCCCACCCCCTGTAGCAGCGACCAGAGAAAGGGCATTTTGACATGATTGGGTCATGAGCATCCATGCATCCATGGTTCATCATGGAAAGGACCACTGATGTTCTGTTTCCCCTCGTGATGGACACGTGCACGGAGGACCCCGAATCCTGGTCAGGATACAGTTCCTCCTAATAGCGCTCTCTAGGGTGTGTGTCACAGCCTTAGAAAGCCAATAGACCATGCCCCTGTGTTCTTCATCCCAAGCATAAAAGAAATTCAAGTATCCATCTAAATTAAAATCATGGCAAGAAATTTGTCACAGGAACTTTCTCATAGGGAAGTCATCAGCATTAGGTAAGAGCTTGGAGGAATCGGCGCAGAGTGGAAAGCTGTCTCCGCCAGGAGGCCGTTGCCTCGGCTTATTTAATAGCTTTGGACAAGATCTGTGCATTTCTTGTTGCTCTTTTCTAGGTCATGAAAAGCAAAACTGGTTTCCAGCCATCTCCCTGTCTCATTAGTTCAGTAGCATACTTGAATTGTACATTAGGTGGAAATAGAAACTAGTAATTTGTTGCAAATTACTTTGATTTAGAAAGAAATGCTGGTGTTTAGGCTATTGTTACCTGTGGTGAGGACTCCCTTTCTCCTGTGGGAGGATTCAATCTCTAATTGAAAAGTATAGGCATGGTATATAAAAGAAGAGGATGCTATGGGAAGCCTCAGTGACCACCATGAGCGGAGGGAGGAATGGTTGACTACAATCACTGTCTTCACTAGCACAGGTCTGGGTTTACCTGGAAAAGAACCTGGTCGTATAGTCAGGACTGGTGCAGTGTATGATCTGTGGCCAACTTGGCATCCACTGTTTCTTCTAGGGAGCCATTAACATCAGAAAGCTGAGCTCGGAGGTCAACCTTCCAGCTGCCTTCTCCAGGAACCGGTGACATCCTGTATAATTCCTATTCTGATTCAAATGATGGGGCGAGACATTAGCAAGAAGGAAAACAGACCGTTCAGTTTGCTAAAACCATGAGCACTTGCCATAAAAAAATAGGATGTTTTGTTTACCAAATTGTCTGATGGCTCTTAAGACATGGAGATTTGGGATGATAAATTCTGCTACGTTACCTAAATTATCAAAAAAGGAAGGCTTATTATGAGAGGGGAAAAGAACTTTTGTGGGAAGAGGGTGACTCTGACACTTTTAACAACACTTTCGAAGACCCTTCAGGAAGAAGAGGCAGCCCTTGCAGATGGGTCGCTCTTCAGAGCTAGCACAGAAGTTCCTATCCGAGATAGGTTTTGCTAACATCCGCTAAGCAGAGCTCCCCCGGGCTCCTCTGTAGGATGTCATGCAGAGGACGGATTGAAGTTTGAGAACAAGCCGATCTGTCAGTCGCTGCGGGGACTGAAGCTTTCCTCTCATTCTTCTCCTCTTCATCTCCGAGCTCACACTGCCGCCTTTGATTCTCAGCAACCCACGACTCGCGCAGACACGGCTTGCCAACTGGCAGAAGACTAACAGCAAACCAAGTATTGACATCATCTGGCCAAACACAGAGCCAACGATCTCTGTACATCCTGACTTACTTAGAACACCAACACCGTTCCTCGCTCACAGAAGGCCACTTGTGCCTTTTCCACATTGCAGCCCAAAACTCACACCACCGGCCAGCGTTAGGAGTGGCAGGGAAACCGCAGGCCGGTGTTAGAAGTGGTCGGGAAGACGAGAAAGCCTGACATGTCAAATGTACTCGGAGCTGTCTGAGGGAGGAAGGTTGTGCACTCCATGTTAAGTTCCATTTTAGACCGGGTGACTTCACCTGGTTATAATTTGTATTTTACCAGAAGAGTCTGTGAATAGTCTCCCCTTAGGAGACATTACCTCATCAAGCCTCCCATGGTCCCCTGGGAGTTAAGAGGATCAGTCTTGTTAGGGAAGAGAAAGCAAAAACCTAAGCTTCTCGGACTTAACTGGGAGATGTGGGCCCCAGTTCATAGAAGGATATGGCAGGGCTTCCTGAGTTCATGGCCAATACTCCTGATCCTAGAAAGCGACTTGGAGCCTTCCTGCCTGTGCATCCCTGCCTGTCCCACGTGCAGGACCCAAGGCATCTCCCGGTACAGGCTCTAGTCTCTGTGTAACCCTCTACAGCAGGTGTTTTTTCAACCTGTGGGTCATGACCCCTTGGGGAGGGGTCAAATGACCCTTTTCCAGGGGTCACGTATCAGATATCCTGCATATGAGATATCTATATTATGATTCATAAAGCAGCAAAATTGCAGTTATGAAGTAGCAATAGAAATAATCTCATGGTTGGGGTCACCACCACATGAGGAACTGGGTAAAGGCACTGTTCTTCAGTTTCTCCAACCCCCACCGTATTTTGAATTTATCCTAAATGCACAAGCTGTTTCATTTTAGTTCCATAAACTTTTTTTTTTTTGGTAGCATTTAGTCTCTGCGTCTAAATTACAAAAATTTTAAAAACAACCTCACTGTTAGCAATTTGTGCTGTCTGGTTGTCCAGCTTGGCTTCTCTCCCTTCCCTCTCCTCCTCTGTGACCAGGGGAAAGATCCTCGTGAATGGCATTTCAATGACCATGACGATGAGCCCCTCCTAAAGGAAGAATTGAAGGAAGGCAGAGGAAAATGAACTGACTTCAAACTTAGAGAACGTGTTCCTTGGGATTGAAGAAAGTTTCCTAACAAGTGACTCAAAAAATGCTCTGTGTAATCAAAACGGAGGTGCCACTGAGATACAGGCAGGAAATGGAGCCCTTTGCATGGTTATTGGTTCAAAGACACCACACAGTCAGCCTAGGAGCACAGCAGTTGAGGGAACTGGGGGTAAGGAGTTAGGGAGATGAAGGAACTCATGCCATACAGTCGTTTAAGCGTCTGAGCTGGCTACTAGCCTCCGCAGAATCCTAAGTCACCTCTAAGTATTTCCTTAAAAATAAATCTGAAGGGACCTTGCACCCTCTCACCTTCCGTGATTTCTTAGAACCAAAGAAGCCTCTCCGGCAGTTTCATTGAGCCATTAGATCAGGGAGAACGTGCCGGGGCATTTTTGTATGGCGGCCTTGGTGGTATCAGCTCAAGCCAGGTTATTCCTTGGTATAGATAAGTGAGCAAATCTCACGGGGAAGACAAAAGCCCTAATCAGCCAGAGCACCTAAGTAAAAATCAATTTGTTCCAGCAGCTGCTTCGAGCTGCCTCGACCTCAGAGTACACGGATAATCCTCACACAGGCATGCTCTTCGGGGGCCCAGGTTTAGAAAAGCTGGGTAGGAGGGAACCAAGTCCTCGTCTCTAGGCGGGCAGCTGGAGGACTGCTTATCCACGAGGGGAGGGTGGAGGGGCTGTGCTCCTCACCGAGGCAGGCTTTGAACTTGAGGGCCCTGCACCTGCAGCTCAAGGTCATCCCTGATCTCAGGATTAATTCCGGATACCCTCCTTGGGTTGTGTCTATGGTAAGGAAAAAAATAAAAAACTGAAGTGAACTCAGGTGGTCAGATGCCTCCCCTCCCCCCATACTTCCAACCGTTTGAATCCAGTTAACGCACTCTGTAGTTACCACATTATAGAAAAATTCCCTTTGACACGGCAAGTTTATTCAGGAATAGTCTTCCCAGAAATAAGTCTGTCTTATTGTTACAGTCATGAGTTATTGCTCATAAATGTTGTCACCCAAACATTCGTCCCCTCCACTGCTGTGTTTTTATCCATCCTTTCTTCTTGATTCCACTTCCTTCTTTTCCTCCTCCTTCCTTCTCTCCTTTCCCCCTCTTTCCCTCCCTCTTTATTCTTTCTCTCCCTCCTCTGTCCTTCCTTGCCCTCTCCCCATTTTGTTTCCTCTCTCTCGCCTCTTCATCTTTATCCCCTCCTGAGTCCTAGGCCTGCCAGTGACCCTCACATTGCTTGATCCTGTCTTTCTGTCACCAGCAGGGCTAAGGTCAGCTTATGGCTCCTGCATGAGGGCAATGCTGCAGATTTTATGTTTTGTTTTGTTTTTTGTTGTTGTTTGTTTTTGTTTTTGCTTTTGTGTTTTGTTTTGTTTTTCGAGATAGGGTGTCTCTGTAGCTTTGGAGCCTGTCCTGGAACTAGATCTTGTAGACCAGGCTTGTCTCAAACTCACAGAGATCCACCTGCCTCTGCCTCCCGAGTGCTGGTATTAAAGGCGTGCGCCTCCACTGCCGGACTGGAGATGCTCTATAATAGGGAATGACTATTCAAACAGAGGGACCGTTCTAGGCTGTTTTATTACCTTCCTGTTGCTACTGCAGAAAATCACCAGGGGATGTGGGGCTCAGCTACCTGTGACATTTATCACTGTGAACCCCTCGAGGCACATGAGTGACCTGGCCCCTCTCCTGGGGACCCTCCAAGCACCAGGTTCCGCCCATAGACCTTCCTTAACTGCCGGACCCAGCCCCCACCCTCCTGAGTAAAGAGTCCAAGTTCAGGACTTGAAATCCCACCAATCCCTGAACACACCCCAAACTCTGTGCTTGAAATGCCACCAATCCCCACCCTGGAAATAGCCATTCTGGAAAACTCTGCCCCCCTCCCCAAGAAACCCATATAAAAACCCTGCCTAATGCTCCGTTCTCTACTGCTTCTCCCTTGAGCAGAGGCAGCCATATTCCTGTTTTTTCCCCTCCCTCTTGTGTGAGGGTTGTTGTAGAGTGGACTTTGTGGTATTCCTTGACTCCCAACTGCCAGGGTACTGTTCCCCTTAGAGCTGTAACGCTCACAGTCACCCCATTGGCTATTGGGATTGATCTAGCTGAGGCAGCAGGTTAGGCACACAGCTCCTCCTTACCACTTGATGTGCGGTCCTCCCAGTGCCACATCCGGTCAAGAGGCTGACTGACGTTCCCTGATTGCGGAGGCTGTTCTTCATTTGAGCTTCTCTAACCTCGAAGGAAGAATCCTTCTAGATCCTTCAAGCAAGTTCCAGGGGCGCAGCTGTGGGAGAACATAGGGTAGTCAAGCTTCCAGGGACTGAGAGCCACAAGTAGCAATCTGGGTTTTAAAAAGAGAGTGAGAACTACAGCAATGGAGAGAGAGACAGAGACAGAGACAGAGAGACAGAGACAGACAAACAGAGAGAGAGACAGAGAGACAGAGAGAGGGGGAAAATGTTACCAATGACTCAAAGCAACACAAACATTTGTTGTTGGTTTTTTTGGTTTTTTTTTTTGTTTGTTTGTTTGTTTGATTGTTTCTTTTGTGTATGTGAACGCGCACGTGCGCTAAAAGTTGAGCCTAAGACTTGGGCATGCTAGGCCATCATTCTCCCACTAAGCTATGTCCCCAGCCCACTCTTTACTTTGAAACCGTCTCACCATGTTGCCTAGGTTGGTCTCAAACTCATTCTGTAGTCTAGTCCATATTGGCCTTGAATTTATCATTTTTCTACCTCAGCCTCCATGACAACTGGGATTATGGGCCTGGGCCACTAGGCCCAGCTCAGAAACACATTATTTAGGAAGTTAAAATCCTAAAACTGAAGGTAGAAGTTTCATGCGTACAGTAAGCCACCTCACTATTTCCAACTTCTAGGGCTGCCTGCCATTTTTGGCTCACGGTCCCTTCATCCGGTTCAGCGCTTGTACATTGAGGCGTGGTCAGATCTTTCTCTTTCTCCTGTTTCCATTGCCCCATCTCCTCCAACCTGACCCTCCTGCCTTCTTCTATAAGGACCGTTGCTGCTGCCTTGGGCCCCTGGATAATCCAGAATGAGCTTTACTCTAACCCTCCTAAATCCCATCTGGAAAGCCTATTGTACATCTTCCGGGGTGCAATTTTCTTTCTATCAAGGCTGTGAAGCCATTGATTCTGAAACAAGTTGCTGGTTATATTGGTTCTCCATCCCGAGAACAGGCAGCCATAGGCCCCAGGAGGAGCTCTGTTTTCTAACACAAACCCAACAGACATAGGGAGGGCCTGCATTGAGACAGGATGACAGAAGCTTCTAGTGAACATTTCTGCAACCGTGACTGAATGTGGGGAAGGCTGGGTCAGTAGCACAGTCAAGTCACACTCCCAGGTAAGCCACGCTCCTGGCTCGGGGCCCAGCTCCGGCATCGCCAGCCTGTGGGTGCCTGTGCTTACTTATAAGCCAACCCCTGTTTGCTTAGCCATAAAATGGGAATACTGAGCCATAAGATTAAGTAAAGTCATGTATATAATATACCTATCTGGCTCATAGGTGATGGCTCAGCCCAGTTAATTCTTCACCGCCTTCCTTAGTGGTTAGACCGAAGGTCAAGAAAGTAATTACAGTGTGGTCAAAGTAATTAGGTTAAGAGTAATTAGGCAGGGGGTGGGACCCTGATCTAAAACTCAGAGGATATACCCAAACGGTTCGATGTGAAAAAGCAAAATCGACTTTTTCCTCTTCTGGCTTCAGCCTAATTGCATCTTATGTCTCCAAATTGAATAAAGCGTGGAGGAGAAGACCCAAGCTGACGCATGCCTGGGGCTGAAGGACCGGAGGAAGCGTGCGGCGTTTTCTGTCATGAAACACATGAGCTAAGGACTCAGTAAGAGTTTAGGTGTGCAATGTGTCTCGATCATACCCACCCCAACTACTCTCCTCCAGTTCTCCTTGGGACTCCCTAACACATCTTCCTTCCAACTTCAAGCACTTTTTTTTTTTTTTGGTAATTTTTATTTAGTTCTTTTGCCTTTTCATTTTTGTATGGATTGGAACATCTTCATTTTTTTTTGGTTTTTGAGAATTTCATATATGAGTATTTATATCATGTTTCCATTCTCTCCTTCCTCCAACTGCATTTATACTCCCCGTCTCAATTCATGGCCTCTTATTCTTGAATTCTTATTCTTACACCACACACACACACACGCACACACACACACACACACTATATGCATAAACACAACCTGCTAAGTTCATTTACTGCTGTCCATCTGTGTGAGGCCGACCTCTTGGGATTGGATAACCTATCAAGGAGCTAATTCCTGGAGAAAACTGATCCTACCTCTCTCAGAAACCATTAATTAGTTGCCTGTAGCTCTTCATTCATTTTAAAACATATA
>NW_026067997.1:6177601-6236869 GCF_014885135.2 Alexandromys fortis
TATAATTATATCTTTTAATCTACTGAGTCCAATTAGTACTGCTCAGATGTCCATGCATGGGGTCATCCTTTGGAGAATGGACAACTAACTACTCTCAAAGAAAAATGACTCTCCTTCCCCCCAAAGCCATCAATTGCAAATAGCTCCACAATGGGAAATGTTAGAAATGGGGCCCTGGTAGCCACTCCCCCACCCATCCACCCACCCATCTGTCTAGCCATCCACCCATCCGTCCATTCATCCATCCATCCATCCATCCATCTACTCATCCATCCATCCATTGGTCCATCCATCCATCTGTCTGTCCATCTGTCCATCCATCCACTCGTCCATCCGTTTGTCCATCCATCCACCCATCCACCTATCTACCCACCCATCCACCCATCCGACCGACCGACCATCCATCCATCCATCCATCCATCCATCCATCCATCCATCCATCCACAATTTGCAGTTGCCCATTTTCCTTCGTCATCCTTCTTCATATGCTTGTACAAATTTCTTCATCTTTATCCAGGTAATTTTTCATATCCTAATTTGAAAGGCCTAGATGTTACTATTTTCCCAATTGTGTTACACTGACTTTTATAATTGCTCTTGAAAATAGATGCCTTGAATTCCACAGTAAGATGGACCACATTTGCTCAGCGGTTTGCAGTCTCAGACACAAAGGTTGTGCTGTGTGCATCAGATGTTTTTCTTGGGGTGATTTTGACACAACCCTTGACGTCAAATTACTCTTCGAACCCAAACAAAAAATTCAAATCTCTCAATTTAAAATGGTATCCAAACAAAAAAATTCACATTTATCAATTTAAAATGGTCCCCATTTTCAGCTTTGTTTCAGCCCATACTTTTTTGGAACCCCCACATTCTCTTTCAATTTAGCACAAATAGAATAGAGGAGGGAGAGAAGATCTGGGGATCCCAGTAGTTTCTACAGGACGCTCACAACTCATAACGGTGACCATTTCCATTGGCAGCATCCTAGGAGCCCCTTGTTGAAGGCAGTGAGGAGAGCCTTCCCTTCCCCCAAAGGAAGGGGGCCACAAACTGTAAGTTCCCTGGGGGCGGGCTGTGCATCACTCTCACTTACTCTATCCCAGCATAGTCATTGGAGGCTCTCAGCGAATATTTATTAGTAGAAAGAATGGAAGAATATAATTAAAGATAAGGCTTAACAATTTAAATCAGCCTTGGGGAGACAGCACTTGGTTCACACTAATGAGTAAATGGCTGGTATTAGTTTTTTCCCCAGGAACGGGTTTTACTGGGAGGAACAGCCAGTGGGAAGCACTTTGCTTCGGTTTGAAAGGAGAAAGTGATGGGTCTGAGACACCTAAAATAGGTACATTAGAATTCTGCCTAGGGCCAGCCTTGTACTTTTCAAACGCAGCCTATTAATGCTATAACTAACCACAGACTCAGAACCTGTAAGGAGCACAGACTCTGGGTTTTAAAATGTATGGAATGCTTCTGCAGCCTGCTACAGTTTCTGACTAGCCTATTTAATGCGGGCTGAGGCTACCAATGCACAGAGCTCCGCTCTGATGTTGCTACCAAGGGGGCGATTTTTGAACTCCCATCCCCACAAGAAGATGGTGTAAAAATCTGTATATAACCCTCACACCTCCTCCTGAATATTTAAAATTGCCTCTGAGTTACTTATAATACCTAATACAGTGTAAATAAGGTGGAATTAGTTGTTGTGCTGTGTTGTTGTGGGGAATATCATAAGCACCTGTACACATTTAGTATAGATACATTTTTCCCCCAGACATTTTTGGCCTAGGATTAGTTGAAACCACAAAGGTGGAACTCACGAATATGAAAGTCTTACTGAGTACTGAGTTCTATCTTCCTTGTTAGCAGGGAACTAGGGGACATGTATTCTTTCCCAGCATTCTCCACTCAAGTCAGGGCCTGACATAGGTGGAAAGGAATGTGGGGGTAACCAATTCTCTAAGTTTGCCTGGGGTTCTAGCTACATACAGGAATTTCTGTGTTTCAAGAACGCCCCAGTCTCGTGCAGCCAGGGTAGAGGTTACCTATTCCAGGAGCTGGCAAGAGTCTTGCTATCGACTTTATGGATTGGGCAATGCGCCCCAGCTGAGACTTCTCCCAGCGTCCTAACCAGGGTCCACTGTGGAGGTAAAGCAAGATTCTCCTCCCTGCTTCCTCTCCTGGAAATATCAACACTCTATGGTGTGAGCCAGAAGGGTCTGCGCCAGAGAATTCTGTCCAGACTTCTTTTATGAGCTGTCAACACGGGCCAGAAACTTTGGGAGCTGAAATAATTATTTCTAGGAAATCATCCTTAAATACAAGTGCCACAGTAGATTAGCTCATTAATATTCTATTCCTATTTGCATAGCTGTGTTTACCAAGCCATCACTTAGAGCAGTGTTCTTGGATAAGAGGACAACAGAACAGGGTGCTAAAATGGGCCACCACCCTCCCAAGTCTGTGTTTGGGAGTGATGGATGGTCCAGCAGGCATCTGTGTGGCACATCTGTCCAGCCATGGCCATCAGAGGGCCTGGGTCTTTTGGTGGAGAGTGGAGAATGCCGATTCATTATGATAATTCATCCATTTTAATATATATTTATTTATATATAATCATATTTATTAATCCACTGAGTTCAATTAGTCAAACTCATGGTTTGACTCATTTTCCCGTAGGTTCGAGCATAGACACTCTCGCTATGCTACCAGCTTTCTCTTGACAGTCACACAATACAGCTGCTTGTCACCAACAATGGATCCACTACAACATCTGACTGCTAGACTACCACCAAGTTGAACTGCCAAAGACATCATGATGAGAGGTTATGGCCTCCCCTTGTCTTTGTTGTTGTTGATGTTCCTTCCCGTGCGTCTTTACTGTCTACGGGTCAGACATCTTTCGCTCACCCTTGGCTCTCTTTCTGGGTTGGAAGCACACACAGCTCCCATCGCATTGACTTATAGAAAACCCACTTCAAGTCAAATGGGTGGGCAGAGATGGAAAGTTAAATAGTAAAGGCTCAGGGCCTCCAGTTTTGAGAGAACTTGAAAGTACTTGGGTTTCCTTCACGTGTTTAAGCAAAGTCTTTATCTGTCCTTCACCAGACTTTCTCAAGCACAAATATTTAAAATAAATGGAAGAAAAGAATTTACTGCTTGGACTTTCTTCTTTTCTTTTTCTTTAAAAACAATTGATAGCTAACATTTTCATAGCATCTTTTCTCATATTTTTTTCCTTATAAATTTAAGGAATGCGGAATACTGTGCTCTAAATAAATCTGCTATTTTATTGAAGATGATTAAAAATCAGGGCTTGGAGGATGAGATTAGATGTTTGGAGCAATAAAAGACACAAGGATACTAGAACTTTGAGTGGAGGCCCTTTATTAGGGGAGGGGCTCAGAAATAAAATCTAAAATATGGTTTAAAATGCAACAGAGGGTCCCAGTATGCTCTCGCAAGTTGGATCCCAGTCTGGCAAGTTCTGGCCCGAAACCAGTACTTGGCTGAGGCTAAGAAGACAAAAACCCAGCGTGAGTGAGCTGTGGCAGGACCGTGATTTGTCCATGTGAGGGCTGAGTGTAGACAGGGAATGAAGGTCTATTGATGCTGCTCTTCTAGGCTCTCCACTCCCTGGGACAGCAAACCTGTAGAACACAGCTATTACCACGGGTTCACGGATTGTTAGGTCATTTCCCAAAGTTCATAGTCAATTTGACTCTTTTCTCTCCCTCTGCTCCAAAGAATCAAAGCCCTGTTGATGTTTTCCTTCCACAGTCACCCACCCAGCTCCAGGCCCTATCGCTTCCTGCCTCCATTGCTGCAGGGGGTTCCCTCTTCAGCCTGCCCATCCTTCAGTGTTCCTGGATACACACACATATGGCTGCTAGGGTTCAATGTAGATTCATTGTCAAAAAATAGCCTTAGCTTCTTCTTGGCATCGATTGACGCCCCCCCCCCAAAGGTCATCTGTCAAAGATTTGATTCCCAGGGTGAGGCCATTGAGAGAAAATGAGACACGAGGTCCTTAGGTTGCTGGCGGCTGTGCCCTTGGAGGAGATTATCACATGATCTGGCCTCTTTATCTCAGTGCTTCCTGGCCACAAGTTAAGCAGTTTGCTCTCCTACACACCACTCACCTTTGGATCTGACCCCTCAACAGAGGCTTGAAGCAACAACCGGTCCACCTGGTCTTAAACTGGAAGCTTCTACAACCATGAGCAAAAAATAAACCTTTTCTCATTATCATCATCTCAGGCATTTTGTTACAGTCACAGAAAGCTGATTAAAATACTTATTCAAATAATGCAAGCACCTCTTCTTCCCCCTCCAGTGTGATAAATGCTTCCTTTGGATGGTCAAGGTCTTCCCTGCTATTTCGTCAGCCTTACCTCTCCTCGCCAGACTCTTCGTACTTTAAACAGCCCTTACACTTCACCTGCACGCTTAGCCTTATCTTTCTGTGCTTGAACCCTCCCCTTCTCTGCTTCACGGCCATTTTAGTCGACACACTTTGCTCAGACATCATCTTTCTGTGAGAAGCCACACCCAGGGTCCCCAGCGGCCCTTACCTACTCATTGTGTAGAGCCAGAGCCAGGCGACAGTCCCCTTTCTGCTCACGGGATTACTTCCCTCTGACTTCTCATGGAGTTTCTTATTTTCCGTGGTAGGCAGCCAAGAGGCAAAACCATGTTTTTCACTATCTGAAGCAGCAGGATAGTATCTGGAAATATTAATCTTTGTGCTTTTGTTTCCTTCTCGGCCTTGTAAATGGCTTTCCCTTTGTCACACAGAGGTATTCACATTGCCTCAAACAGAAAAGTGGGAATGAGAGACATACCGGAAATTGTCACTATTGCAGATTTATTTTAACTTGTAAAACAGTTCTTAAAAAAAAAAATCAAAAGGGGGATGGCAAAACGGCTTAGTGGGTTCAGGTGCTTGTTGCCAAGACCGACGACTTGAGTTTGAGCCTCAGGATCCACAAGATGGAAAGAGAGAACCAGTTCTACCAGGTTGTCTTATTGATCCTAAAAGCAACAAAATAAAGATCAAGGGCAAGTCTGAAAGTTTTGTGACAGTCTATGTAACACAACGGTTGAAGTGGAAGGAGAGTGAGGCCTGGCTGGGTTTTGCCTATGGTCTGAGGCCTACTCTCCAGAGAAGACGGTGTCTGCTTCCAGATCCTCCCCCAAATCTACTAAAACCTGAACATGTACATACTACCTGTGAACACCACAGCCAGAATCCTTTGAAACCTACTCAAAACCATCCATAGAGACATCTCCTGTGATTGGGCCATGATCCCTAATCAAAACCATCCACACAGGGTGGTGGTGGCACACGCCTTTAATCCCAGCACTCGGGAGGCAGAGGCAGGCGGATCTCTATGAGTTCGAGGCCAGCCTGGTCTACAAGAGCTAGCGCCAGGACAGGCTCCAAAGCTACAGAGAAACCCTGTCTTGAAAAACAAAAACAAAACAAAAGAAACCATCCACACAGACAGAGTCTGTGCATCCTGTGGACCACACACAGGACAGCAGCAATCCTCAAGGAGACGGGGACTTCACTACCCATGGAAGTAGGAAAGGCCCAGGCCTAAGAGTGGGGGAGATCTTTGCCCTTGCATTTCTCCCGTTCCATAAGGTAGACATTAGCCTCGTGCAAATACAGAGCATTCGGAACAGGGGGAGTGTGACAAGAAACTGGATGTTGATAGCCACATGTGGCTGGTGGCTCCTGTAGAGGGCAGGCCAGGTCTTGTGTGACTGTGATGAGCAGCAGGGAGCTCTCGTAAATGTTTGATGACTGGAGCCATAAAAGCAGTGACTCTATGCTGACTCCTGACTCGCGATCCACCCAAAGCCTTGGCTCATACACTTTAGTCTGCGGAGTGTTTGGAAGATCCTGCAGCTTTTGCCATGTAGAACAGCTCCATGGGAATCGATTCTTTTTCTAGTGTGCGCAGTTTTCAGATCATTCACACCACTAAAGACCTATCTATTGGGTATGACAACTGCTGTGCTACTGGAATCTGAAGCCTACACCAGTTTCCAATGCTTTAAATTCTCCTTTCTGGTAACACTTGGACTAGAACTTGAATAGCCTACCTTCTCACTGCTCTTTAGTTCAGTGTTGTTTTCTATGCTTGGAACTGGATGGCCCCAGATGATACTAACCTGCAGATAAGGAGCACAGGTCATACTGATAGACTGTAGGAGCTATGTGAGTCTTTCTGATGCTCTACCCAGGTCATACTGATAGACTGTAGGAGCTGTGTGAGTCTTTCTGATGCTCTACCCAGGTCATACTGATAGACTGTAGGAGCTGTGTGAGTCTTTCTGATGCTCTACCCAGGTCATACTGACAGACTGTAGGAGCTATGTGAGTCTTTCTGATGCTCTATCCAGGTCATACTGACAGACTGTAGGAGCTGTGTGAGACTTTCTGATGCTCTATCCAGGTCATACTGACAGACTGTAGGAGCTATGTGAGACTTTCTGATGCTCCACCCAGTATTTCTTCTGCTGCTTTCCCTCCGAGCTTCCCCAACCCTGGGCTTTCACGAGTCTAGGGATGGTCAGCCTGACCCCAGGGCTGAGAGAGCAGGTAGGGCTCAGCCCTGCAGCAGATGCTTTTGTGCCAGGTCTCATTACAGAACATTTGTTTGGTTCATTCCATTTAATTTTGCTTTAATGAAGCACGCTCCTTCTGGCCCACCTCTTCCTTTGGGGATCGAAACTGTTCATTAAGTCAAAAGACTAGATCGAATCAAATTATCAGCAAATCCTTGTAGATTCTATTACGTGTAACTTTCATTTCTTTTTAAATCAGCAGATTTAGAATCCACACCATCACAATGGATACCTAGACATCTCGACGTGCTCCCATCTTCCGTGTCCCCCTCCTTCACCTTGGCGGCTTGACACCCTCTGTATTCCAGCTCACAGAGAAAGGGACCAGTAAGGACCCTCAGTTACAAAGCAGCCAGAGCAGAGGCCTAGGTCAGGCACAGCTGGGAATAATTAGAAATTCCTTTAATCCAGAGGCTGGCTAGCCCTAGGACGGATGCGATCACCTGGACTGGTTATAACACAGACTGCTGGCCCATCCCCAGAGCTGTTGATTATCCTCAGATCTTGGGAAGGACCCAAAGTTCTGCAGTTCCAGCAAGTTCCCAGGTGATGGTGTTTCTGGCCTGGGAAATGTGGAAAACCATTGTCTTAATCATTCCGTGATGAGCCTTCAGGGAAAGTACCTTTGGATGCACGTCAGCCCTTGAACGTCACTGTGTCTTAGCTTTCACATGCCCCAAACACTAGTCAGCAAATGAATCTAAGAAAGCAACAAGTTCAAAATAGGAAAATGCTCAAAATGTTCAATCTTTAGCCCCCCCCCCAAAAAAATGGAATGAGTTTATTCTGGGTTGTTGTGAGAATTTAGGTAACCTGGTTTATAGGTGGTAGAAGTCAGTGAGTCACTGGGGAGTCAGGACGTTGAGCAATTTAAACAAATCTGACTTCAAACTTGCCGTAAAGATGGCTAATTAGGTGGAGCCCTGAGGAACGAACTAGCCCCTGTCACGGAGGTGGTTGTTCTTGTTATACAGTATAAATCATTCCGAAACATGTGTGGCCAAGTAGACGCCTTTGCTTTTCATTATTTAGAGAAAAAATTTCCCCAAAGCCACAAAACATTTAGTCAGTTCAATTAATCTATTACAAAATCCCACTTATCATCCAGATGTTTCCAACACAGGTCTCTGAACCATCAGCTGGATGAAGGGTTTGCCATCACCAGATGTTTGGCTGTCAGGAGTACATAGCTCTGCTTGAAATGTTCTAGGAACTTGGATTTTTTTCTCCGTGCTTAATCACTCTTCTGGTCAATAAATCCTACTTGCAGTGTAACTAAATGCCACAGTTGCAATTTAAATGCCTTTCCTCCTGTTTCTGTCCGGTGTGGGGAAATGAGCAATACTGTTCATTATCTGTTGGTAATTATTCTTAATTTATTGGAAGACAGCTAGTCACTCTTTATCTTATTCTTTTTCCATGCAAAATTACCTCCAACCCTTTTTTAAGTTTCCCCTACAGATGTGAGTTCCAGTCCTCTAGCTTGCTTTTTACTGTGCTCTTGCTACTTACCCAAAACTTGCCTCTAAACCTTGATCCTCCTGCCTCAGTCTACTGGGTGTTGGGATTGTAGGCATGTCCCTGAAACACTGGGCTTTCAGGCCCTTATTTGAAAGCTCAGGTCTAGACTATGGCTTTTTGACTAATGTATAATATATATAGCTGCTCTAATACGGTGGGTCCCGAGTAGTAGAGTTCCTCCCCCAGACTCCCCAAGACATAGCTCTGAATCTTGCATCCTCAACCTCCTTTCTGCTAAGTGTCCAGGCTATGAAGCCACCAGACATCATCTCCATTTCTCATTAAGTGAAGAATTTGGTGGTATGACATGGGTTTGTTACTCTTAATTGCATTAAAAATTTTTTATTACATTTATTTATTGGAGATGGGCACAAGTATACCATGGCATGTGTGTGGAGGTCAGACAGCAACTCGGGGTACCAGTTCTCTCCTTCTACCACATGGGCCCAGGTCATCAGATTTGGTAGCAAGTGACCTAACCCAATGAACCTTCTTGCTGGCCCCTTCTTAATTAAGTTTCCAAACTACATCAGTTCAAAGATGCTGTTGGATGAATGCAAATGGATTCATAGTTACAGTTAAGTAAAACAAAGTCGGGTTCAATGAGTGAATAAAAGGTTGTTCATCTTTACTTGTGGTTCACTTTGGTTCTTTTTAAGATGCATTATATAAAAACAGAAGATGGAACAGCTCAGTTGGATCTGTGATCAAAGTAAACGATACTTCTTAACTGTGAGAAACTGCTGGTCTAGGCTTTTCCTAAGGGAAACTCAGGATGCAGCTAACAATCAAGTGGGGTCCCTTACCCTAATCTTTACCTACTCCCCAGACCCTGATGCCGGGGCTGCCTAACCAGCTTTCTTCTGATGGTAACAGTTATCATTTTATTTTTATTGATTTGTTAGAGAGGGTCTTGTGCAGCCCAGGCTACCCTTGAACTTGGTATGCAGCCGAGGATAACCTTTCACAGTTCTGAATAACCCGCTTCACATTCAGGATCACAGGCGTGTGGCGCCATGCTTGGGGTGTGCAGTTCTGCCGATGAACCCAGGGCTTCATGCATATTAGGCAAGTCCTTTGCCAGCTGAAGCTCGTCACCAGTTCAGTTACCGTTTTTAAACATGTATTTATTCTTCGAAATGCTCATGCCTGCATATATCATATATTGATCACATCTAAGCCTCTCTCTCTCTCTCCAACTCCCTCTGGGTCATCCTAACCATCTCCCTCCTCCTATTGCCCCCCCCTTTCCTTTTTCTTTTTAAGGAATAATGCACTGAGTCCAGTTAGTGCAGCCCATAAGTGCATGGGTCTGGGGTTATTCACGGAGTCCTTGGCAACCTAGCTAGCAGTGGCCACCCCCAAAGAAAAAGTGACTCTTTCTAGTGCCTGTCTACTGTTAACAGCTCCTCAGCTAGGGGTGGAGCCTTGGGATCTTTCTCCCAGATGAGACAGAACAAGGTAAAGGACTCTCTTCACCAGCTCTCCTTAGATCAGCAGTTATCAATCCTGACTGGCATGTTATTCAGCAATTGCTGTGTAACAAGTTTTACCCAAACACGGGGGCATGTAGACATGTCCTGCCTCACAGGTTTTGAGTGTTCAGAATGGGAGTGTATCTTGGCAGGGTCCTCTAGCTTGGGGTCTAATGCAAGGCTACAATTGCCTCAACTTCTCTTTAAGAAGGATCCATATCCAGGTCTACGACTGCTGGCAGATTTTAGTTTTTCCAGGGTCACTGCTCAAAGGCCTCTCAGCTCCTGTGCGTTGGCTGGCTTGGGGTCCCACTTGGTTCCTCTGGTTCCTCACACATGGACTCTCCATGAGTATCTCGCTGCATGGCTAGAGGCAAAGGAGCACGTCAGCGAGACACAGTTGTGGTCATCAGGAAGCAGCCAGCTTCCATACAGTAGCAGAAATGCTGGCCACTGCTTGCTGATTTCTACTTGATAGAGGCAAGTCAGTAAACCCCTCCCTCATCCAGAGGCAGAGTGACTCCGGGTGGGGATCAGTGGATCCTCTACCACAGTGTCATGCTGGAATCCTCTGCAGAGCTCTTATAAACGACAGGCCCGGCACTAGCCCCCGGGTATTTCATTTTAATCAGCTAATGAGATGCACATTACAGACAATAATGAAAGTAGACAATTGCTTACCATCATCATAATAATTCTGACATTTTTAGTAGCCCAGAAGGCTCCTTCCTGCTCTTTTGTAATCAGTTCCTTTCCCTTATTCCAGTCCATGAAAACCATTGACCAACTTTCCTTCCTTCCTTCTTAATTTTTGGTGTGTACGTGTGTGAGTTTATATATTTACATGTGTGTGCGGGTGCATGTGTCTGTGTATGTGCATGTGGAGTCCAGAGGTTGACACTGGGTGTCTTCTGTCATTTTCTGCCTTATTTCGGAAGACAGGACTTCTAGTGACATCCTTTTTGCTATAGTCTTGTCTTTTCTAGAATTTCATATAAACAGAACCATATCACCTATAGTCCATATAGTTTATAGTCTATATCATCTCCATTCTATATTGTCTATTATCCATATCATCTACCATCAATATTGTCTATAGTTTATATCATCTGTAGTACATATGGTCAATAGTCCATATAGTCTATAATACATATTGTCTATAGCCTATATCATCTATAGCCTATATTGAGTATATGTAGTCATATAGTCGATAATCTATGTCATCTATAGTAAATATCACCTATAGAATACATCGTCTATAATACACACTGTCCATAGTTCATATCGCCTATAGCCCATATGCTCTATAGTCCACATAGTCTATATTTCATAGCATTTATAGTCTGTATCATCTATAGTCCACTTTTTGCTTGTTGTTTATTTAACAGGACACTTTTGAGATTAATTTATGTTACATGTCTCATCATATTTCTTTTTATTGTTGAATAATATTCTATTTTATGGGCATATGGTAATTTACTTGCTCATAAGTCTACTGATGGATATTTGACTAACATGAATAGTGTCTATGAACATATAAGTACAAGTCTTAATGGGACCATACATTTTCTTTGTCTTGAACAAATGTATAGGGGGTCAGGTGGTAAGTGTATGTTACTTTAGACAAAATCACCAAGCTGCTTCTAGAGTGGTGACAGACATTATCCTGCATTCTGCGAGGCATTGGAGTTCTTTTGGACCATATCTTGCCAACACTTGGAGGACTTTTAAAACTTAGTCATTCATTGAATGTGCAGCGGCCCCTCCTTTGCTCTTCTCTAAGTAGTAACCATATTGACATTTTCATGTCATTTTTGTCATTTGAACCTCTTTGTTGGGGTATAGTGTTTATCCAGATATGAGCTGTTTCTTCAGACTGGTTTCTGACTATTGCATTGTGGGAGTTCTCTCTATCATCCAGGTACAGGACATCCCTCAAAGTTCTGTTTTACAGCCACATTTCCAAGAATAAGCTTGAATTTCACTTTAGTCTTTCAAAGGTTAATCTTGATGAGGTTGTATTTTCTATTTTTTTCCAGTACATTGTGCTTTCTGGGTTCTAAAAAATTGCAATCTAACTCAAGGTCATAAATATTTATCATTTCTTTGAGAAATGTTATTGCTTAATACTTACATTAAGGTCTATGGTCTATTTTGAGTTAATTTTCATGGGTGCTGGGGGTCGGGGTAAAGGTCCCTTTCTTTGTTATGAATGTCCGTCGATTCTACTCTTTCCCCGTAGACTGCCTGGACGCTTTACTGCACATCAGCTGACCATGTAGGAGTGAGTGTGTTTATTGACTATTTTCTGCTCCATTGACTTAATTGCCTCTTATTGCTTAAATAACACACCTGCTTGATTACCAGAGCTTTATAGTACATCTGAAAATAAGTAATACGAACCCTCCAAGTTGGGTTAATAGTTTACCAATTAGGGGGTGTCTGCATTTCCTCATAAATTTTAGGGAAAGCCCGTAGGTTACAGAATTGCTGCTGAGATTTTGTTTGGAGTTGGATTCAACCTGTAGAGCAATTTGCGAAGAACCAATGTCTTCATTGAATATTACAGTGCGCAGCCGTAGTGTCTCTTCAATGTACATGTCCTTGGAGTTCTTATTTTTAGTTGTTGTTGTGTGTGTGTGACGTTTATGTTGGGAGCACATGCTCCAGTGTGCCCAGGGAGTTGGAGGACTCTTCCTCCAGTCGGTTCAGTTGTTCCACCTTTATGTAGGCTCTTGAGTTTGAATCCAGGTTACCATGCTTACACAGTTAAGTGCCTTTACCCACAGAGTCGTCTTGCCTGTCTCTCTCCTTAGCTTCTTTTCTGCAGCTTTTTACAGCTTTTAGTGCTCAAAATAGTGTTCAAATATTGCATATATTTTATCAAATTCATTCCTATAGCTTTCTGATTTCACTGCTATTGTAAATGACATTGACTTATTTAATTTCTGATTATTCCTTGATAGTGTGTAGAATTGGGATTGATTTTTTATATATTTTTTGTATTTATTTTGTTGTTTTTACATCCTGACTGTAATTTTCCCTCTCTCCTCTCCTCCCATTTCCTCCCCTCCTCCATTCATTCATTTTCCTCCACTTTTCTTCCACAGAAATATTCCACAGAAATAATATTCCTCCCATGAATATTAACCAGTCCTGGTATATTAAGTTGTAGTGACTCTTGGTATATTAAGGCACTTCCTCTCTTATTAAGTCTGGAAGAGGCAATCTGGTAGGCTAAGATCAGAAACACAAGCAACAGCTCATAGTGGAGAGGATGTGCAGCAAGGGGAACACTCCTCCACTGCGGGTGGGAGTGCAAACTTGTACAGCCACTTTGGAAATCAATATGGTGGTTTCTCAGAAAATCAGGAATTGATACAATTGAATTGGTTTTTATAGTCTATGCTCTTGATACTTAGGTGTTATATTTGTCCTCTTTTGTATTCTTTTGAATTTTCCACATAGGCTTTGCCTCCCCTGTCTGAAGTGCAGGCTTTTCTTTCTGTCACCTACTTCTTCCTTGCAATCACTGTGCCCTTTTGATACCTTCCTTGATTCTTTTTGTTTTTTGTTTTGTTTTTCAAGACAGGGTTTCTCTGCAGCTTTGGAGCCTGTCCTGAAACTAGCTCTTGTAGACCAGGCTGACCTCGAACTCACAGAGATCCGGCTGCCTCTGCCTCCCGAGTGCTGGGATTAAAGGCATGCGCCATCACTGCCTGGCTCCCTTCCTTGATTCTTGTCATGATTTTAATTTCAGAGCCTGCTCTTTATTCAGGCCAAGGATGCCCCTTCTGCTCCTGACTGGCTGAGAACTGCCTTTGGACAGATTTGGAGGTTTGTTAATTCTCTCCTGACTTGAGATCATCGTGTATTTTGGTTTTTTGTTTGTTTGGTTGGTTTGTTTTTGCCTTGTTCTCAAAATGCTAATATTGTCAGTTACATTGATTTTCAAATGTTAAACCAATCCTGCATTCCTAGAGTTAGGATTTTTGCATCTTGGGAGGGTTAAGACTACAGTTTTCTTTTTGAGGTTTGTTCTGACATTAAAACAGCAAAATGCTGACTCTTTAAGGAATTGGAATTGGTCTCTTTTCTTGTTTCATTTTTGGTTTTTCGAGACAGGGTTTATGTGTAGCATTGGAGCCTGCCCTGGAACTAGATCTTGTAGACCAGGCTGGCCTTGAACTCAGAGATTCACCTGCTTCTGCCTCCTGAGTGCTGGCATTAAAGGCATGCACCACCACTGCCTGGCAGAATTGGTATCTTTTAAAGGAAATATTTGAAAGAGAAAAAAAGGCAACATTCTCCTAACTACCCACATATTTCCTCTTTCCGGCCACTACCATCTTTTATGGGCTTCTGATGTCTCTGGACTTCCTTCCTCTTTGCTGATATTGTCATGTTTGGTGGTGGTAAATGATGTTTGTCTAAAGTATTGCTGGTTTCACTTCCAAAGTGGGAAGAGTTTTATTGAGTAAGGACTTTCATATTTATCCTTTATTCCTTTCATAGTTCAGTCTCGGCTCTCCATCACCTGCTGAGTCAAATCCCTTTTCTAAGTTAGATATGTATCTTCTTGTGACCATTCCTCTGCTTGCTTTGAAATCTCATCACTTATCACGGGCTTTTAGTAATTCAGTTTTAAGATGCCTTGATATTTCTTTATGATATGAATCTCCAAATTTATAGATTCCATCAAATATGACCATCTATTTAAAAATTATCTTTGTTCCTCTCTCTCTCTCTCTCTCTCTCTCTCTCTCTCTCTCTCTCTCTCTCTCTTTCTATCTCTCTTAGAATTATTTCTCATTCTCTAGGAAAGCTCTGGGAATTGTCCTACCCAAATATCCTCTGGGTATTTCCTTGACCTGGAGGAGTTTATCCTCTAACATGCCCAGTTCAGTAATGGCCAGAGATTCAGGGGTGCCCTCTGGATTGCCTGGGCTTTCTTATGAAGCTAGATTTTCAGTGGAAAAGTCTTACCACCCGGGGCCCCTGAATACCTCCCTCCCTCTGCAGCCTCACTGTGTAGAGCCCTGGTCTTTGATTTTCCTCTTTCTGCACTGAAGCCCAGACTGTATCCCAGCAATGAGGCAGTGCAGTGGTTCAGCTGGCTTTCTAGTCTTGCTTCTGTCAGGAGTCTTGGTCCTGCGACATCTGTTGTTCAGTGTCTGTGGTGAGAAGTTTCTTCTTGGTTCCCAAAGATCTACAGTGTCCTCAGTCCTTTTGTTGTTGTTACTATAACCAAATGCTGGAGGAGACTGACTTTATAAAGAAATTAGGTTTCTTTTGCTCATAGTTCTAGAGACTCAATGGCATGGTGATAGTGTTGGGTTAGCTCAAAAAAAGACACTTTGGCTGTGTCACATCATGGAGGAACATGAGTATGTGGAGAGAACCTGGCCAGAGAGCTGTCCCATAATTCCTTCCGAGGGCACCCCCAATGATCTAACCCTCCTGCCAGGTCCTATATTTGTAAGTTCACAATCCCAGTACATGAGCTTTGTGGAGCAAACAATACCTAAACTATGATACCTGCCTTCTACTGTTCATATTTTGTATGATGCCCTTCCTCTAGAAATAATCTCATGACTAACGAACAGGGTATGGTGAAGTTTAGGGTAGCATTTTTATGACTGGGGTGCTGAAGACTTTGACTTCCAATTTACTAAAGCAAGCAGCCATGTTATAGTTCTTTCTTCATGGAGGAAACTGAGGGCAGCCTCTGGCCAGCAGCCAATGAGAACCTCAGGTCCTCGGTTCAACTCCCTGCAAGCTCTCTATTTCACCAGCGACTGTGTGAGCCAGCTGAGAATCGCTCTTCTCCAAGTTTACCATCAAGCAAGCCAGCAGCTTCACTGCAGCTATGAGAGATCCTGAGCCAAGGGTGCACTTCAGCTGGGACCACAGAATGCTGCAGAGAAATGTGTCATCTTTTATGTTACTGAGATTTGCAGTTAGCTGTTAAAGCAATTGAAGGTGGTTGATGTATGTGTTCTGCTTGGCTTTGTTGCTGTTGCTGATTAGTTCCTCTCCACTCTACTTCAGTCATAAAGAGGTCCTGGGCATTCAGCTTCAAATCTCCAAGGATAGAACCCAACTATCAGTATCTTATAAAACCTCCCAGAGGATTCCAGCCTGCAGTTGTACATGAATACTGCCATCTTAATCAGCTCTTCTCTACCTTTAGTGGATGTGTGAATAACATGTGATCCCTAGACCATGAGGACCCTGACCCAGGGAGGCTGGAACTCTGTGTTCTCAACCATCTCCCAGTCCATCTCTGTCTGAGTCACACCCACCACACTTTGAAAAGCAAGAACTCGGTGCTCAGCACCTTCTTGTTATTCCATCCTTGAGGAACACAAGAGAAGTGCCTAAGCATCCCATGAAGGATGTTTGAGTCACTCTACTTTCTAGCCTAAAAAATTATTCTTATTCTTTGATAACTCTATACCTATGCTCAATATATTTTGATCATATCTAGACTCCTTTATTCTCTCTTCTTCCCACTCACTCTGGACTCCTTCCCAATAAATTCCTGTACTGTTTCCATGTCCTCTTAAATTATCTGTTTTGATTTATGTATCTGTGTGTCTGTGTGAGTGTGTGCCACATACATTCAGGTATCCACAGAGACCAGAAGAGGGTGTTGGGTCTCCTAGAGCTGGAGTTACAGGTGGACTTGTGAGTGTCTAATGTGGGTGCTGGGAATGAGCTCAGGTCCTCTGGAAGAGCAGCCAGTGCTCTTGACTGTGAGCTCTCTCTCTCCAGCTCCGTGTCTCGTTCATTCCCTCTTCCTTTTTCAGTGGCATACTGAATTTAATTCGCGATGCCTTCATGAGCATGAATGTGGAATTATTTACTGGAAAATGGGGAACTTACCAGTGGCTACAAAACTCAAGAAAAATGGCTCTGCCTACCCTACCAGCTATTAACTGCCAGTAACCTCTTAGGAGCCCCTCTTCTCTCTATCTCATGCAGGTGATCCACGCTGCTGTGATTTCTTGGACACCACAGTGACCCCATGTTGAGAAGACTGCATCTCTCAGCACCCTGTCCCCCACTCCCATCTCTTGTCACCTTAAGCCATTTTCGGTCTCTTGGATGAAGAGATGGGTGAGGGCGCATACAATAAGGCAGGCTGACGGAGGAAGAACACGGGAGTAATTATGAGCTCATTTATGTGGTGCAATAGTTAGGATGTCTTTTAGACGAGGTGAGGGTTAAGTTCAGGATATAAATGATCCATCCAGAATGTGAATTGAAGAGTCGGAGTCTCAGGCAGTGAATCTTCTGCCTCCATGTCTGCCCTCCGGTGGGGCCTTTACTAATCTTCCCCTGTAGACCCTCACTTTGGCAATGGGAACCACACCATTGTCCCTGTCACGAAAATTGGTCTCCTGTGGTCTTCCCTGAAGCTTCCAAGCTCGGAGCTATGTCTACAGGTTAGAATGCTTCTGTAGCCTTCTGTCTCCACTGTCTGAGTTTAAGTCAAAAACATTCAAGACACGTATCTTACATTTTAAACTCGGTAGTTTTTATTATACAGGTTTTACCTGCCCAAAATGGACAACTCTCAGTTTTGTCTCTACTCATTTCCCAGAAGAGGGGCAGAGGGAGCAGAGAAGTGGACAACGACAGGCCTCACACTTATTTTTTTCCATAGCAAGCACTCCAGACTTCCCCCCAGAGACTGCACGCTGTGAAGGCCCATCCAACACCCTTCCCATATTTTTCAGATTAGCTAACGACAGTAACAGATGGATTCAGCAGTGTGGAAACGAGGCAGGAAAGCCCAGACTTTGCTCAGCTGGGATCACTGTGGATAAAGGGTTCACATCTCCTGTAGAATAATGATTGCAGTATAGGTGTATGTGACCCGACTGTAAGCTAGGGTGGTGGCTGGAGAGATGGCTCAGAGGTTGTGAGCAGTTGCCGCTCTTGCAAGGGACCCACATAGCAGCCCCAAGCCATCTATAACTTCAGCTCCAGGGCCTCCAATGCTCTCGCTGGCCTCCAAAGGGATTGCACTCATCTGGTGCACATACAGACATGTAGGTCACATGTTCACATGTGGAAAAAAATAAATAAACAATTAAAAAAATAATAATTAACCCAGGGTGTTTCTTCTTAAAGTAGAAAAAAATAGACCAGTTTCCCACTGCCTCTCTACGCTTCCTCTACAAGCGATAGAAAGGCAGGAAAAGACAGCAGTGTGGAAAGAATGAGATGGGACCCTCCCGGTAGTCAGAATATGAGGCTTCTTTGCTGTTACTACAGCTGAGCCTGACTTCAACTGTGGCCTCGGCAAAGGTATGTCAGAGTTACAGCGCTTAGACGCAGCTCTGCAGAGTCCGAATCTCCTCAAAAGTCCTCAAAAGGGTATTGGAATCCTTCAGCCAAATAGGAGCCTGGCACCTTTGCCTGGGAAATTAATTTCTTCTATTCACTCTCTTCTTAACAGCTCTAAGGAAACAGCCAAAGTGAGTAAGCACTTCTGAATATTCCCAACCCTATTGGTGATATGATGATGAACAGAGTAAACGGGGCCATGTATCAGCTACTTTTCGCTGGGTAACAAACCAACATCAGCTTCAGTGATTAAAGCAATAAGCATTATTTTCACCGCTCTGCTGGGCTTTATGGACATTTTAAGAATTTTAGGCCATGCTATTTGAGGTCAAGTGATTTGAATGACTCATCTCTTGTCTAGATGACATAGGCATGACTTGGATGAGGCCTCTGTCTTTAATCTCTGGGGGATAAAAGGCTTATTTCACAGTGGTGGAAGAGGTTCCAGATTGCTGTGGAGATGGGTGACCTCAATGAGTATCATCGGTGTTCAAGCCTCTGCTTGTGTCTTGTTTGTTAATGACCCACGCGCTATAAAGCTCGTTCATGGCCAAAGACAGATTCAGGGGATGAAGAAAAGTATGACAAGACACCTGGCAAGGGCGTGCATCCCAGGAACCACAGAATCCCTTACGTAGCTCCCGTCTTATTTTCAGGTTAAACATTGGTTTTCCCGAACCAGCCAAGTTAAGTATTGGGTGTTTTCTAATGGAAATGTCCAGAATTTTTTGTTATCCAAGTCCAACCACATCCCACGGGGTGGCTGCTATGTTTGATCTTAGCTCATCCTACTGACTCTTCCTCTTGTGTTTTTCAAAAATGCCTGTGAGTGCCTGCGGCCTCTGCCTGTGTAGTTTCCATGGACTGGAGCTATCTATGAACGCCTAGGCACGTGCCCATCCCTACTACTAGGGACGAAGGATCACTACCTCCATAGTCAGCTCTCGCCCTGTGACCCAGGTCACAACAGTAATAAAACCAAGGTTGTCTCTTGACATCACCCCAGATCCCTTCGACAGGACCACTGATGACTACATCTCTAAGGCCAAGCAACTGACTTAGTGTTTCTCTTTCTATTCCCATTGCCCAGCTCAGAGCCTGGCTCGTGGTAGGTACCCAGCAAATGCTGCTTCATTACGTGGTGGTCTCTGATCCACCCGAAAGTCTTCATTTTTCATCATTCATCAAACATCATTTTGGTTTGTTTTTTCCTTCCCCTACCCCAAGTCTAATCTATCATCATTTTCCTACAACACACCTTCGAGTCTTAGCCACTGTCGCTCATCTTGTAAGAGGTGGGTGTAAGGTCGAGAAGTCCTCTTTCCTCTTCTGCTTTCTGGGGGATCTGTGAGGTCTAAATAACTAAGACTCAGCTTGTGGGCAGGCTTCGTTAATGTTAGTTTGTAAATGTTGCTCATAATGCCTTTACTCTGTTACTACCACAGCTCTAGCCTGCCTTTGCTAGGCAACTTCGAGAGTCCTCAGAGCCTCTCCCTTGTTCGGAGCTCATCAATTAGGCTAGATTACCAGGCTAGGAAGCTCCAGGAATCTTCCAGTATCATCTCAGCTCTGAGGCTACGGTCAGCTCATACCCAGCATTTTCCATGGGTTCTGAGGGAGTGACCTCAGGTCCTCATGCCTGCGAGGCCGGCACTTCACAGACCGCATTCTCCTCCCAGCCCCAGCCTACTGTTTGTGTGGCTTTGGTCATTCCTATAATCACTTTCTCGGATCTACCTCATCCAACTGCGTTCACTCAGCTATCTTCCTTTCATTTTTCCCTTTCTCCTTTCCTTTCCTTTTCTTTCTTTCTCCTCTTTTTTTGTTTTGTTTTTCTGGCAGTGCTGTGTTTTGAACCCCTTGCATCACAAATGCTGAGCAAGTGTTCTTCCACAAAGTTCTGCTCCAGTCCGTCCCACTTGCCCTTTCTAAAGGAAGTATAACCTCCTTTCTTACATGCTCCAGAATCTCCCTTGGCCTCCCATTGCTTGTTCAAACCTCCCAGGACTCTCCGAGCAATGCCAGGCAACTTGCCCTTTCCTGAAGATTCCTGGCCGTGTTAACCCCGTTTACTTTGCACACATCAGACTCACAGGGATGCTATAAGGCTTTGTGGTCAACTGCCCTGCATCTTCTGGGGTCCCTCCAAGGCTGAGCATACACTCTAGGACTCTGGAGGAAGTAGAAGGCGCATGAGAAGCCCAGGAGCGCTGATGTACCCTACCGTCTGGTGCTCAACCTGGTGCTTCAGGAGAGGCTGGCTGGCTGCCACACCCTCTCCCCAACTGTCCTGACCTCGGTGAGGCTGTTCCTCGTCCTGATTATAAGCAGCTGGACTCAACCTCCAGGTAAAGGGAAGAAGCAGTAACAGTTCTATCCTGTAACTCTAACTCAGACTCCAGGGCCACCTCAAAGTCATGTCCCCCTCCAGACCCCCAACTCCTAAGACTTCCTCTGGACAGGAAACACTGTCTGAGCAAGAAACTGCAGAGGCAGTTAGAAAGGGATAAATGATGTCAAAGTTGTGAAACAGGAAGAAACTTCCGGCACAGCGGTGGACCACACAGGCTTCTCTCACACAGGACAGAGAGACTTCGGTCAGTGCTCAACCTCTGTACAGGAAATTACATTCTAGAATCAAAGAGTCAGAAGCCAGGACTGGGGAGATGGCTCAGCTGCTAAAGTGTTCCCTATACAAGTCCAAGGACTTGATTTTGGATCTTCTGCACTCACGTAACACACATCTGGAATCCCAGGACTGGAGGAGTGAAGGTTGGGAATAGAGGGATTCCAGGGGCTGGTTCGCCAGGCAGGCAGGCTAGCCAGTCTGTCTGAGCTCCAGGAACAGCGAAAGACCCTGTCTCAAAATACTGTGAAGAAAGAGCAACTGAAGAAGGCACCTGACATTGACCTTTGGCCTACACACACACACACACACACACACACACACACACACACACACACACAGACAGAGATGGGCAGGTATCGAAGATGACGTAGTAACCTTGTCAGAACCTCTCACCAACATCAGTATCCTGTCCTTTCATGATGTTGGTGATACTTATCGGCCTTTGATAATTCATAACTCTACCTACTTTTACAATTGCTATACTGCATTCTGTTTATTAAGGAACCTAGAAGGGGGCATGTCAGGCAGCCACATCTCAGTACAATGACCCTGTAGAGCCCCACTGAAGGGTTCGCTGTGTTGAAGGCACCAGCCGAACCTGGTCTTGCTCTGTGTGTCCTTCAGTCTTCTTAATAATCCTGTGATGTCAATGTTATTGCTATTCTCATTTTATAAACAAGGAAGCGGAGAAGTCAAGTTTGATGTCGCAGTTAGGTAAAGGAGAGTCTACCCCCCTCCCATTTTAATAGGGTTCACTGCGTAGCCCTGGATGGCCTGGAACTCCGTTTGTAGAGCAAACCAGCTTTGAACTCACAAATAGCCCCCTGCCTCAGTCCGAACATTCTATCACCTCTTCAAAGCGTTTTAAAGTCTACTAAGATGTGAGTAACAAAACTTGCTTGCAATAGTACTCCGTGTGTAAGCAATCGGCTTCTATCAAGGTGGCCAAGGCTTCAACCTGTCACTTCCTTTGGTAGATGTCGTAGGCTGTTGGCTTGTTTCTCAGACCCGTTCTTGGTGTTTGATGGAGGCTTTCCCTGAAGCACCAAGTTACTTTACAACTTATGTCTCCGAGGGGAGTGTGTTTTGTTTGGGGGTGGGGGGGGGGAGGAATGCCTTCCCTGAGAATGTCCCATGACTGCTCTGGGAATGGGATAGGATTCCCCAAGACTTCTTCCCAGCCACGTCGTGCCTGCCCATGAGGTATGTCCAGGTATGTTCTGTCTGGCTTCCCTTTTGTCTGGGGCCCACTGTCCTCCTCCGAGGGAGGGAAGAGTGGAGCAGTGAGCAGTGAGGCAGTAGATCATTACAGTCTTTCCAGCATTTGACGGGGGACCCACGGATGCTTATGAGTCTCCCTCGTTTTAACTGGTCTGTCTTACACAACAGATCCGAGTAAGAGCTGTGAGTCATTTGGAGATGACCAACAGCCGCCTCAGGCAGGGAAAGGGCTATGCCAGGTGTGTGGTTTTTCCAAACCTGACGGGTTTGCTTCCACTACGCTCCCAGAGGTATAATCACAGGGTGTTACACGCTCCAAAGTGCCAGGCCTACTCAGCACTTCACTTGGTGATCATTTAAGAAAAAAAAAAAAAGAATAACACCACAACTTTATTAAAAATAGGATTTGCATATTCACATATAATTTACATATTAACAGCTTAGTGCTGCCATCCCTACTAGATTATTTCAGAACATTCCACACCCCTGTGTGAAGCTCTCTACTCAGCTCCTGTCTTTTCATACCCCTCCTCCACCAATCCCAGCAACCATTGCTCCATTTTTGTCTCTGTGAATTGGCTTATTCTGAATATTTCCTATTGATGGAATCCTAAATATATGTGGCTAGACTCTTCCATGTTTTCAAAATCACAGCATGTACCGTGAACTATACTGCATTCTTTTTCATTACAAATTAATACTCCCTTTTTTTGGACATACTATGTGGCTAATAATGCTGGACATCTTTTTCATATACTTGTTGACCACTTGGATAGCTTCTCTGGAGAGATGATCAAATTGTCTGTTTCAAATTGGGTTACTTAGCCTTTTACAGCTAATATATAAGATCTCTGTACATTCTGGATAGTATTTGCAATATTTTGTTTGATTGCATGGATTCCCCTTTTTCAATGAAGAAAGCACAAGTTTTTAATATTGCTGAAGTCCTACTTATCTATATTTTCTTTTGTTGTTGTGGTTTTTCATATCTGCAACATTATTGCCTAATTCAAGATCAAAGGTTTACCTATTTTTTCTAAATTTTATAATTTTGCTTCTTCCATTTAGATCTTTTGATTATTTTTTGTGTATGATATGATACAAAGACTCCACTTATTCTTGCATGTGAGTATCTAGTTATTCCAACACCCTTTATTAAGAATACTATTCTTTCCTCTGTCAGATTATCAGGCATAAGTGTAAAGAGCATAAATGAACTTTCACACATTCTATGGGCCCACATATCTGTAAGTATGATAGCACCACATTGTTTTGATGACTGTAGTTCTGTAATAGGTTTTAACAGAAGGAAATGGAAGCCTCCAACAAGGTTGGTTGTGTTTGGGGGTAGGTCTTAGCATTTTCATATGCATTTTACAATCATGTAATTTCTGTGAATTAAAAAAAAAGCTAATTTGACCTTGTAGGTCAGGTGAGTGGGTGGATACATAGCTTTGTCTAGATAGCACTTGAAAACTCAATAATTCAATGACATATCCATGAAGATGGGACATTTGACATCTCTTCGGGACTCCTTCAGCTTCCTCTGCATTGCTTTATAGTTTTCAGTGACTGTCTTGTATTTTTTTTACCTGGGAAATTTATTTCTAAGTGTTCTTCTGACGCTCTCATAACTATTTTCTCAACTTCATTTTGAGTTGTTGACTCCTCGCACATGAAAATATAACTGATTTTGATCATTGCTCTTGTGTCCTGATGCCCTTGATGTCTGATGTTTGATGCCCGGATGTCTCCCTTATCTTGTTTATTCAGTCCAGTCATGGTTTGGAGCAAAACTTTTCAGAGTGTTTTGAACTCAAGGTCATGTCATCTACAAGCAGCATTGTTTTGCTTCTTCTTTGCTAGGATGAATGCTTTTCATTTTCTTTCCTTACCCAGTTGTTCTGGCTTGTTGAGAATTTTCAGTTTAGTTTATGGGAGCAAAATGAATTTGGAGTTCCTTTTCTCACAAAAGGAAAAAGTCAGGACTACCTCATTCATGGTGGAAGGAGAGAACCAGCTGCTGAAAGCTGACCTTTGATCATACATGTGCCGTGACACATGCACCATGACATGACGTCATATACAGAGGCTAAGAATGTCCAGGTCCTCAGCATCTTGCAAACAAATCTGTTGATATTCCTATTTTCTCATCCCCAATGAAGGCATATGTATATTAAAAGAAGAGTGTTTTTTAAAAAAGAAATCATTCTCAGGTGTTTCCTAGTGTTCTGTCAACCAGACATCATATAGTGCTCTCTCGCCCCATCACCCTAAACAACATAATAGATATAAAGGTCAGAGAAACATGGAAGTTAAATAATCCAAACAAATGATCTTGGGTTGCTTTTCATTTATATTTTTCATTTATTTTCCCATCTGCTGGTCTCCTGATAAATTTCATGTCAACTTGACACATGCTAGAATCATTTGGGAAGAGATCATCTGAGTTGAGAAAATGACCCCATAAGATCTGTTTGTAGGCAAGTCTGTGGTGCATTTTCTTGATTAGTAGTTGGTATGGGAGGACTTAGCTCACTATGGGTGGTGTCGCTCTTGGGTGGGTGGTCCTGGATGCTGTAAGGAAGCAGGCTGAGCAAGCCACGGACAACGATCCAGGAAGTAGAGCTCTTCCATGGCCTCTGCATCATTCCTGACCTCTAGGTCCTTGCCTTGACTTCCTTCAGTGATGGACTATGCTCTGGAAAGGAAACCCAAACAAACTCTGTCCTCCTGCGGTTGCTTTTGGTCATATAGGGATACTAAGACAGCTGGGATTTAACTATGAGATTTTCTTCCTCATCCTCTTCACTCTGGTTTGGGGTATCTGCCCATTTTTCCTCTTGAGTCTTCATTGGTGTCAATTTGGGAAATAAATGCCCCAAGTTTGAAGGCCTCATTTGTTGTCAGGTCTTGGCTGCATATGGGTTGCTTTGTCTCTTTATTACCTGCCCAGTATAGAGAATTTTAAGTGTCGACATAAATCTAATTTTAATTGTCTATCAAAAAGAACTGAAAAAAATACATATAATTATAAATGATGCTACAGACTGCTTTAGGGGACTCTTCTGTTTCTGACAAAAAACCACAAGTCTAGAATGGTGTATTATTTTTGAAACTTCTCTACCATAGAGACCTAGCTGTAAAACAATGGGAAAAAAAGCATGCTGTGAGCACAGCCCTGGGTTCCAGTTCTTCATCTATAGTTAGCTGATTGTGTGGCCTTGAGCCCTCTGGGCCTGAAATGAAGGGAATAGTCATCACAAGCTCTGATGTTCTGCATTTCACTAAATGAAAACCACTGCGCTGGGGCAGGCATGACGGCCCACAACCTTAATCCCAGTGGCAATTGGGAGGCAGAGGCAGGCAGATCCTTGTGAGGTCAAGGATAGCCTGGTCTACAGAGCATATTCCAGGCCATCCAGAGATATATAGTAGGGCCCTGTCAAAAAAAAGAGGGGGTAGGGAAGCACACATCTTAATTAAGGGAGCCATCTTAGGGTTGGCAAGAGATTTGGTGCTCCCAGGTGCCCAGGGCGATGTCCCCAGTTAGTTCCTGGGGCAGCTGAGGACAGAGAACCTGAAATGACCCTATCCTATAGCCATACTGATTAATATCTTGCATATCACCATAGAACCTTCATCTGGAGATGGATGGAGACAGAGACAGAGACCCACACTGGAGCACTGGACTGAGCTCCCAATGTCCCAAGGAGGAGCAGAAGGAGGGAAAATATGAGCAAAGAAGTCAGGACCACGAGGGGTGCACCCACCCACGGAGACAGTGGGGCTGATCTATTGTGAGCTCACCAAGGCCAGCTGGACTACGACTGAAAAACCATGGGATAAAACCGGACTCTCTGAATATGGCGGACAATGAGGGCTGCTGAGAAGCCAAGGACAATGCCACTGGGTTTTGATCCCACTTCATGTTCTGGCTTTGTGGGAGCCTAGCCAGTTTGGATGTCCACCTTCCTAGACCAAGATGGAGCGGGGAGGACTTTGGACTTTCCACAGGGCAGGGAACCCTGACTGCCCCTCAGACTGGAGAGGGAGGGGGAGAGGAGTGGGGGGGAGGGGGAGAGGAGAGGGAGGAGGGGGGAAAAGGGAGACGGGGAGGGAAATGGGAGGCGGGGAGGAGGCGGAAATCTTTTTTTTTCAATAAAAAAATTATATTTAAAAAAAAATTAAAAAAAAATAAAAAAAAGAGGGGGTGGGGGGTGGAGAGAAAAGAAAGATGCAGTATGCAAGCCAATGAATGTGGAAGCTGTCGGTATGCTGCAAGGCGACATCAACTACTAGGGCGGCAGCAGCTCTTCGAGGAAGGACCACAGTGCAGTGTTGCTGCTCCATCCTCCACTTAATATAGTCTTTCCTTCAAGGAACACAGCAGTAGGGGATTTATATACAGAAGGTGCTATTATGGCGTGCACTCCTGACAAGGACTGATTTTCCTAGATAATTCTAAAAAATTCGTCTTTTGTGAATTTATCTGTAATAACATGTACACGGAATCTGGGTGTGAGTGTGTGAATGTGAGTACCGGTGCTCTTGGAGGCCAGAAGAAGGCGTGGGATGCTCTGGAGCCAGAGTTACAGGTAGTTTGAGCCACCCCAACGTGGGTGCTGGGAACCAAACTTCTGTCCTCTGGAAGAGCAGCAAGCACTTTTAACTGTGGAGCCATCTCTCCAACATCCCCGCCCCAGATAATTCTTAAGACTTGTAATGCCTCTGAACAGAAGACAGCATAAATATGTAACCTCCCGGAGACAGTCAACACACTGACCAACTTATTCGCTCATTTTGTTTTGTTTTCCTTGCGGTGGCAGGAATCAAAGCCAGGCCTTTTCCCATGCAAGGTAAAGGCCTCTCCTATCGAGCTCCGCATCCAGTCCATGTATTGTTTTGAGAGTCACACATGGGATGGACTAAGACAGGTCCAGGGAGGGTCTAGCGAAGGTCCCCCAGCTGTGGACACACAGCCGTTGCTCACTTGTCCCCACTTGTCTAGTTCAGTCCTTCTCTGTCATCCCAGAACAATCACTTGAAGACTCTTTTCCTGTTCTGACGTCTCCTTGACAGTCATGCCCACAGTCATGAAAGCACACTTGTTTCCAGGTCCGTTCAATCTAAGAGTTTTTTTTAAAGTAGTGAAGTCGTTTTAACCCTTGTTCAGGCAAATTTCTTGTTTCATTTTCTTGCCTCAATAAAAATATCTGCTCGCACTCATCCCGAGGCCACCCTCATCGTGGTCTGGGTAAGGGTTGGTGTGTGGAGTCTTATTCTCAGTGCCTTGGCAGTGGGTCATTAGGCTTCTTCATAGACATGGAAACTGACAGGGGAGGAGAAGATCAACCCAAAGTCAGGGTTAGAACCTAGGTCTGTTGTCATCTGCGGGCTGTCATCATCATGCCGGGTTTATGGGTGCGTGTGTGTGAGGTGTGTATGTGTGTGCATGTATGTGTACATGTGTGTGCATGTAATATGCACGTGTATGTGTGTGCATGTAATGTGCGTGCATGTGTGTGTGTGCGAGAGTGTGTGTGTATAAGATATGTATTGAATCTACAAGAAGGTCAATCTGTCTGATTTGCATTTGAGACTGAAAATGCTGTTGATAGTAAAATAAATGCAGCCCTTTGAATCTTGTCATTGGCATGGTGTATTCCCTACATTCTTTGACCTTTTCTTCAGGAAGATGGGACAAAAGGTTAGTTTGCATCTCATGGAGGCGCAGTGAGGATTAGGACTGGTGCCTCTCACACACTGTCATCTCCAGGGTTAGTGTCATGGTCATCGTCACTGACCCCATCAGACACCACCAGCACGTACAGAGAAGTGTCTGCCAAAGCTCCCGGACTCTACCACCTCAGCGCCTCCCAGTGGCTGCAGCTTGTCCTGCCTGCCAGATTCCACTTACCTTGGGGTCTAGGTCTGTCCCTAGTTGTATTCATGTCTCAGAAACGTATTTTTACTTATAATTTTGGAAAGTACAAAATCCGCAAGAATTTAGTGTTTTGACTGTGGAAGTGTATCATTTTTCTTTTATCTGCCAATGAAAGTACTCATCTTTGGAAAACTGAAAAGCTGTGGGTCACATTTGAAACACATAAGCTTGGAAAAAGAACCATGGGAGGAATAGGTGACCAGGTCTCAGCTTTGCAGAAATTCACAGAATGAAGTCTCCTCTCAGCCCTTTTACCTATAAAGTTTATAGAACAATAAGGCTTTGAGATTCTTATGCAGAAGCTAGACTTACATTTAAAAACTTGCTAGCCAGCTGTTGACTTATGAGTCATTATAGCCGGAAACCCTGAAATACTGAGAATTGTATAGGAAACAAAAAAGACAACGTTCTGTCTTTTTCCAACTATTTTTTGGCAGCAGAACCAATTTTCTAAAAAGAACCACTTCCTATATAAGCTCTAAACACATAACATATAGCCTGTAAACATATAACATATAGTCTGTAAACATATAACCTATAACACTGAACCTATTGAGGTTGAGACAGGAATGTAGGAGCCTGGTGAACACCAAGGTCCCATCATGGTGTGGGAGGTCCTTCTGTCTATGCATTGCTTTTATTGGATAATGAATAAAGAAACTTCCTTGGCCTGTTGATAGGGCAGAACTTAGGTAGCTAGACTAAATGGTGGGAACTTAGGTAGGTGGGAAAAACTGGACTAAATGCTGGGAGAAGGAAGCTGGAGTAGGAGAAAGATCTGCCAGAGACAGGCATGTCAAATCTTTGCTGGTAAGCCACTGCCATGTGGTGATATACAGATTAATAGAAATGGGTTAAATTAATGTAAAAGCTAGCCAATAAGAAGCTAGAGCTAATGGTCCAAGCAATGATTTAATTAATACAGTTTCTGTGTGATTATTTTGTGTCTAGGTGGCTGGGACGAACAAGCACCCTTCCGACAACACCATCAGCTTTGGCCCCTCTATTTCCTTTCTTTCCCCTCCACACACAGTGATGGCTGACATGTAAGGTCATGACAGCATGTCATAAGAGGATGTTATAAAGCAGCAGTCTCTTGTCATTTAGATCATTCCTATCCTAAAATTTTCCTTCTTTTAAACAACTCTGCAACAAACACCTTTTAGCTGATTTTTGCTCTGTATAAATATGTATTTATTTCCTTAGGACAATTCCATAGAAATAGAATTTCTGCATTAAAATATATGCCTATTTAAGGCTTTTAAAAATCAAGTTTATAAAAATGAACCTAATTCTGTTTTTTTTTTATTACAAATAAACTCTTAGCCAAAAGTTTCAGTAAACAGCAAAGCTAGAAAATTTGAGCTAAGTGCCAGGAATCATTAATACAGGAAGAGAGCTAAGACTGCCATGCAACTCTTCCTAGTCTCCTTCTCTAACCTCATCTCTTTCTCCTTCTCTTCCTCCATCTCCACAATTCCTTCCCCTTGGACATCTTGTTCCCTCCCAAAAGCATTTGATTCTTTAATGCTTGCATTGAACTTGAAAATGAAGGCCTCAAAGAGTTTATATTTAACACAGACAATGTGATAAAATGTGGAGAAAGCCACGCTAATTTCTGGGCACACAGCAAACACTCTGAAACAGGACCGTCAAGGGTCAAACTGGCCCCGATGGTGGCAGCCCTTCTCAGAGCGCTAAAGTACAGATACAATGGGACCCAGAAACAGTAATGGCCCCATTAAGGAAAACTACTTCCTTCTCATCGAAAAGATAAAATCTGTGGCCTAGGTGGAGACCTAGCCTTCCAGGTGGACAAAGTCAATGATGTGGCTTCTCCACAAGAGCGCAGGACCACTCCTAGGAAGATGGATCCACAGTAAACCATGCTTAAGAGACGGGCAGAGTAATTATCCCGTTAATGATATACTGTGCTTCTCCTTCCCAGAATTCTCCGTTCCTACTGCAGTTTTTATGAATGTGACTATGGTGCTTCTTATGTCTGCCCAGTTTTCCAGAAAAGAAAACTTCTTTTTCTTTTATTTTTTTTCCTAGGCATGCCTCTCTTAACACCTTGAACTTTGTTCTTTCTCTGAAATACCCTTCTCCACCACACTGATGCTACACAGCCAACCTGTACCACTCTCCGCTGTACCGACGTCACGTGATTGACTTCCATACCAGTTTAACAAGCTTTTCTCTTCCTTTGAGCAGGGATATAGTAGTGACAAGGAGATCACCTTCAATTTGGGTAGGTTTTTACTTTACCCATTGTTTTCTTTTTTTCTTTTCCTTTTATTTTCTGTTTTGTTTGGTTTGGTTGTTGTTTTCGAGACAGGGTTTCTCTGTGCTGCTTTGGAGCCTGTCCTGGAACTCACTCTGTAGACCAGTTTGGTCTTGAACTCACAGAGATCCTCCTGCCTCTGCCCCTCCAGGGCTGGGATTAATGGCGTGCAACGCCACCGCCCGGTTTCATTTTTTTTTCTTTTTAAAAAGAAACTGGCTTCATTTCTCCTAAGCTTTTTCTCCTTCTTTCTTCTGCATAGAATACAGTTTTTTGTTTGTTTTTTAAATCAGTGAGGTCTCAGCTAAGAGAGCAGGTCCTGGAAGCTGTGTGTAGGTAAATCAGTGAGGTCTCTCCGCAGGAACTAAGGAAGAGAGCAGGTCCTGGCAGCTGTGTGTACACAGCAGTGCCGTCATTTTAGTTTGACTGGTCTCTTTCAGTCAGTCTCTGGGGGCTTTTAAGCTAGCCTTGTGCATGAATCTGAAAGGTCTTTGAAATGAAATTGAAGCTTTTTCTGTAGATAGTTTCCTCAAATGTAAGGCACCCTCACAGTCTTTTAATGCCACAGGTCTGGGCCACATAAAGTTTTTGCACTCCTGGTCCGTGAGAAAAATTTACATGGCCCTGGTTTGTCAATATGTAAAATAGCTATAAAACATTTATTGATAATAAAACTAAATCATAAAGAGATTTATTTTTAAATAATTCTGTTATATGCAACGTTGCCATTTATGAAAGATGGGCACAAAGTCGCATGGTAATGAGGTGCCTACACTTGCTTAGCTCTTCATAAAGAATTAAATCTTGGCTGAATATGTCGCACCGCAGGACACAGAGCTTCTTCCCTGGTTTCCAGAGTTGGTTGATATTTTGATTTTCTAATCATCAATCCTGAGGGTACCACTTTGCATAAATACATAGTGTATAATGGGAAAAGTATGTTGAGGTCATTTCCAAAACAGTTGGAATCTCTGTCGTAAATCAAGCCAAAATTCACTTTTTTAAAAAAAAAAACATGAAACTCAAGTCATCAACTTAAACAGTAACTTTTAAGCACATGCATGTGTGTATGTATGTATGTATTCACTGAAGCCAATTAGTGCTGCCCAGAAATGCATAATTGAGGAGCCACATGGCTGAACCATGCTCAACCAGCAAAGGACCACATGACTAAAGAGGGCTGGCCTTTCCCTCACTCGGCAGCCATCAACTGTTAATAGCTCCCTAGCTAGGAGTTGGGGCTCTTCTCCCTAGCCCCTCCGTATTGGACTGTCAAACAGTAACTTTTGAGATCAAACATTCTGGGGCTGGTGAAGCGGCTCCCACATAGTGCAGGTTGGAACAGAATGCAAACTCTGTATGTGCTTGATTCTGGACTGCATCTTAGTTGTTGCCTCTTCAGAAGCCTTTTAATCATTGCCAAATTTTTCACAATGTTCACGTTCAGTTAGGTGGTCCCATAGCGTTGTGACTCACAGCTGAAGAAGCTGTTCATAGATGACCAGGGACTCCCATCCACAACCCAGTGCTGGACTTGGGCAGGGTTACAGAATTCTTTTTGAAATTGACAGATTATTGTAATCTTGGCACATAGTCCACCAACTTAAATGTACTCACCTAAGATTCTGAGTGCTGTGTGTCAAGTAGCATCCTTCAAGAACCTCAGGGACACACACACACACACACACACACCCATCCTCCCAGGTACTCTGACACAGGATAGGGGCTAGATATTGGGAGGTTTCTAGAATTCAGTAGTGTGTAGATATGACTGAAAAATCGTAGTCTGAAACCAGTGCCTCTCCAATGTCAGATTTTTGTCTAAGAATTGTGCCAAAAGTCTTGAAAAAGGAAGTTAGGAAAAAGAAATTGCAGTATGAATATTTTCTCTGTTGTAAGCATGAATAAGCAAGGTGTGGTGACTCATGCCCGAAATTCCAGCACTCGGGAGGATTGCCAGGAGTACTAGGCCAGCCTGAGTTCCATAGGGAGTTCCAGGCTAGCCTAGACTACAGAATGGGGCCCCGTTTAAAAGAAATAAGCAAGCTCACAAACAAATGGATACCTATTTCACTCTCTTAAAGTCTAAATAGTGGGGCAAGATCCGGGCCTTTTAATAGTAACTTGCCTGAAAGAAGGCTGAACACTAGGAGAGCAAGGCCATGGGCTGTGGAGAAACAGACGCCATGAAGTTAAGATCAGTTCGTCAGCAATACCGTCCATCAACCGCCCCATTGCTAAGTAGCAGGAATGCTTACGAGCCATCATGCCAAGCTAAGTTGTTGGTGCTTTACAAAGAGGCCACTCTTTCTTCCTGGGGATCAAGCACGTAATTACTTCATTTGTCTGGGATCTCATTGTAGAGCTCATTCCTAAATCTATCAGGACCTAGAGGGTGTCGGGATGATTTAGCTGCCTTATAAATTTCCCTACATTCTCTAGTCATTTCCATTGTTAAAGGCTTTGGTATGAAAGAAAGATGAAACTTATCAACGTGACTGAGAATGACTTTGAGAACCTCTTCTCCCCCTTCCTCTTTTTTTTTCTTTTCTTTTTTTTTTTTTTTGAGAGGAGAAAAGAGCTGCAGAGTGTGCCTTAAACCCCACAATTAATATTTTACTCTGCGAGCGCTAAACCTGTTCTCATTCAAGCCCTTGATTGCTTTATTAGAAGTAATTGCTTATCTCGGTTTAAGAAAATTGACTGAGACAGGCTACTTACTTGCGTGTCTCACTCATCGAAGCCTGATATATAAAGTATTTTCGATGCGTTTTTAACTCTTAAGGTTGAGCAGGCTAGATGGGAGCCCACAGAAGGAAGAGGTATGCTCTTTTAATGTCCTTCCATTACTCCTATTAAAAATATCGTTCCGTCCGGTGTCAAATGGTCTTTTGGTGCCTAATGATCTTGACAAGAACAAATACAGCCATGTGGATTTGAAATCAGAAGACTACGATCATTTGTCTGGGGCTGTGGGAGAGACATTTTCGTTTTCAATTTTCTCCCTCCGTTTTCTTATTACAATTACTGTTTGGTTCATTATGACAACCCTCATCATTATGACTTTTCAGGCTCACAAGCTGGGAAAAGATTAATGGTCGACGAAAATACAGTGTTCGGCATTAGAGCTACATCTGGCTGTTGATATAACTGAGTGGAAATACATGAAATCCATTTCCAAGATTTATGCTTGTTCTGGAGGAAGTGGTATAGGTAGAAAATGTTAAGATGTACAACCCGAGGTGGTGGCAGGTACCGTGTGCGTGTCAATTATTCATTTATTCTTTCAGTCAACAACCCCTGGGCATCAGTTATGTGTGTATGCTGTGTACTAAATTCGAACTAAACCCTAAAAGTAAGATCCAGTCTGATGGGGACATGGGGTGAGAAGGAGACACAGCGTGGTCTTTGTGGGTGGAAAACCATACACCAGGTTTTGCCCATTCTGAAGACTAGAATCTTAATTCTTGTCATCTAGTGGAACCTGGGTTCATGAGAATGAACAGAGATTCCTTTTCTCTGCCTCTGTCCTTGTCCCTCTGTCTCTGTCCTTCTCCTCAACCCCGTGTGCATGTGCGTGTGAGTGTGTGCGCGTGTGTGTGCATGTGTGTGCGAGCGTACATGTGTGTGCATGTGTGTGTGTGCGCGCGTGTATGAGTGTGTGCATGAGTGTGTGTGCGTATGTGTGTGTGTGTGTAGGCCAGAAGTTGACACTGGGTGTCTTTCTCAATCCCTTGTCCATTTCAGGGTCTTTCACTGAGCCTAGAGCTGAAACAATTCGACTAGACTTTCTGGCCAGTAAGCAGCAGGAATCCTCCTGCCTCTGTCCCCCAGGTCTGAGATTGTAAGCATGCACAACTATCACGCCCATTTCCACGCGGGTGCTGGCGATCTAAAGTGAGGGCCCCATCATTGCACAGCAACCGCTCTCCTCCCTGAGCCATCACCCCAGCCCGCCCTGATCCGAGGTTCTTTTACACAGAGCTTTGCTGGGAATAACTGAATCCACATAGGAGAGAACTGCAGGTTCACTGACCCTTTCTGTGGGAAATAAACAGGGAAGACTCCACATTATACCAGAGAACGGTTTGTTGTAACTAAGAGAAAAGTTCTGGTCACATTGCCTCATGCTACTGAGCATAGCTGCCATTCCTGTGGTATGTTTAGGGGTTTCCCTTGCTACTGTGGGGGGTAGGTTGGGGGGCTGCTCTGTAACTCTAGAGAGAGAAACTTTGCAGGTCTTGTTTATGAAAATTGTCCAACTATTCCTTCTGTAAAATTTTCTTCTTAGTCCTATGGTTTTGGGCGGGGTCTGTTAAGAAACCTTTGGCACCAAACAGTCATTTCCTGCTTGGATATCAAGGTGTAAAAGTTTTGTCGTTGCTCAGGATCATGAGTCCACTGCAGTTTTGCAGCTCTATTTAACTAACACACACTCTGCTGGAAAGGGATTGGGAGTGGCTCAGAGGTGTTGTTTAGTCACCCATTGTCCGGTAGGCTGCAGTCAGCAGAAGATGCAGAAGACTCGAAGACGCAAAGACTTATTACAGAGTTCCGGTCTCCAAGGAGTCTGCTGCCTGGTGAGAGAGTCAGAGCGTGGTGGAAGCATGCAATCAAAGCTTTGATAGCAGTATGTTGGCAGAGGAGGAAGGCACCATGGGATCAGAGACAGGCTACTTAACCCAGGAAGGTGGAAAGCATCTGACATTTTGCTAGATAGGAGAATTTTTCAGAAAGTTGATTACACCCTAAGATGTTTGTGCCTCTGTATTAAGAAACAGAGAAATACTGTACTATGTTTGCCAAGGGAGCATCCTGTTGTTCTATTTCATTAGCTCTTAAAGTATGAAATATCCTAGGGAATGTTTAACAAGTATTCCCTCCAAAGATCTTAGAGCTGATGCTGAAAATGTGGCTGCGGGCCAGGGAAGTGGGAAGAGGAGCGGAAACAGTGTATACAGTGTATACAGAGGCAGGGAGACAAGAGGCTGAGGGGCGGGACCTCGAGCATGTGAAAGAGGTGGGCCTGGAAGGAGAAGGGATGAAGCGGGAGGAGGTGGTAGCTGAGGGTGACCATGGGGAACCTTATCTGCTGAATGAGGAGCACAGATGTTGTCTGGAAGGCATGAAAGAAGATGAGATAATATTGGTCTTTGAACAGGAACAAGACAAGATTAAATTTCCAGGGGATGAAATGAAGAGACGAGGCCCGAGGCAGGAAGAGCGAGAGGGAAGGCTGATGCAGCCAGGGTTGTGAATATGGTGGCATGGGCTTAGCCAAACGTGATGGAGGTGTGGGAAGGAATGAGTGACCCATTAGACAGATAGTTGACTAGATGGGCTTTGATGACTGGATAACAGAAGGATGAGGAAGATGTAAAAAATCCCCCTTCTTTGGCTATCAGCCTTGCATGAATCTGTGTTGACTTTTATGAGAAAATGATTTTTTTTTTTTTTTTTGGTGTACATGGTACTGGATATTGAACTCAGGGTCTCACACAGTAGGTCGAAGTTCTGCTGCCACGATATACCCATAACCTAATCGTTACTTTTAAGTAAATGTGCTTGTGATATTTAGTTTTGATTGTCAACTTGACACACTATAAAATCGTCTGGGAAAGGAATCTCAGAGAGGGATTGTCTGGGTTAGATTGGTCTGTAAGCCTGTTTGTAGGGGATTTCCATAATCGGGCTCATTGAAGCGGGAAGCCCCACCTTGAATGGGAGCAGTACTGTTTTCATGGCGGGACCCTGAACTGAAGGAAAAGGAGAGAATGAGCCGGTGACTAGCATGATGTATTAACCCGTTGGGCACTGACGTCATGCATTAGTGCATAGCTCTCTGCGCTTGACCTTGAATGTGCTAGGACTGTTTTCTGAAGCTCCTGCTGCTGTGACCCTTCCGCTGGGGCAGACCACAGCCGGGAATTGTGGACTAGCACAAACCCTTTCTCACGTGGGTTGCTCTCATCAGGGTATCTTCTCATAGCAACAAATAAAACTATGAAAAAGTCCAAATACGAAATGATGTAAAAACAAGTCAGGCTTTCCCTTTAAATCTCTACCATGTGAAATAGCTTCTAACTTAGATGTCTTATGGGGTAAATTGCTTGAGACTTCCTATTCTAAGGAGAAACATGGATTTGTCTGTCAAATAATATGGGGTTTGTGTCCTGCCATCTTAGGAACAGGTCTCTTGCCAGCTGGGAGCAGCCCACATGTATTAGAGTTAAGAAGCCCTGCCTATTGTCATTCGCTTCTGGAGTGAAAGACCTAAAAGTTGACTGGCAATGCTATTAGATTTGTTATTTGGTCAGTAGGAAATCCAAGTGCATACTGAACCTCAGTAAATTCTTAGAAGCAAGGTATGTGGACTGCAAGTATTTCAGCTCTGTAGGGAAGGGTATCCTGCCTTGTTGGGAAGTCAGGCTATACCTGGATCTGCAAAGGAACAGTTCTGGAGGCTGGAGCTGCAATAGGCCAGCTCTGGAGAGAAAGGTATCCTGACTGGTTGGGAAGTTAGGAGATACCTGAAGCTGGGGTATGCGGTGGGGGATGGTCTCCCTGCAGGTTGTAGCAATCCTGCTTCTCTCCTAGAGAGAGGCCTTATAGTTGAGCTCTGCTCAGACGGTCCAGTACTTTCTTCTGCTTCTGGCCCAAGATGGTACTTCTGCTTTACTCTGCTAAAGGGGAGACCCCTGCAGAAATGTAGCAATCTCCTCCAGTGCCTTGGGAAATGTTGCTACTTTTTCTGCTCAGCCCCCACTGAGGGAACATCTAAGCAAAGGTCCTTTTTTTTTTTTTTTTTTTTTTTTTTGGCTCTGCTCCTCTACAGAAACATCTCAGCAAAAGTTCTTCTGCTCTATGCTGGGGAAAGAAGATCTTCACCCAAAACTCTTTCAAGGAAGATGTATTTGGAAAGGAAGATTCCAGAAGAAAAGCTGCCTCCTCCAGGATGGGAAAAGGCAGCCGGCAACTGAACACGTAGGGGAGGTTATATGCGGTGTCTTAGGGGTGGAGTTTTCCCATGGAGATTTTCTGTTCATGGATTGGTTAGTTTTCCTGCTCAGGAATTGGTTGGTTTAGTTGGTGGAGGGCAGAGTTGCTTCTGGTTTCAGGGCCAAACTGAGTTTCTTTCATTGGTTTCTTTTAGCCTTTTGACTCAATTTTCAGGGTTAAGGCATATTTTTTTTTTCACTGACTCTGATTCTAGGGCCAAAGTGTGTTTCTCTTATTTCAGCATCAGGATGTATTTCTTGGGTTCTGGGTTCATGGCTAAAGTGTTTCTTTCACTGGCTCTGGGTCCCATTGCCAGAGTTTGTTTCTTTCACTGGCTCTAGTTTCAGGGTCAGGGTACTAGGTTTTGTGCTCAGGGATTGATTGGTTTCCTGCTCAGGGATTGGTTGGTTTTACTGCTGAGGGATTGGTTGGTTTCATGCTCAGTTGGTCAGGGACAGATTTGGCTCCAGGTTCAGGGCCAAACTCTGTTTCTTTCACTAGTCCATCATCTGGTATCACACCCAAGCCATCTTATCCATCCTCTTCTGCAGAATTTCAGTTTTTACTCGACACGGAGCTGTGTCTCTCACTCCCTTGAGGGGCTTCTACACTAACCCTGCTGTTATGCTCCATCCCCAAGACAAGGATGCCACTTGCTCTACTTCTGAACCATACTGAGCCTTAGTATCCCTGGTGCTGTGATTAAATTCCTGGCTCACCCATCCTGAATCAAGAGAAAAGAACCACAGCCTAGGACTCAGCATTTTAACAGCAGTTCCCCCCTCCTTCACACACACACACACATACACACACACACACACACACACACACACACACACACACACACACACCACTCTACCAGATCTATGCTGTGCAGTAATCCTTCTGTACACTGTGAATATCTATTACTCTCATTGGTTACTAAAGGACTGACTGGCCTGTAGCTGGGCACGAAGAGATTGGGTGGGAGCCATACTAGAAGGATGTTGGGAGGAAGGAGGGCAGAGTCAGGAGTTGAGAGCAGACACAGAGAGAAGCTAGATACTGAGAAAAGATACCAAGCCATGTGGCAAAACATCGATAAGAAATATGGATTAATTTAAATGTAAGAGTTAACTAGTAATAAGCCTGAGCCATTGGCTGAGCATTTATAATTAATATTGAGTCTTCATGTTCGTTATATATGAACTTGTGGGCAGGAAAGGAAAGTCTGCCTACAGGTCTGTGCCTTGGGACAAGTCATTTCGACTTCCTGGTTTTGACTTTATGTTCTCTTTTTCTCTTCTCTTCTTTCTTATCATTATATACCCCAGGTGGGCCTTGATGATGTATAGCCAGGCCTACCTTGAATGCATTTATAACTTCCTATTAAGCTTCAACTAGAATTGCAAGCATATACAACCAAGTCTGGCATTTTTATTGTCTGAGAATTTCATACACGCATATCATGCACTGTAATCAAATCCCCTCTCTTATCCTCCCCTCCAGTTTCTCCCCATCCACCCACCATTGTTCCCTTTCAACTTCATAAGCTCTTTTTTTTTCAAACCCACTGAATCTACTCAGTGAATATGGCTGTAGAATAATCTATTGGAACATGGGGAGCCCCTCAGGAACACGCACTCTACCGCTAACACCTCACCCCCTTCCATTTCTTCATTCCCAAGCATGGAGGAGCAGGAAGCAAACATGCATAGATAATTGCCCTAGAGTTTCTAAATTTCCTTGCACGAACATCTTTCTTTCTTACCTTCTGAAGGCCTGAATACTAGCTGCCCTCTTTCTTTCGCTGACACCCAGGTTCTTGAAGCTACTGAGTGAGGATAGCAGGAACAGGCAGATGTCTCTAAACTGCATCTTACCAGTAAGTCTCTCCTCCCCGCCTCCTCCAGCGCTCCCCCAATTCTTTGTAAGGAGTGTCCCAAGGGCTCTTCTTTCTCCCCAGATGTCAGGCAGGGCTACTTCTCTCACATTTGAACATGTGAACTCATTTCCAGCTCACAGAGGAACCTAAATCCACAAAAAAGTAATTATCTGTCTCTACCAAGCCTCCAGGCTCAGCTGCTGCCATGCGTGGCCTTTCTGTTCATCCTGCTACACCGTCTTGTCTCCTGCCTGAGCTATCTCATTTTGGGTGCTTTTAATTCTCTCTTTTGTGACCCCCTCCTTCAAGGCCCCCTCTTTCCTCTTCCCCTACCCCTTCCTCTCTGTGCTGCATTCCCATGGCTGAGCCATTAGTGCTAATAACAGACTGATGCAATCCTTTCAGGGCTTTGCCCATGTATCTGCAGACTTTGATGTATCCCTGGTAAGTATGCTTTGCACAAGAGGTGTGCCAGTTGTCAGAACCAGAATGGAATCACTCATATCAAACCCCAACAAACAAACAAACAACAGCAACAGGAAAAACCACACCGGTAAATGAAGCTGAGAGGTTTGTAAAAGCAGGGCCATACCTAATACAAACTCTTCCAAAGACTCTTCTCGAACCTCAACCTTGCTCAAAGGGCACCATAAGCGTCTCAGAAAGTATGTTAATAAGGATTTCTACCCACATCTGTCTTACCTCAGACTGGCACTCCTCATGACTTCAAGATAGCTGATGTCATCCTTCTCAGCTTTATCTATCAATCTTGCTCTTGCTTCATCCCCTTCGGGTGCACTCACAAATTTCATGGATGTGTATCCCCGCTGCAACCCTTCGCTACTTCCAAATAAGCACCGTTATTGGTTGGGGGGAAATCTCTCAGCTGGCATTCAAATGGGAAGGGGGAAAAGTTGCTATGTTATTTGATTTATTCTAGGAGTTGGGCATTAGATAATTGTGGGAGGGAAGAAGTCAGGGAAGAAGTGAGTGGCATGGGGAAGGGAGGAGTCAACCGAGAAGGCAGCTATACCATCTGTATTTCTCACACAGGCCAATGTGGTAGCAAGTGTCCTTTCACAGAGAGACAGAGGGAGATAAGGAACTGGTAGCAGGAGATGTGGCGATGATAAGAATGACATGGGCCAAGGCATGCTGGGTAGCCTCCAGATGTTAGACAGAAGACAAGGAAATAAATTCCACCCTGGAGCCTCCAGGAGATACGAGCCTTGCAGATAGTGTTCTGTAGATCAGCAAAGGTGCTTTGGGATATCTGGCCTGGAACTGTAAGAGAGTGAAAGCATCCTGTTTGCAGCCCCTGCTGATTCATAGTGATTTGTCTGTCTCGGGAACAAGAAGGAACAAATGCAGTCATCCAGCCACAAAGGAAGAGCAGTGGAGCCTCATCCCTGGAGAAGTCTGGGAGCACCGCTGCCCCTGCAAGGTGGTCCTAGTAGAGGTCTAGTTAAGCATCGATGCTGGTCTGAGGACCGAGCTGCATGGTCAGGGGGGCCAGAAGCAAGATGTGCTGGATGGACAGTTAAGGACAGCTTCAGCTCACTGCTCACCTCTCCAGACGAACTTATTCTTCCTGTCACAGAGACCTGCAGCAAACAAGAAATGGCTTTGTGGATTTTTACTTTCTAAATCTCATTCAGAGAATTGGACCATTGTAAGGAAGAGTTCCCATTGTTTCTAGATTAACTGACTTGGTCAGCGCATGCCAATCAGGGGACCTACAGGCTTTTCTGTGTTCTTGCTGGCTTCTTCTCACTTAGCATCACAACAAGGGCATTTGCCTATATCCGTGGACAGTCTTCCAAACTAATTTAGAACCACTGGCAAGCCATTATTTATTTAGCTTTCGTCTGTTATGTTTTCTAGTTTTTCTGCATCACAGCGAGTACTGAAGTAGCGCTGTGGCTACAGATGTCTGTCAGTGCCTGTGACACTTGCTGGGGAATAGAATCCTAGAAAGGGGATTACTCAGTTAAAGGAAGTGATCTCGATACTTCCTGCCAAAGCACTTTCCTGGCTGGCTTTATCCACTTTCATTCTTAATAACACTGGGTGCAGCCAGCATTGGGCATTGTGTGTTAGGTCTTTTCCACGGAGTAATTCCTGGTGGTCTGAGTTTCTTTGCTACGGTGGAATTGGGGATGAGGAGAGCTTGTGCATTGGTCTCCAGCTGGATGGCTCGTCTTGTCCCTCCACGTGTTTTCCCGGGCACCTTCAGAAGCCACATTTTGGTAGAGGGAGTTCTGATGGGGAACGTAGCTTTTTATTCAGTTGGTATCATGCAGAACAATGTGTTTAAGAATTAAATACATCCTCAATAAATAGTTTGCACACAAAGATCTGTTTAAGATCAGATATTGATGAGAGAGAGGAGAGAGAGCAAGCAAATGGCTGTTCTCAGATATAGCTAGCAGGTCTCTGGCAGAACCACAATTAGCATTTACTCTGCTGGAACTTGCCACCATGGTCAAGACATTTCAAAGTGCCTCTGTTGTATTTGAAGCTAGATTCAGCGTCTAAAGCATGGGAAGTGCGCAATCTTGGTTTATTGCTGAAACACATTAAGTGGCTGCTCACCATCATGGATATCTTAATTAATAAGAATCATTTTATCACTTGGAACTTTAAAACCATCTTTTTTGATTCTCAGTTTTACTGCAACAGAGAGGGAAATAAAACACGGTTATACAAAGCTGATGCAACCTAAGGGGATACCTCTCACATCTCAGAGGTCCATGCAGGGAGTGATTAAGCAGTCTATGCTGCGTGTATTCCCAAATTTATATTTCTGTTGAAATATAATGGTTAGATGGATAAGCAGTAATTGCTACACTGAGAACAGAAATTAATACTGACTTATCTCCTCTCCAAACGGCAAGGTGTGTTTTACGTACGACCTCAGAATGCTAATAAAACAATCTAGTTTCCATTTCTCAAAATTAGAGAAGCCTGAATTTCTGATGACTACTCTGCTTTTTAAAAACCCATTTTAGAGTTATCAGGCTGTCTGGTGTCTTTAGGGAGCGTCTGCATTAGATGAGCCAGCGCGCGAACAAACATCCACGCAGCACATAGAAGGTGTAGGATGGGAGGGTGGCAGGAACTACCAGAGGGGTCTCTAAACCAGTCGTGTCAGCACCGTCTTGTAACTGATCAGAAATTCAGATTTTCTTCTAAGACCTAAGGGTTAGGAACTCAGGGGACAGGGCAGGGCAGTGTGTGTTTTTAATAAACACTCTGATGCACCCTAGCTGTATTTAAGAACTGCACGCCTCCTTTTACAAATGGGGAAGAGAAGCCCAGAGAGGTTAATTATCATTGCCCACAGCAAGGAGACATCGGTGGCATTGTAGAATCAAAACGCCTGGTTGCTAGACAACTTCAGGAGTCTTGTTGCAACCAGCTGCCTCCCTGAGATGCCAGGCAAGGATGGCAGGATGCTTAGTATGCTCTGGCCCAGCAGTGAGGCAAGGTATCAGGTAACATATTATTGAATGGAATGCTTAATGCTTCAAGAAGTCACTTATGCGAAGCTCATCCACCAGCCCCTTTGTGATCTGGATGAACTGAATCCCCGGACTCCATAGTTTAATCTGAAGCATTTGGGAAAGTTCTTGATTGTGATTATAAAGATGCACGGGAAGGTCCGCATAATCACCACCTGGGTAGCTGTCATGGGAAACATAAAGCTGTAATGTTATACCTTTGAGAGGACTGCCGTGTTCAAATGGCCTTAATCCCTACCATCCGGGACAAACGTCAGGAAAGGTTACCTAACTGCACCTGCACAGTCTGCCTCTATGATCTGTAAAGAGAAACTTCGTTAGTTCATAAGGGAAACTCCTACCATAACTGCAACTGGAAAATAAATTTACGTAACTCGTTTCTATGTCATGCTGGGAATCTCAAGGAAAATGAAGCAAAAATGAAGTAGTTTCTAGCCCACGACGACCTTATTAAGCAATTAAGTATCTCTGTACTTAATCAAGTTCTATTTAACCAGATGGAAGAAGGCATTTAGACATTTATTTGATTGGATCCTTTTCAAAGTCAGCAAGGACACCTCAAATCTTGTAAAGATCAAGGAAGTGATATCTCACGGTTTGCCCTAGTTCCTGGTTCAGCAAGGAACAGATAAGCCGTGTGGCACTGTCTTGGCAAAAACAGAGGTCTGTGTGCAGTGCACACTGTAAACATATACCAAAGTGTGCAAGGCGCCGAAACTCCTAGGTCCTAGATGGTATCTCTGTCTGCTTGCCTCTTAAGGAAGGCTTGAAGCAAATAACCACAGAATTCTCATAAGTTCAAGTTTCCGCCCAGGACACCCCAGTAAGCCACTGGAAGATCAGGATGAGGCTGAAAGAATATTGAACCAGTGCTGGCTAAAAAGCATGCAGTGTGATCCTTTTCCTTGATGTCAGATTTTCTGGTGATCACACTAGAAAAGTACAACGAGACCAGTGAAGTTTAATTTTGCTATTAGTCTTATTTAACCTAATATACATCCAAAATGATATTTCAGCAAGTAACCGTTGTTGTTGTTGTTTTTTCTTTGAAGTAACGAGATTTTATGTTTTTATCCTGTCGTCAACAGCAAAGCAGGCACTTGATATGTAGACACTCATCTTGACAATACACCTTTTGAGGTCCCATGTGGCTGGTGACTGCAGCATCATACCCAGGGATGGAGTCATCATCTCCCGGATGTGATTTAGATGCCCCTCTTGGCCTATCTCTCCTTCCGTCCCACTTCCCAGTTACCACACTTCCCCTCTGATCTCCACCAGCAACTCCTACAGAACACCACCTTGTTTTGTGCTTTGCTCCACTCCCGCCCCCTCCTCCTCCTCTCCCTGGATCCCAGGGCCTTAAATACCCGCCTATACTGATGACTCTTAAATTACCACTCCTACCGAGACTGCTCTTCTGAATGCCAGGTCTTTATATTCAATTACACGGCCAACTTCTGTGTTATATATCTAATAGGCGCTGAAAGTGTACTACGATGTAAATGAGCACTGATTCCAGAGCCCTAACGACACCATCCTGTTTTTCTCTAATAAGCCCTGCTCACGGGGAAACGGCAATAGCACATTCCCGGATGTTCCGCTAGATATCTCCCTTCTCCCCAGCCCACATCTAATCTACCAGCTGACTTTGTGACCCAAATGTACGCATCGTCTTCTCCACCATCACAGTTATAACCCACCCACAAGACCACCACGGCCCTGGTGCTTCACAACGGTGGTCTAACCAACTCCTCTTGCCTGTCATTTATTGCCATCCAGAAAGAGATTAGATTTGAAGTCATAAACCATATCGTATCTTTCTTCTGCTCGTGGCTCCTCCATTAGAGAAAAGGACAAGAGAGTGTGTTCATTATCACTAGGTAGGAGGAAATGCAGACTAAGGCCATGGTTAGATCCGCAGCAGCAGGATGGCTGTTATAAATGAGACAGACAACAACCAGTGTTGTGGCTGTGACATAGCACGGTAACCTTCAGAAATAATTTGGCAGTTTCTGAATTGTTAAACATAAAACTACTGTGCGGTTCATCAGTTCCACTTCCTGATAGCCATCTGAGAGAACTGGAGGGAAGCATGTCTTCGTAAGGATGGGAAGCATGTCTTCATAAGGATGGGAAGCATGTCTTCGTAAGGATGGGAAGCATGTCTTCATAAGGATGGGAAGCATGTCTTTATGAGGACTTGTCCACAGCTCTCATAGTGGCACTGGCCGTGATAGAGACGCTCTACCTGGTCATTAGCATATTAGTTGATAATCAAATTGTGGTATAGCCACACCATGGGACACTACTTGGCAATGAGAAGGAATGACTGGTGCATGCCACAGGACCTCAGAAATGCCAAGTGAAACAAGCCAGAGGCCAGGGACCCCATGCTTTTGGCTTCCATTTTTAGACATTTCCAGAAAGGGAAAAGTTATAGAGTCAAAGTGTAGATTTTGGTTGAATGGGGAAAGAAAACATGATATTGGAAGGAAAAGAATGTTCTCAAATGGACTTATGGTCATAGTTTCACTCTTCAAATTATAAAAACCACTGGTTACACACTTGAAATGGTTGGATTATTGGATTAGGCATAACATACCCCAATAAAGACTTCAATCCCCTAAACTTCATTACACACAATAAAACCCAAACTCTTTAGCATGACCCATCCCATGATTTTTGACTGACTCTCTTTTCTACTAAGCTGTTCTTCATTCCAAATGCAGTGCCCTTTCCTACCAACCTTCTAACACACTGGGTCTGTTCCTGAGGTGAGAGACTGCTCCTCAGCAGAGGTCACTCCTCTCCTACATCCTCGGGTGCCCACCTTCTCTGCATTCAAGTTGCAGTTAACAAACTTGACCCAAATGCCTCACAGCCAAGACCAAGTCATCTTCTGCATCTTCCCATCTTCTGTCCTCTTTACAAACCAGTTTCTGAAGGTGACCAGCATTCAAAGCTGCTTCTCTGCTCACACGCTCACCACTGATTCCTCCTGGCCTACCCCATGTTCCCAGTTGAGAGCCTCGCCAGAGCCTGAAATACTATGTTCTGAGCAGTAAGTCTAAACCAGGAACTTCTCAGGAACCCGGGCCGACTGACTAACCTGTTGAATGTTCTTGAGTGCTTTATTTAATTTTCTGGATCTCAAATAATTCTTCTGTCAGAAAAACAGATTAAATGATGTCTCTCACCCCGTAGGACTGTTTGTGAGACTGGGATCACACTTGTGTGAGCGCTCTTTTTTTTGTGTGGGTTTTTTTTTTTTTTTTTTTTTTGGATTTTTGAGACAGGGTTTCTCTGTAGTTTTTTGTGCCTGTCCTGGAACTAGCTCTTGTAGACCAGGCTGGCCTCAAACTCACAAAGATCCTCTTGCCTCTGCCTCCCAAGTGCTAGGATTAAAGGCGTGTGCCACCACCGCCCGGTGTGTGAGCACTCTTTATGCACAAAACTGGCTGTGACGATTTCACGAGATGACCCCAGGATTCCTTCAGAAGATCTTTTGGTTTACCATAGCTCAGGGTCAAGAGAATGCTGCAAGCGAATGGTTGAGCTGTACCAAGGTGAGGGAGGCCCAGTGTGCATCAGCAGCTGTTCTTCCGTGGCAACGTGGAGAGTGGAGAAGCTAGTGTTTGGGCCACAGTTTGGATGAGCAACATCCTGTCTGGTCCCCTGACTCTGTAAGCGATGAAAGCCACATAAAACCTCTCAGGAGCCTGGACTCTGCTGCCAGGTCCACGTTTCTCATTTCAGTTAGCTGTATTCCTTTTGGATTTTGCTTCTCTGGAGACCATGAGGCCCTGCAGGGATCCAGTTCTCTGCCCTTGGTCTTTGCTGTTGAGAGGGAGGAAGGATGGAACACTTACTGGATCAGCTGAATACCCCAAATTCCAAGGGAAGAAACTGTTTCAAAACTTGTTCACTTCAATAGAAGTTACTAATGGATAGTAATTGTTACACCGGCCTCTAGTTGCAAAATACAAACACATGCCCAACTTTTTACTGTTCTCCCCTTTGATCTTCCTTCTTTCCTTCCTATTTGTCTTTTTCTCTTCTCTCACCTTTACATATAAGTCTTGAGAAACTACATCAAATATTCTGTTAGGAATTCTTTCAAAAGCAACCAAAATCTCTTCTTCAAATTAAAATGATTTCTCAAATGGTTCAATCTTTTAAACTGTAATTCCTTGTAAATTCTTTGTGATTCTTTAAAAGTAATGTTTGTGTTTTGGTTTTAGGTTTTTTTTTTTATGCCTCTTAAAATTGACCTCCAAATTGAATATCAGTATTCTAGGAATGGAATATACTGTTCAATATATTTTTTTCCCTTAAAAATTTGAGGAAGGGACGAGAAAATGGTTCAGTGGGTAGAGCATTTGCTGCAGGCCTGAGTGTGAATCTCCAGAACTTCCCATCAGGCCAGGCACGGTAGCACTGGCCTGCGATCCCAGTGTTCTCACGGCAAGATAGGAGTGGATACAGGAGAACCTCGGGAAGCTGATAGCCCAGCTGGCCTGTCCCATACAGCAGCCAAGAGCCAAGAGACCCTGTCTCCAACAGGGAAGGAGGTGAAGACCGGCGCCCAAGGATGTCCTTTCGTGAGCACAGATTCTTATTCACTGTGGCAAGAACACGCCCACAGTCACACCACAAACAGGCACACGTGTGTGTGCACATCATACGCACACTAAAAATGTCTTTAAGTTGATTTTTGAAGAGGTTCCCCAGTATCTGTTATCACCTAGTATTTCTAAGCCTGGGGTCAAATCAGTTCTTATTCTCTTATATGTTATCTCTCTCTCCCTCAATCTCTGTTCTTGCTGTCTAGCATTTTACTAGACATGTCTATTCCAAGCGGCTTAGCAGTTTCTTTGGGTGCTTGCAACCTAGAGACACCCATCTGGGAGTTTTCTTATATTATAAATGTTGTTTTAAAGTTTGGCCTTGGCAATTTAGTGTTCTCCCACTCACTGTAGAATTCTCCTGATGCCATACTTTCTTCCTTAGTAGTAAGTGGGCACCGTGTTTCTTCTTTTTCGGAGTTCCACTGGAAGGGAGGGAAAGCGCATCAGGAGAAGGGGTGCAATTGTGAGGTTCTTTCTTTGGGTCTGAGGCTGATTACCGACTGTCACACACATGTAGGGCAGTCTCTGGGATTTCAGAATATTTCCCTTTGACAAATATTAAAAGGAACCATGATTTGTTCAGGATGTGGAACTCAGACATCGTTCCTGTACCACTCTGTTTCCAGGTCCGTGTTCTTCATTTCAGTTTGCTGTATTCTGTTTGGACTTTATGTGAATATTTATGGCCTTAAATCCTATTATTCTATCCTAATATCCTATTATTTTGCAGTAAGCTCAGTTATCAAAAATATGATAAGGTCTAAATTTCCATCTCATGGGTTTTTGAAAATGATGGTTTTTTTTTTTTCATTTATTCAGAACTGCAGGTAGGGAACACTTTTCTTATCGATCGATTGATTAAAATTGGTTCGTTTTTTTTAAATAATTAATTAAATTTAAATGTTATGTAATTTTAATTTGATCAAATTCATCCCATCATTACCCACTCTGTGCCTTTTCCCCTCCCACATACTCTCATCGTTCAGGTAGCCCTGCTTTTATGGAGATTTAGATTTAAAGGTGAGCAAGCATGCTGTTCATGTCTCCTCTCCTAGCTCTCTATGGTTACCGGCCTCTTTTCTTGCTAGAGGTGGGGAACCTTTAGAACATGCTGTTTGGCTCTAAGATTTAGCTCCACGCCAGGGACACTTTTGTATGCATTAAACGTTTTAATGGAAAGAGACACTGTGAAAGAAAGTGGTTGCATTTCTTGACTTCACAGTCCTGGGAACTAGTCAAAGAAATAATAATGTTCCAGCCAGAGTAATCAGAGCAGATATGGCTAATAGATTTCAACTTGGGTTGAAACAAATGATTGATAGGGGCTGCCTACGACAGCTGTGCTGGAAAGGATTTTGAGGCCACATCTGGGTTCACTGGACAAAATGTGATTAATGATGTCTGCCCTGGTTGTGAGAGGAGCTGGTGGTGATAGTCATGCCACACACTTTTAATCCCTGAATAACATCCTCTGATGAATAGAGCCATTCATCCATGAGGTTTCCAGATTGTAGTCAAAAGATTACAGCATAGCCCGACCTCACGGAGATATAAGATGCTAATGTCGTTGGGCCGGTTTTATTCTGCGGCAAGCCAGAATAATTTTCAGACTTGCCAGAGCCAATAAGTTGGAAAATAAAGTATGCCATATCTGCACTCCTACTGCTTGGTTGAAACTTAAACACGGGACGATAATACATCCCAGTGCAGACACAAATAGGATGTTACATAGAAAATGTCATGTCAGCTGTCCGCATTATCGTTCTCATATAAATCCAATTGTGTCCTAGAAGGTAAAGATGGGTTCTTTTTCACTTGATTTTTTTTTATGCTTTGTTCAGTCAGCAGGGAGGGTTATAAAGATGAGAGGAACTTGTATTATCTACACCAAATATAAATAATTGAGAAAATCCCTCTATAAAATCAGGCTGCAGGCAAGCCTGTAGGGCATTTTCTTAATTAATGATTGATGGGGGAAGGCCCAGCCCACTGAGGGCAGGGCTCCCGCTGGGCTGGTGGTCCTACATTCTATTAGGAAGCAGACTGAGTAAGCTGTGGAGAGCAAGTCAGTAAGCAGCACCCCTCCATTGGCCTCTGCATCAGCTTCTTCCTCCAAGTTCCTGCCCTGTTTGAGTTCCTGTTCCACTTTCTTCAATATGGAAGGGTGAGTAAAATAAACCCTTTCCTCCCTAAGGTACTTTGGTCATGGTGCTTGATCACAGCAGTGATAACTATAACAAGACAATAATGCTAGTGCTATAATAATGCTAGTGTGGAACTTTCTGGAATGTTTTCTGTGTATCTGTAAACTTAATGACATACTGTTCTCCATTGGTTTTAGTTACATTTTTATTTAAAAGGTTTTTTTTTCATTTTATACACTAACCACAGTTCCTTGTCCCTCCCCTCCTCCTGTTCTCCCCACTTTCCTCTCCCCCAATTCCCCATCCACTCCTCAGAGAGGGTGGGGCTCCCATGGGGCATCAAAGTCTGGAATATCAAGTTGAGACAGAACCAAGCCCTTCTGCCCTGTATTGAGGCTGAGCAAGGTCTCCCTCCATAGGAATTGGGCTCCAAAAAGCCAGTTCATGCATTAGAGATAAATTCTGGTCCCACTGCCAGTGTCCCCACAGACTGCCCAATCCACAGAACTGTCACCCACATTCAGAGGGCCTCGTTTGGTTCTATGCAGGTTCCCCAAAGTCAGTGAGCTCCCACTAGCTGAGGTCAGCTCTTCCTGTGAGTTTCCCCATCATGAACTTGATCACTTTACTCATATAATCCCTCCTCCCTCTCTTCAGCTGAACTTCAGGAGCTCTGCCCAGTGCTAGCTGTGGATCTGTGGATCTTTACATCAGCTTCCATCAGGTACTGGATGAAGGTTCTATGATGACAATTAGGGTGGCCATCAATCTGATTACAGGGGAAGGGCAGTTCATGCAACCTCTCCACTATTGCTTGGAGTCTTAGTTGGAGTCATCCTTGTGGGTTCCTGGGAATTCCCTGAGCACCAGGGTTCTCCCTAAACCCAGAATTGCTTCCTCTATCAAGATATCTCTTTCCTTGTCCTCCCTCTCTGTCCCTCCCCCCAACTAAACCATCCCATTCCCTCATGTTCTCTTCCCTGCTCCCCTTCACCCTCCCTCCCAATTTACTCAGGAGATCTTATCTATTTCCCCTTCCAAGGGGAATCCATGCATGTCTCTCTTAGGGTCTCCTAGTCACCTAGCTTCTCTGGGGCTTGGGATTGTAGCCTGGTTATCTTTTCTTTATGTCTAATATCCACTTATGAATGTATACATAACGTGTTTGTCTTTCTGGGTCTGGGTTGCCTCACTTAGGATGATTTTTTCTAGTTCCATTTTTTCTAGTTCATTTGCCTGCACATTTCAAGATGTCATTTTTTTTTCTTTTTCTTTTTTCTTCTTATTTTACCGCCGAGTAATACTCCATTCTTCAGCCGAGGAGCATCTAGGTTGTGTCCAGGTTCTGGTTACTATGAATAATACTTCTATGAACAAAGTTGAGAAAATGTCCTTGTGGTATGAATGTGCATCCTTTGGGGGTTTTATCTACATTTATTTCATTTGATGATATTTAGAGATTAAAAATATAATTTAACAATAATATTGCATAGATAAACAATATTCCATTGTGAGCATTTGCCATCATTGTCTCATAAGATTTTATGTTTTGAGGGCTGGAGAGATGGCTCAGAGGTTAAGAGAACTGACTGCTGTTCCGGAGGTCCTGAGTTCAATTCCCAGCAACCACATGATGACACACACCCATCTATAATGAGATCTGGTGCCCAGAACACTATATACATAATAAATAAATTAAAAAAAGATTTTATGTTTTGAGATTATAAATAATGTTTTGATGATATATGTTTATTATTATTTTAATTTTTACATGTGTATATGTATGGGTCTCAGTGTGGGTTTTCAGATGTGAATGCAGTGCCCATGAAGACCCAAAGACAGGATTGGATACCCTGGGGTGGAGTTACATGCAGTCATAACTGGGTGTAAGCCACCCGCCAAATGGGTGCTGGGTGTGAACTCTAGTTCTCTGGAAGTTCAATGTGCACTTCTAACTGCTGAGCCCTCTCTCCAGTTCCTACTTTGATGTTTAATTGTGTATTTGTGTGTATGCCATTGAGTGGGTATTTACAGGTGCCCTTGGAGACCAGAGGTGACCAATATCCCTGAAGTTGGAGATACAGGCAGTTGGGAGCCACTGATGTGGGTGATGGGAACTGAACTCTGGTCCTCTGAAAGAGTAATAACATGCTCTTAACTTCCGAATCAGCTACCCAGCATCCTAGAAACATTCCCATTAGTCCTTTATAAAATTTATAAGTATTGTGTTGTATATATGTGAATGTGTGTTTGTGTACATGCACATACACATGCTAGTGCCCATGCACATGTGTGTGAGTGAATGTGGAGGCCAGGGTTTGATATTGGGTGTCATTTTTGATTGTTTCCTCTACCTTACCTCTCAGACAGGCTCTTCAAAGAGCCAGGATCTCATTAATTGGCCAATCTGCCTGCAAAATTCTCGGATAGCAAGTTCTCAGGTAGCAAGTTCCTCAGCTCCGTTTGTCTCTTTTCCAGACACTAAGCTCAGTGTAGGATTATGGATTCTTGCGACCATGCCTGGCTTTTCCCAGATGCTAGAGAACCAAACCTCAATCCTTATGTTTTTGTGTAGCCTCCTTACTGACTAAGCCATCTTCACAGTCCCTAGTGACTATCTTTGTACCCTAATACTTGTTCACTGTTCTTACAATGCATTTTGATGGGTCAAATATAAGATTTTTAAAATATTATCCTAAGGGTTTTTTTTTGTTTCCATGTTTAAAGAACCTATTAACAATATGCCCACTAGCTAACCCAGAGAGTGACATTGCTCCAAGTGAAGAAGCTGAACTACCTCCTATCCACCCACCCACTCAGGCTCTCCTGTACTTCCTAATATCACAGATTTTGATTGGTGTGACCATTGCTAGAAACTACAAGAATCAGTTCTGAAGCAGGCATTTCACATGGAGCCTCTGGAGCAGGACTAAAGGATAATCATGAAACTCGTTTGACTCTGAGGACCAAACAGGATTCCAGGTCGCCTAAGGGACCAACCATTCGGTGCTGTACCCTTTAGGACATGGACTGATGATGCTGGCGGGCCATGCAGACCCCGCAATTAATTTGACTGGCTCAACTGTGCATGCACTTGCAGGCCTGTAGGATTTGGGGGCTGGGCACGGAGGATGGAGGAGGCTGGAGAAACACTGGGTTGTTATTCCTTTGCTGAGCGAAAGTTATCAGGAGCCTTGAGTCAGTGACCTCTCTGTAGGCGGCAGCTCGAGCTGTTGATGGGTCAGGGCCATGGTATGCTATTTCAACACCTTTTCTCTGTTCTTCTTGGATCTATTTATCTTTATTCCAACCACTCGTTTTCTTTTTCCATCGGCTTTTGCCTGAAAACAAAAATCCTCTTTGTCATTTCTGACACATGTGCAAGTGTTCAGTGTAGGGTGAAAATAGCAAAATAAATGACTCATAAATTATAATTAACAGTAGCGATCCGACGTTGAGGCTTAAGACATAAAATGATCCATACCTATATACGTATGAGTGAAAAGTGGACTCTACATTTTAAAGCTATAGCACGATATTTGGTGGTTCCTCTTCTAAAGATTTCATTTTCCTCATACATGGCTGTGCTAATGTGCTAAAACCAGTAAAGGGAATTTCAGAGTAGCTGGCTCTGCACTGTGGCGGAGGGAAAGTTGAAGACTGTTGGCGTAAATGATCTGTAGGTGAGTGTCCAGATAAGCACTGCCTGGGAGGAATGGTAACAATCATTGGGAATTGAGCTTGTACCTAAAAAATGTGGTGAGGCAAACACACGCAAACATACAAACAGACACACATACATATACACATACATATATATATACATACAATATATACATATACACACATCAAAATTTACATATAGACACATAAACATATTCCCATAGACACATGTATGATGTGGGAGTGTCATATATCAATCTGTTGATTTCATTGGTTAATTAAATAAAGAAACTGCTTGCCCTGATAGGTTAAAACATAGGTGGGAGGAGTAAACAGGAGGAAGAGGAAGTGAGCTCAGACTCTGCTCTGCACCTGGAGAGACTTGGCAGCTCCGACCCAGGATGGACGTAGGCTAGAATCTTCCCGGTAAGCGCACCTTGGGGTGCTTACACACATTATTAGAAATGGGCTAGTCCAGGTGCAAGAATTAGCCTAGAAGAGGCTAGATAGAAATGGGCCAAGCAATCTTTAAATGAATACAGTTTGTGTGTTGTTATTTCGGGCATAAGCTAGCAGGTGGCTGGGGTGCTGGGGACGCAGCCCCGCCACTCCTATTTCAACACATGTATACATCTAAACATATACACACATACATGAACCTAAACATATATTCATACGCATACACAAATGCACCCATATACATACACACTCTACAGGAGAATAGGAAAAAATATAATTTTTCAAACTCTTTTTGTTTTCTAAAATCATCAACAGTAGAATCTTTTTCTTAAAATGATTAAGACATTTAAAAGAGAAAGCAAAACAACCAAAATCCAATTGGGAAATTAGAAAGACTTTGGAATTTATTCCCAGAATGAATGGTCCTACCGCAGTTCTGCGTGTGGTGGGTGGGGTTTAGAAAAGGGTGTGCTGTTCAGATACACCACATCTCTCAGGTCATTTGCTCTGTGTTACTATGCCTCACTGTTAAGAAACAAAAAAAATCCCCAATTTAATGAGCATTCATGCTGAGAATGCTGGGGCAGCCATAGGAATCAGAGTCTGAGGTAGCTTTAGAGTCCGCTGTCATGGTGACTGAGCCTAGGACGTCATCTAAGTAAAATGCTGAAGGTCCCACACTAGACAAATATGAAGATGGGGGAAATTTATGGCAAGGGTGGCACCCCAGCCACTGACACATGTGGGTCTCTTTCCTGCATTCCACAGAGCCAGGGGAAGAACGGGACCACACGAGAGCATCACCCCATTTGTGTAGAGCAAGGTTTGAGCATGTTAGGTCCCACGGCTTGGTCTTGTGACTCTTCTGCCAACACTGGAGACAAAGTGGGGCAGTCATTTGACATGAGAGGACCAATCACAGAACTCAGTAAGCATTTAAAACATTTACAGTTGGTTACCAAAGGAAAACCAAGAGAATGTCCCAAAGACCAAGTAAGGAGCCCTACTGGGAGATTTTATCTCCCATAGTGACCCGGAAAGATTTTGTTTCACAGCCTGGATCAGAAAGGGGAATTTGGTTGCTTTTACATGATTTAAAACATAACTGAGAATCAGTGGGAATGAAGTGAGTTTTCATCTGTGATTTAATCATACCCTGAGGATAGTTATAACCTAGGTAATCACCAGCTACTTTAGTTATTGGCCCCTGCACTTAAAAACGGAAAATTCCCTATAAATATGTCTGCATCCTTTCCAATAAGCACGGGCTATGCTATATAGTTTGGAGTTATGGCACAGACATCAGTTTACAGGCATTTTCTAGTTTAATTAAATACTCTTCAAAGTGCAAATTTAAATGACTATTGTCCGCTAACTAGATATGCCACATTAATTTGATCAATTTCTAAACTCTTTCTGATTCTATTATAACCAACTCTATAATAAGCATGTGTATACCTACATAATTTTAATGATACATTTTGGGTTATTTTTAGAATAAAATTGTACCGGAGCCAACCTGGAGAATTTTATTCCAATCATTTATATTTTAATTCATTTTAAAAATTGATATTTTATTGTCCATATGTATTGCCACTGAGGTTTTTCACTTAGTAAATTGTAGGCATTATTTCAGGGCATTAAATATTCATTGAAAAATATGATGAGTTTTTTAGTGGCTACAAGATAACTTACCCTTTGAATACGCTATCGTTTCTCTCCCTCCCTCCTGCCTCCCCCTTTCCCTGTCATTCTCTTCTTATTGGCTATTCTGGTTTCTATCCTTCTTAGTATTACAACTATCCTCTGCCACCACGAATATCCTCATGCATATATTTCATTTAATTAAGAACACAGAATAGAGCAATGAACTTCTACATTAATCACCCAGCCCCAGCAATTAACACCAGCACATGGACCATCTTGCTCGCCTATAACCTCCGAGTCTCCACTCCCTAGAGGGTTGTCGTGAGGCACAACACCCAGGATGTTTTTGTTTTACAAGGTGCACAAGGAAAATGGGCTCTTGGAGCAGATAATGTTATAACCTCCTTATGCCGGACACATCTGATATCCAGGAATGTATTAGGAAAATGTTCGAGGGTTGTTAGGAAGTAGGAAATACTGTTGGGAGAGGTGGTTTTCAAGTAAACGTGATGTTTATTTTCATTTTGGTAAATTTAGGTTTTGCCTGATGGAGAGGGAACATGTCACCCCTGATGCCGAGGCCAATGAAAGGCATTTGAGAAGGAAGAGCTGCTCAATGAAACTGCCATTCCTGAATCTCTAGAGAAAGTGCCGAAAATCACTAGAAGGTGCATTTGCCTAATGCATAGTCCTACCAATCTCTGTGGCTGTGTGTTGTATACTTTTAGTATCAGAAGCAGGTAGAGGGGGGAGAAGTAGCTTACGAGAAGAGAAAACATTCAATATGATTCTCAAGACATGCAGTAGCATGTTGGTTTTTGGGGTTGTGTACCACAAAACTACCCAGCTGGAGCCATGTGAGGGGCCATCAACGTATCCGTTAGAGATCTGAGTATGTCAGAGAGGGGATATTAGCACACACACGCCCCTTTCATATAATCTAGCTCGATTGTCTCTTCTTGGGCTACATGGCATTGTGGATAAAAGGACTTGTCACCCACTAAGATTGATGACCAGAGTTCAAGCTGCAGGACTCAAGATGGAAGGAGAGGGTAGAGTCCTGCAAGTTGCACTCTTACCTCCAAACATGCTAGACAACACACACACACACACACACACACACAGAGACTTATGAACACACAAACATATAAATAAATATAAAATTGCCATTTTTTCCTCATCCACGGAGCCCAGCTTCTTTTCAGGGCCCCAACTGTAGCTTTCGTTATCCAGCAACTATGTAGTGATCCTTCAAGACGATCTGCTGAGATATCAGGCATTCGATTTTTAATACGTCCACCCATCGTAACAGTACATGCAAAGTCACGTTGTCAATCATAACACCAGTATTTCCTTACTTCCCTGTTTTGGAGGGTTGTGTGTGTGTGTGTTTGTGTGTAATGTAATGAGTGTGTGTGTGTTTTTCTTGCCATGCTAGGGATCAAACCTGAGGTGTTAACACGTTTCTCACGTGCTCTGCTCCTGCCTTAGTTAGTCCTGTTGTTGAGTCCATGCATGTGGTTCCTCATCTTTCCTTGTTAACTTGAACCTGTTGGCCTCTTTAGGACAGCCAGAGTTAGCTTTCTCTTCGTGTGTGTGTGCGTGCGCGTGCGCGCACGCGTGAGGTCGCATGTATGCTTAGTAGATTTTGTTTTTTCATTTATTTCTCAAGCGTTGCTTTCATTTTCAACACTATTTTCCCAACCTTGCTGTACCATCAGAACTGATGTCTCTTATAAACCTCCCCACCTTCTGTTCTTTGCAGAAAGGCAAAGCAAAAAGCATGCTGGGGGAAGGGACGCATCTAACCCTTATATGAAAATAGACTGTTTAGCCTAAGGAGGTGACAGTGCTTTCTCTTTTCAGAAAGTCGCCAGAGCTAACTTGGGCAGGTAACCTTTCAGAAACCTTGCTTTGTTGGCCCAGCTCCTTTTAGATGTCATTTTACACATGAAAATCAGAGGTTAAAACTGACTACTTCATGAGCGGGGAGAGGGAGGTTTTCCCCAAAGAGAAGCTGCGTAGTGATGGTAGACGGGGGGGGGGGGGGGGGGGGGGGGGGGGGGGGGGGGGGGGGGGGGGGGGGGGGGGGGGGGGGGGGGGGGGGGGGGGGGGCTAGTGGCCCTCCAGTTCTGAGGGATAGAGCACCCTTAGAGCATGTAGCTTCCAGAGTCATGGCCTGCTTTTCTTTCCGTTGTTGCTAAGGCTTTTCTGGGGAGAGGAAGAGGGAGTAAGAGTGAACTCTGAAGAGTAGGAAGCTTGTGGAGAACAACGTTGACAAAGAAGCAGCAACGGGGATTTTCTTGCATGAGAAATGGCCCAAGATGTGTCAAGGGGAGAGTGACCCAGAAGCTTGAGCTTTGATCGTGGGACGATAAAGGGCATGTCCATCCCATTGAAAGTCAGGATGAAGACGGGATTAAATTAAACAAAGAGAACTAGAAAGGAGAACACAGAACTATCCACTGACTTCCCTTTCAGTCATGCACCACCTTGTCTTCTTCACAAACTGCAGTGTGATTCTGATGAGCATCTGCGTTTGGCTATTTTAGTGAAGCGCTTTACTTTCACATAAAGTACCAACGTTTTGCTTCTTGTCTAACGATACTTGTGGGGGCATCATTTCTTAGGACAGCAAAGCCATAACCACCAATGACAGCATGACAGCTAATGCTATTTATAATTTAAATACTTGGACAGCCTAAGTTTCAATAAAGGCATAAAGAGTCCTTTAAGAATTGGCCTTCAAAATACAAATTCATCAAATGAGAGCAAATGTCAAGTGGACCAAGACTGAGTTCCAAAAGTGTCTTTGTCTCATTGAAACAGCAGCAGCAGTTTCAAAGCCATGACTTGCTCACTTCCAGTTGAAGTACATGGTTACATGATATGTTCAAAACATCATCAGACATATTTTTTGTTTTCCCAAACTTTTTGTTTTCTCCCCCATTGTATTAATAGTGTTTATTAGCCATGAACTAGAATAAGGCAACTCTCCCTTTTAAGGACATCTTCAAAGTCCATTGCAGAGAAAATCATAGTCTTCAAGCCAAAACCATTTTGGTTAATGCAGTCTTTTATGGGAGAAGTTTGGGGAGGGTTCCTGAAAACCTGACTTTATGTATCAGGTTCTATTCTATGCCTGGAACTGACATAGAAAATGTGTTGGGGTAGGGGCTGCTTGATCATCCCGGCCGCCCAGAACTGAAATAATCACACAGAAACTGTATTAATTAAAACACTGCTTGGCACATTAGCTCTATATTCTTATTGGCTAACTCTTACATATTAATTTAATCCATTTCTATTAATCTGTGTGTCACCACGAGGTCATGGCCTACCAGTAAAGTTTCAGCACATCTATGTCTGGTGGCGGCTCCATGGCGTCTCTCCCTCCTCCTTCCTTCCTACAGCATTCAGTCCAGTTTTCCCCACCTACCTAAGTTCTGCCCTATCAGCAGGCCAAGCCAGTTTCTTTATTCATTGACCAATAAAAGCAACACATAGACAGAAGGACCTGCCACACCAAGAATGTATGTCACAAACACTGAAGAAGGCCCATATTGAATATGGCCCCTAGGGGAAGAGGTTCAGGTAACCCGGGTTGTATCTACCATGATAGAAGAGAAGGAAAACATCTAAGAAAGCAAGAAAGGGTTAATAGGCAGGTATGAGAAAAAGAGCAGCAACGACTCAGTTTATTCCTACAAACAACTAGAGATTGTGATAGGACCTCTAATGTGTATGGTAGGCTCAGTGATAACAGAAGTTGCCCCTCAAGGCCTGGAGGAATGAGCTGTACCTAGCAGAGTTCAGTCAGAACATTGGTCTCATGTCAGGACAATACATCAGCATCTGGTGAGGCCAGAACATCCACGTAGAAGGTGAGACAGTGTGGGATGAATAGATTTGGATTTGGCTATGCCTCCCCCAGCCAGCAATGTGTGTGCTTTAAAGTAGAGGAGCTGAATTCCACGCACAATGGCAAGTTTGGCTCTGTTATCAGAAATGGGACCAGATTTTAATTTTCAGTTAGCAAAAAGTATTTCCAATTTGCACATCTGAGATCCAGAACTATGAGAGATTCAGATTTGTAACATAAACAATCCCTTGCTATGACAAACATTCTTTAGTGAGCACATACTAGTTAAATTTATCTTAAAAACAAAAGCCCAAGACTCCAAAGAAAAGATGTTAGAAGCACTATTCAACATGCAGCTCAGACTTTCCCTTAAGCACTTGGCATAGCTTACTCCCCCC